>NC_041728.1:176187369-176490400 GCF_004115215.2 Ornithorhynchus anatinus | reverse complement strand
TTATGATCTGCAATCATCGCATACCTGTACTTGTCGTTTGTATTGTAGGGAAGCAGCATAGACTAATGGGTAAATCACGGTCCTGGGAGTCAGAAGGACTTGGGTTCTAATGCCGGCAACGCCATTTGTCTTCTGTGTGACCTTGGGCAAGCCACTTTATTTCTCTGGGCATCAGTTATCTCATCTGAAAAATGGCGATTAAGATTGTGAGTCCCATGTAGCACAGGGACTGTGTTCTACCTGATTAGCTTGAACCTCCCCCAGTACTTAGAAAAGTGGTTGACTACATAGTAAGTTCCTAACAAATACCACAGTCATTGTTATTATCATTATTCAAAGAAGACTCTAGTGGTGGTGAAATTCATCTATTAGTGTGTGTGTGCCGCTGAGAAGCCCAGTGTGGGATCCACAGTCTGGGCCACCCTGGGCACAAAAAGAAAAAAAAAATAGTACCGTGTCTTCTTGTGCTTAAAGTTCCCAGCATCTACCGATATTCACCCCACACCTCACATCACTTATGTCCACATTCTTATACTCTGCCCCTTCCCTATCTCGAATTTAATGCCCCTTCAAGTCTATAAACTGGCTGAGGGCAGAGATCATGTCTATCAACTCTATTATATTGTTAACTCCAGTAACTGGCCACAGATAAGTCAAGTACCTTCAAAATATTTGATTTTCACTCTACCCTCAACCCCCCAGCACTTACATGAATATGCCTAATTTATTTTAATGTCTCCCTCTCCCTCTTGGTGCCTTTCTACCAACTCTGTTGTATTGTACTCTCCCATTTTCTTACTACAGTGCTCTGTACACAGCAAGCCTTCGATAAATACCCTCGATTGATTAACTGGTTGAGTCAGGCTGCCCAGAAATCAAATACAGCTTTTGGGCAAGTGGCAGCTTCTGGAGGTTTCCCAGCATTTCAATTTCTTGCCCTGCCAGGCAACAAATTATCTCAGGTAAACTCAGAGCTATGTATCTTAGTCTTAAATAGCTCCTTTTGATCTCCATTGCCCTCCATTTGATCTCTCATTGACCAAAGCTGAGGTCAAACCATCTCATGCCTCTACTTGTGGGCAGTAGATATGAGTGGTCAGAGGGTTACAAAAAAGACAGTGTCACAACGACGGTCCTTCACTGTTGCTTGCTCTGTCTAGAGAGAAAAAGGGGGTGATGGTTTAAAGTGTTGACGCTGTTCAGAAGGAACCCAAGAGGAAAAGCTCTAATAAACAGGTCCTGCTGTTTGGACGATATGATCAGGCTGCTTGAAAGGCAACGCTGTAACTCAAGGTTTAGCCAAACAGGAAATGCCATGTTCCTATCAACAGATTTCTCCCAAGAACCCTTAGAACCTATTTCCTTATGCCCTCTTTCTGTTTTTTTCCAGTGCCTAAAGCTTCTGAATGGCTGGCAGCAAATCTGTAAACAAGTCAATGAAAGCCACGGCAAGGAAGGGAAGTAAAAAGGAAGTAAAAACTATATATATATATATATATATATATATATATATATATATCATCTCAACAGAAAACAAAATTGCAGCCAGCAAGCTGAGTACAAACTGACTTTGTTCACCTTAGATCATGTTCAATATAGACAGTCTCCCACGGCTTTAATCAAAACCTAATGCAAACATTAATGCTAACCCTCAGCTGGCTAGATTCTGTGGGCGATGTATATTTGTCTTTCTTCCAGGTTTGAAAAAAAAACAAAAATGTGCTACTCCCTAGGTGGACATAAAATGAGCTTGGTGCTTTCAGCTTCTTCAGACCACCTCCAAAATAATTACACAACTTTCAGAAGATACATAGCACTTGAAAGAAATGACGCTTTTCATTTCCTGCTCTGCCTCAGGTATGTCTTCCAAAAGCCAAGCAAGAGAGCTGGTGGTTTTGTTGGTAATGGATGCTTCATTCAGTCATTTTTTCCAAAGTGCCCGATTAGCACCATCTCTGCAGCTATTTGGCTCCTGTGAGACATGGTGGTGTGAAAAATACCACAGTGCAGAATTAGTCTTTCTAACTCAGGAAAACTATAAATACAATATCATTCCTGTTCCTCTAAAGGCTCTTGAAGTCTTCAACCTTTTGCCAGTTTTTGTCATTCAGTCTTTTCCTACCACCACCACTTGAAAAACTATTTAAGAATTCTAATCTACCGACTTTGTGGTTGAGATCATGAAGAACACTTGGTTCCCGTTTCACAGGCTCAGCCTTTGGTCACTGGCCTACCTTTTTCCTCTCTCTTTGTTCACTTCCTTCATCTGCTCCCATGGCTTAATAATAATAACGATGGTATTTGTTAAGAATTTACTCTGTGCCAAGCACCGTTCTGAGACCTGGGATAGATACAAGCTAATCGGTGTGGATGCTCCATCTCCATGCAAATGATTCCCAAATTTTTCATTCCATCCCTGATCTGTCTCTTTCTCTGCAGTCTCACATGTCCTCCTGCTTTCAGAACATCTCTACTCGGGTGTCTGCCGGCAACTCAAATTCAACATTTCTGAAATGGAATTCCTCATGTTCTCATGGAAACCCCATATTTCCATTGACTTTATCATTTTAGACAGTACCACCAATCCTCCCTGTTTTACTAGCCCATAACCTTGACATTATCAACTAATTTCAGTCACTGAACTCATACATTCAATCTGTCATGAAATCCTATTAGTTCTGCCTGCAGGACATTCATTCAATTGTATTTATTGAGTGCTTACTATGTGGTGAGCTCTGTACTAAGTGCTTGGGAAAGTACAGAAAGGCAATAAACAGACATATTCCCTGCCCACATCTCTAGAATCTGCCCTTTCATCTTTATCCAAACTGCTACTACACTGATTCAAAGCACTTATAATTTCCCACTTTGACTACTGCATCGGCCTCCTCTCTGACTTCCCTGCCTTCTGTCTCTCCCTTCTCCAGTCCATACTTCACTCTGCTGCCCAGATACATTTTCTGTTTAAACAATAAGTCCATTTCTTCCCACTCCTCATAAATCTCCCATGGCTGCCTATCCGTCTCTGCATCAAACAGAAACTCCTTATCATCAGCTAACCATCGGCTTTAAGGCAATCAGATTCTTTCCTGCATCTTACTTGCTGATCTCCTGCCAAAACCCAACCCACACACTTAGCTCCTCCAATATCAATCTGCCCTCTGTACCTTGATCTCACCTCTCCCACCACCCACCCCTTGCCCAAAACCTCCCTCAACCCTAGACATTCCTCCCTCAACATATAAAACTGGCCGCCACTCTCCCCACCTTCAAAACTCTCCTAAAATCACATCTCTTCCACGAAGCTTCACTGATTAATAATTATAGTGTGGTCATTATGGGATATGTTAAGTGCTTATTATGTGCTAGGCACTATACTAAATCCTGGGGTGGATACAAGCAAATCAGATTGGACAGTCCCTGTCCCACATGGGGTTCACATTCTTAATCTCCATTTTACAGATGAGGGAACTGAGGCCCAGAGAAGTGAAGTGGCTTGCCCAAGGTCACACAACAGACAAGCGTCAGAGCTGGGATTAGAACCCATGATTTTCTGATTCCTAGTGCCACGTTCTATCCATTACACCATGCTCCTTCTCATAAACCTTCATTTCCCCTATCCACACATTGATTGCCACATCAACTTTGTTCTCAGCTGTGTAATCCTTAATAATAATAATAATGATGATGGCATTTGTTAAGCGCTTTCTATGTGCCAAGAGCTGTTCTAAGCACTGAGGTAGATCCGAGGTAATCAGGTTATCCCACATGGGGCTCACACTCTTAATCCCCATTTTACAGATGAGGCAACTGATGCCCAGAGAAGTGAAGTGACTTGCCCAAAGTCACACAGCTGACAAGTGGCAGAGCTGGATTGGAACCCATGACCTCTGACTTCCAAGCCCGTGCTTTTTCCACTAAGACATGCTGCTTAAATATTTTTATATCCCAGCCCCAGTATTTATGGTAATATGTGAATTTTCTCGGAAACTACTATTTCCCCTATCCATAATAAATTTACTTTCATGTTTGTTTCCCCCTGTAGACTTTTAAGTTCTTCAGTTTGTTGGGTTCAAGTCTACCAACTCAACTGAATTGTAATTTCCCAAGGATTTAATACAGTGCTCTGCACAAGTTAAGTACTCAGTATATATGTTGATTGATTAAGCAGCGTGGCTCAGTGGAAAGAGCCTGGGCTTCGGAGTCATAGGTCATGGGTTCGACTCCCAGATCTGCCACTTGTCAGTTGTGTGACTGTGGGCAAGTCATTTCACTTCTCTGTGCCTCAGTTACCTCATCTGTAAAATGGGGATTAACTGTGAGCCTCACGTGGGACGACCTGATTACCCTGTATCTCCCCCAGTGCTTAGAACAGTGCTCTACACATAGTAAGCGCTTAACAAATACCAACATTATTATTATTACTCTCCCTTTCTACCTGTTCCATTTGGGAGAGAGGCTACTCCTCTTTCTAATAGGCCAAGATGGTGTCAAATAAACTAGATAAATCTCCACAGTTGAATGGTGAATAGAGGCCAGGCTCAGTCGATCAATTGGTAGTATTTATTGAACACTTACTCTGTGCTGAACTTGGTACTGAGCATTGGAGAGAGCAAAGTAGAGTCCGTAGGCAAGCCCCCACCCCTTAAGGAGCTTGTAATTTAGTGTGGGAGACAGGCATTAAGAAAAATTATAGACAGGCTGTGGGTTAAGGTCTCAACTGCTGTAGGGATGAAAATGAGATAGGGAAATGAACTATTAGCCTGGGAGGTCTCCTAGGAGAAGGAATTTTAGTAGGGCTTTGAGAAGATGAGAGGCTATCTCTCTCAATCATTCATTCATTTCTTCAGTCATATTTACTGAAAGCTTACTGTGTGCAAAGCTCTTGAGAGAATACCATATAACAATAAACAGACATGTTTCCTGCCCACATCAAGCTTACAGTCTAGAGATCATGAGGTGGGAGTGAGTTAATTCATTCAGTTCTATTTATTGAGCACTTACTAAGTGCTTGGAAAGTACAATTCAGTAATAGAGACAATCCCTGCCCACAGTGGGCTTACAGTCTACAAGTGGGGAGACACAGATCAAAGCAAGTATACAGGCATCAATATAAATAAATAGAATTATAGATATATACAAATCAAAACAAGTAAACAGGCATCAATATAAATAGAATTATAGCTATGTACATATATACATAAGTACTATGGGGCAAAGGGAATGAGTCGAGGTGACATGGAGAGGAGGGGGAGCTGACAAAAGGGGACTTAGTCTGGGAAGGCCTCAGTGAGGGAGGTATGAGGCATGTGAGAGACCATAGTTAGAAAGACAAGAATGTGGCATTAATAGTGTAAAGTGACACACAAATATGGAGAAGTTAGAGGAAATTGGAAAAAAAACGGGAACTGAAGTCACTCTCAGAAAACAGGTGAGAACACTACACTCAGCAATGAAAATCAGTGAGGAGAAGTAGTTTGTTCAAAAAAAAAATCAAAAGGAAGAAATGGACAAACTGCAGAAACAAACTACAGAAGCAGGCTGATATAGTGGATAGAGCAGAGGCCTGGGAGTTAGAAGGTCATGGGTTCTAATCCTGACTCCTCCCCTTGTCTTCTCTGTGACCTTGGGTAAATCACTTAATTTCTGTGCACTTCAGTGACCTCATCTGTGAAATGGGGATTGAGACTGTGAGCCCCATGTGGGATAAGGATTGTGTCCAACATGATTTACTTGTATCGACCCCATTGCTTAGTACAGTGCTTGGCATATAGTAAGCATTTAACGAAAAACACAGTTATTATTATGATGATGATGATGGTGATTAGAAACATATTATAACCTGAACTTGGCCCAGATCTGAACCAGTTGAGTCCACCAGGGTGGTCTATTGCCCACCTGCCTCAGCCTTGGTCTTTCACCTGTACCTCCAATCATCTGTGTCATTGCTCCCCGAGCTTTCCCCACAAAAAAAGCTTTTCAATTGACTACATTTATTAGCCTTGACCACATATTGTCCTATTTTGTATGTGTGTGAATATTCACATATACATTTGAACTCCCAAATACTGAGCCGCATTTAATCTCTGTTAAAAGTTCCCACACCTTGACTCTCCCCATCAGAAGGCCATCATAAAAGACCCAGGAGATGGTAGTGTCCTAGTGGAAATAACATAAGATTATGAGTAAGGTCACTCAGGTTCTAATCCTGTCACTTGCCTGCTGTGTAACCTTGGGGAAGTCACTTAATTTTTTCTGTGCTTCTGTTTCCTCACTGTGAAATGGGGATGAAATATCTGTTCATCTTCCTCCTTAGATTATAGAACAGGAACTACATCCAACCTGACTAACTTTTATGTTCTCCAGCGCTTGGTACCTTGCTTGGCCCATGGTAAGCACTTTAGACATATTATTATTATTTTTGTTATGATTATTCTCTGGATCCTGACTTCCTCATCTGTATAGTACTGATAAGATCATCACTCTCCCTATCTTTTAAGCTGTAGTAGAGGGAATAACATTGACTCTACCAGGGCCTTAGCATATAGCATATGCTTGATAAATGCAAGTATCATTATTATCCATATTTATTTCTAATTAATAGGAATTTCACAGTTGCAGGATTTCCTGCCATTTTCAGAAACATAATAGTCTGGTCATTGTGGGAAAGGGATGGTTTTGGGTAGGATGGAAGCAGGATTTGGCTTCTGTGGCAGTGGTTAATAATGGCCAGGAATCAGGATGGACAGCAGGCAGGATGAGGAGGAATGCAGTCCAATTGGGATCATTTTTCGTCTCATTGATTTTTTTCTTTGTAAATGGACAGACTGTTTTCTTTTCATTATTTCTGATGATGATTGAATCATATTCTTCTTGTTGGTGCACACTGACTCAAAATGAATGAAATGATTTTCACTTCTGCTTCCAATAGGTTGCTATTGCCACTCTAATTGGTTGCCCTCCTCGATCTGTAGTTAGCATCATTCGGAGTTGGGGCAGCACCTTGATTTTTTTTTCCTCAGGGTTTCTCTCATGTATTCTTTGTCCTTTTGAGCAAGAGAGTATTGAGTGAGCTAAACCCCATCTTCTGACAAGAAATGTGGTTTTCCCAAAGGGCTGTCTTGTCTTCCTCCTTTGCAAGTTTAGTGTTCTTTGACTAAAAGACACCTACAGATACCCTTCTCCTTTTCCTCCTCCTCTGTCTCC
The DNA here is from genome assembly GCF_004115215.2 of Ornithorhynchus anatinus. Taxonomy (NCBI): domain Eukaryota; kingdom Metazoa; phylum Chordata; class Mammalia; order Monotremata; family Ornithorhynchidae; genus Ornithorhynchus; species Ornithorhynchus anatinus. Next base: position 176,483,194 of record NC_041728.1, on the reverse strand, counting down.
TCAACACCATCTGTACCATGCACACCTACTATGCACAAAGCACTGTGCTAAGAGCTAGGGATCAATTGAGATCTTATTGTGTGCAGAGCACTGGATTAAGTGCTTAGGAGAGAACAATACAATCAAGTTCATAAACATGTTCCCTGCAGACAAGAAATTGGTCTGAAAAGGCCATGGTCCTTGTCCTTGAGGGTTGTAGAAATAATCCCATGTGTTTTACATTTATCAATCAGTTGCTAATATTCAGAAGCAGGGTTGCCTAGTGGATAGAGCATGGGCCTGGGAGTCAGAAGGACCTGGGTTCTACCCCCAGTTTTGCTTCTTGTCTGCTGTGTGACCCTGGGCAGATCACTTAACTTTTCTGGGCCTCATTTACCTTGTCTGTAAAATGGGGATGAAGTCTGTGAGCCCCACATGGGACAGGGACTGTGTCTAACCTGATAACCTTAATTACACCATCACTTAGAACAGCATCAGGCACATAGTCAGTGATTAAATACCATAAACCAAGTTGTGAGGGCTTCTTACTGTGGTGAGCCCACAATAACCTGCCTTCCAGTGACTGTTTGTGATCCTGTGAACAATAACCAAAAAGAGGCTTTGCAAAGGCACCGATGGGCTCTACCTGGGACAGGTGATTGTTGGCCTGTGGGGGCAGAGAATGGAGGGAGGCACATGCCACAAACCCCCAACTCATGCCAACCAGGATCACCCTGGACTGAGGGGGGATCCTCAGTGACACATAGTAGAAGTCAAACCACATCTCTGATCACCAAGGTTACTGTGAAAGTTTTTTATAAGGAAGTGACACATACACACTCACTCCACCACCCAAGGGCCGAATATCAGTCTGTGGTCAAAGGGCCCAATTGGCCAATTCTTTCTGTTTCCAAGTGGCATTTCTGCTGCTTTCAGCATACTTGCTTTTCTGCACACTTCTGCTCCTCTTCTGCTACCCTCAGTGCTGCCTCCAGGTCCCCCCTTTTAGTGGCCTTTAGGTATGGCAGCTGTTGCTCTATATGGTGGTCACTGATTGGCCCAGGCCTGTTCCTGGGTAGATCAGGGACAGAAGGCCCCACTGTGCTCCACCTCCACAGGCCAGCAATCACCTGTCCCAAGTAGAGCCCATCAGTGCTTTCACAAACTCTCTTCCTTGTTGTAGTTTGCAGGAATCACAAACAATCACAAACAATCACTGGTAAGGCAACTTGTTGTGGGCTCACCACAGTGTGGTCTTCTCTCTCTGTTCTACTTGGTAATTGGCCTGGACCAATCAATGACTGTATTCATTTATTCATTCATTCATTCATTCATTCAATAGTATTAATTGAGCACTTACTGTGTGCAGAGCACTGTACTAAGTGCTTGGAATGTACAAATCGGTAACAGATAGAGACAGTCCCTGCCTTTTGATGGGCTTACAGTCTAATCGGGGAGACAGACAAAAACAATAGCAATAATTAGAATCAAGATAAATAAATAGATGAATAGAATGTGTATGTAGAGCCATAGCTGCCAAGCCTAAGGCAGATAAAAGGGTGGTACCTGGAGGCAGCACAGAGGCACAGGAGTATGTTGGAGAAGAAGAAGTAGCAGGAAAACAACATTTGGAAGTAGAAAGAAAAAGCATTGGTAGAATGGGCTCCTTTGACTACAGACCAGTATTGAATCTTTGGTGGAGTGGACTGAGTGAGAGTGTGTATGTGTCATTTCCCTGCATTTGGTAACACTAAATAAAAAGCTTTTCACAGTAGTCTTGATGATCAGAGGTGTGGGTTGACTTCTATTACGTATCATTGAGGATCCCACGATCCAGGAAGGCACTGGTTGGCACCAGCCAGGGGCTCGTAACACACACACACAACGTGTGAAGCATTGTATTAAGTACAAGGGGGAGAACTATAAGAGTTAGGCCTGTGTTTTCTACCCTCAGATAGTTTCTAATCAGATGGAGAAGACAGATGAAACACATTTCATTCACCCCACCCAGCCCCACAGCACTTCTGTGCAAATCTGTTATTGATTTATTATATTAATGTCTGTCTCCCCTCCATACTGTATGCTCACTGTGGGCAGGGAATGTGCCTGCTTACTGTTATACTGCACTCTCCCAAATACTTAAGACAGTGCTCTGCATACAGTAAGCACTCAGTAAATATGTTTGAATTGAATTTACAAATGGTGTATGCAAGAAGATACAACAGGAAGTACTTGAAATATAGCAGCTCCCCAGATTTCCATCAAGTCCCCTAACTTCAGCACACTTAGCTCCCTTCATCTTCTAATCTGAGCTCTCTCTGCCTTCTCCTGTCAAACTTCTAATAGTACTTCTCTCTTGACTCTACTTCCTCCATCCCTAATTCACATAGTTTCTCCAGCTCTCTGCCTCCTCAAGTTGAACAGAACGCAGCCCTTTCGCACATTCAATTATTTCCTAAAGTTTCTGAGAGCAGAACGGTATACCCATTGTTATTGTTATGGTCCTTGTTAAGTGTTCACTGTGTACCAAACACTGTTCTAAGTTCTGGGGTAGATACAAGTTAATCAGGTTGGACCCAGTCCCTGTCCCACATGGGGCTCACACTCTTATTCACCATTCTACAGGTGGTGTAACTGAAGCCCAGAGAAGTTAAGTGACTTTCCCATGGTCACACAGCAGACATGTGGCAGAGTTCACATTAGAACCCAGGTTCTTCTGACTCCCATGCTCTATCCACTAAGTTGCGCTGCTTCTCTAGTAGATTTATGATATTTCTTAAATACTTACTGTATGTCAAGCACTGGCTTCAGTGCTGTGGTAGGTACAAGTTTATCAGGTTGGATGCAGTTCCTGTCCCACATGGGACTTATGGTCTAAATAGCCAGGAGAACTGGTATTGAAACCCCATTTTACAGTAGAGGAAATTGAAGCACAGTGAAGTGAAGTGATTTTTCCAAGGTCACACAGCAGAAAAGTGTCAGGACTAGAACTCAGGTCCTTCTGACTCCCAGGCCCTATCCACTAGGCCACACTACTTCCTCCTGAAATCACATGTCTTCAGGCCCATTCACATTTCACTGGCTACTGCCCCTACTTAGTGGATGTTTAATAAATGCTATTCCTTCTCCTCCTCTCCTTACCTCTAAATGTAGATAAAATATAGATTTTTTTTAAGTGATAAGGTTAGGAGCAGAAATTCATTCATTCATTCAATAGTATTTATTGAGCGCTTACTTTGTGCAGAGCACTGTACTAAGCACTTGGAATGTACAAATCGGTAACAGAGACAGTCCCTGCCTTTGACAGGCTTACAATCTAATCGGGGGAGACGGACAGACAAGAACAATAGCAATAAATAGAATCAAGGGGATGAACATCTCATTAAAACAATTGCAAATAAATATCCTAAGGGTGGTAGTTATATTGCAATGCCTAGAGAGCAGTGACTTATTGTGGTAATATCCTGAAAGAGATGGGATTTCAGTGTGACATTTTAGGTTGGGCAAGCTTTCGTCTGGTAGAGTTGGGGGGGTTGGGAGGTAAGGGCTATTGGAGACCTTGTGGGGAACAAAGAGACCCAGCTGGGGAGTAGGAGGGTAGGAGGTAAAGACAGTTGAAAGATGGAAAAAGTATGTGAGAGGAATAAGGAGAACTAGGCATGTTATATGTATATAATATCAATCATATTAATTGAGCACTTACCGAGTGCAGAACATTGTACTAAACACTGAGAGTACAAAACAACAATAGAACAGTCATATTCTTTGCCCAGAATGACCTTATGGTCTAGAGGAAATGTTCTGAAGCTTATTTAGCTTAGATGCAATCCTTTATTTCAAAATGTTTAAAAAGGTTGAGAACCGATGAAGAATGGAGTGGGGAAAAGATGAGAGATGGTTAAAGGCAGAACGGATAGTCCATGTCACTGCCCATTGACATTCCTCAATGTTGAAATGAATTAATGAATCAATCACATTTACTGAATGCTTACTGAATGCAGAGCACTGTACTAAGTACACTAGAGTTGGTAGACATGTTCTCTTGCCCACAAGAAGCTTACAATCTATAGGGAGAGGCAGATATTAAAATAAGTTATGGATACATACATAAGTGCTGTGAAGCCACAGGTGGGGTGGACATAAAGTGCTTAAAAAGTACAGATCTTAGTGCATAGGTGATGCAGAAGGTGAGAGCAAGTAGGGGAAATGAGGACTTATTTGGAGAAGGCCTCTTGGAGGAGATGTGGTTTTAGTAGGGGACAGCATGCTGTAGGGTATAGAGCAGGGGCCTGGGAGTCAGAAGGACCTGGGTTCTAGTCCTGACTCTGTCACTTGTATGCTGTATGAGCTTGGATAAGTCTCTTAACTCCTCTGTGCCTCAGTTACCTCATCTGTAAAATGGGGATAATCTGTGTCCAACTAGATTACTTTGCAACTACCCCAGAACTTAGAACAGTGCCCAGCGCAGAGGACCTGGGTTCTAATTTGGGCTTCACCACTTGTCTGCTATGTGACCTAGTGCAAGTCACTTCAAATCATTGTGCCTCACTGTAAAATAGGGATTCAATACTTGTTTTCTCTCCTATTTAGACTTTGAGCCTTTAGTCGGACAGAAAATGTGTCCAACCTGATTATCTTGTATCTACTCCAGTACTTAGAACAGTAGTTGACACATAGTTAGTGCTTAACAGATATAATGATAATAATAATAATGATATTCCACTGGAATACAAGGAATAGCCCTGTTGGACTCAGAGCATCAAGCTACTTGCTCAAAGCTCAGAGGATTGGCCTAGCAGAAAGAGATCCAATTTTGAGTCCTGGCTCAGCCATTTGCCTGCTGGGCAACTTGGAGATGTCCCATAACATCTCTGAGCCTCAATTCCTTGATGATATCCTGGGGATAAAAACAATCTGTTATTCTTCCCCCTGCAACTGTGATTACCATGGACTGTATCAGATCTGAATATCCTCAGTTTTGTTTCTACCCCAGCATGTGGAACAATGCTGGGCATATACTAAATGCTTAATAAGTATTCAAATGCTTAGTACAGTGCTCTGAACACAGTAAGTGCTCAATAAATATGATTGAATTAATAAATATTATTTGAAAAGGAGCCACTCAAAGCCCTTCTATATTTTCATGCCCAGATTATTTGGTATTGACTTTGGAACCAGTCTGACTCTGCACATATCTCTATGCGACGAAGCATCGTGTCTGCCAACTGTATCATACTTTCCCTAGCCTTACATCAGTTCTCTGCAAATAGAGAGCACCAAATCAATCAACAGAATTTATTGAGTGCTGACTCTGTGCAGGGAACTGTACTAAGCACTTGGGATAATATAATACACTTGAGTTGGTAGATACTATCCCTGCCCACAAGGAACTTACAGTCCAGAGGAGGAGTTTATATCAACAGGACCACTGATTTATTGGCTGTCTGATTGGATATTGGGGATAGGCTGAATTATGGAGGGGAAAAAGGGTGAATCAGGACCCTAGAGAATCAGAGAATGCAACCAAGGTAGATGACGTGGACAGAGTGTGGAGATGCCAAGGAGAGAAGAGTAGCAGCAGAGCCTAGTGGATAGAGTGCAGGACCTGGGTTCTAATCCTAATTCTGCCACATGTCTGCTGTGTGACTCTGTGTAAGACACTTAACTTCCCTGTATATCTCAGTTACCTCATCAATAAAATGAGGATTAATGCTGTGAACTCCGGGTGAGACATGGACTGTGTCCAACTGATATAATTCACCTCTCAGTATGGGGCTGGCACATAGCAAGTGCTTAATAAATACCATAAAAAATAAATAAAAAACAAAGAATATAGGCCACTGTAGAAGACTACAAGTCTGATAGACATGATGGAGAAGAAAATGGAGAGAGGAAAATAATAATGAGGCTGAGGTGAGGAAAGAAAACACAATCTCAAGAATACATCAAGGCTCTCAGATATCATTTATTGATGATGAGAAATAGGAGGAGTAGAAAGGAAATGTGGAGAGGAGACTGTGTCCATCCACACCTGAATGTTAAATATCTGATTTCTCAGAAGTTCATTTATTCGTCATTTATCAACTGGTCCCTTCATGCTCTCCCTTTACCGGTACCATAATTAAACAAGGGTTATACAATCATTTTTCATTATTTATTTGGGTGGTAAGTGCATCAGTCCTATAAAGATTTCACTTAGCCTTGCTTCTCCAGAGGCACTGTAGAGCTTAAACCGCCATTCTGAGAATCTTATATGAAAGGCACTAAATAAACACAAATGAGCTCATTTATTTTCATTACTAGTTGTGTTGTACAGTTTTATTTCATTTTGCTTTTGCTGTTTTTAAATCGTTTGTATTTACAGAATACTTACTGCATGCAGAGCACTGTAGTAAGCACTTGGAAAATTGCGCTACAACAGAATTGGTAGACGTCTCATGTCTACCAACATGTCCCCTGTCCACAAGGAGAAGCAGCGTGGTCTAGTGGAAAGAATATGTGCCCGGTGTTCTAATCCTGATTTTACCACCTCCCCGCTGGGTGTCCTTGGGCAAGTCACTGAATTTCCTTGAGTCTCAGTTCCCTTATCTGCAAAATAGGGAAATACTTGTTCTTCCTCCTATTTAATCTGCAAGTCTAATTTGGGGCTGATTATCATGTAGCTAACTCAGCGATTAGAACAGTGCTGGCTCATAGTAAGCATTCATTTATTCAATCTTATTTACTGAGCAGTTACTGTGTGCAGAGCCCTGTACTGACTACTTGGAAAGTACAATTTGGCAACAAAGAGAGACAAGCACTTAACAACTACTGTTATCATTATTATCATTGTTGCTGCTGTTATTATCATCATTATTATTATTGAGCTTACAGTCTAGAGGAATGAAAGGACTCAGAAAATCTTTCACTGGCTGTTAAAACTGAGTAATGTAGGAGGAAGTGGCTCGTCTTAGGGCTAAATTGCTCCTTATTAGCTGTCATTGCACAATACAGATTAGATCCAAGTTGGTTGTCTTTGTGGAGATTTAATACGCAGGCAATCTGCTTTAGGCTCTTCTTCTTGTAATCCTTCCCATACACATGTACTCATATGATCACCTGAAATACCCCCAAACAGCACTTTTTGGAAACACTTTCAGAAAGATAGTCTCCCCCAATCCTCATCATCATTCCCTGAAAATCTTCCCCAGGCCAAGTACTGCTTCAAAAGAACTTCAGAAAATTTGGCCCGTGCCTTCCAAAAATAATTTTCTTTCTTAGCATGTTTCAGGATCTTCTGGGAAAAGATTTCAGTGAGGCTTGGCTGAAGTTGGACTTGGATCAATGCATATAAATTCCTTCCTTCATTCATTCATTCAATCATATTTATTGAGCTCTTGCATTCAATGTTATTATTACTTAACATTTAGTGAATGCCAAACTTCTATGACATTTCAATTTCAGCAAGAGGGTTGGGAATGTGAACTAAGTCAGTTCACTCAGGCACTCATTCAATTGTTTTTATTAAGCTATTAGTGTGTGCAGAGCACTGTACTAAACACTTGGGAAAGTACAATTTAGCAATAATGACCAAACTTACCCACAACAAGCTCACAGACTAGAGGGGGGTAGACACACATCAATACCAATATAAATAAGGGCTGCGTTGGTAGGTGGTCACCATCACTTTAGTTCTTGAATGTGTTTGTTTTTATTGTGCTTTTATAATAACAATAATAATAATAGTATTTGTTAAGTACTTACTACGTGACAGGCACTGTTCTAAACACTGCAGCGGATACAAGCAAATTCAGTTGGACACAGTCCCTGTCCCATGTGGGGCTCAGTCTCAATCCCTATTTTACAGAGGAGATAACTGAGGTACAGAAAAGTGAAATGGCTTGCCCAAGGTCACACAACAAAGTGGCAGAGTGGAGATTAGAACCCACGAACTGCTGACTTCCAGGCCCGTGCTCTATCCACTGTACCATTCTTAGTGTGTTATGTATCTCTCCTCCCCTGTGAGCCCCTCGTGGGCCAGGAGCAGGGCTTAATTATTTTGTTTGTATGTTTCCCTAAATATTAATACAGTTCTTTGCATATTGTAATTCCTTAATAAATGTTAGGATTATTATTGATACTATTTGCTAAGTACTTAGGAGAAAAGTACCATACATACCAGGTAAACACAAGTTGAACATTCATGAAATGTGCGGGTACCAGCTGGTCTTGTGGAAAGAGCACTGGTCTGGGAGTCAGAAGGTCAGGAGTTCTAATCCCATCTCTGCCATTTGTCTGCTGTGATACCTTGGGCAAGTCACTTCACTTCTCTGTGACTCAATTGCCACATCTGTAAAAAATGGGGAATAAGAGTGTGAGCCCAGTGTGGGAAAGGGAGTGCATTCAACCTGATTAACTTGTATCTAACCCAGTGCTTCGAACAGTGTTTGGCACACAGTAAGCACTTAACAAGTACTATTATTATTTTTATTGTTATTATTATTTTAATGATGTGAAACAATCTGGATGGTTACGGGACTCGGTTTCTAATTTCCTCCATTCCGAGCCTGTCACCGTGTTTTCAACATCTTACTCCATCTTCTCTGCCTCCTCCCCCTCCTCATCTGTCATCTTTCCTTCTTAGAATGTTAGCCCTGGGTGGAGGAGGACGGTGTGCAATCTCCCTGTTTTTTATTTACCCCATTACTTAGCAGAGTGCTTGGCACCTACTAAGTGCTTACTAACTCTATGATCCAGTCCCGTTATTGAGCAGGAAGTTGTCATGAGCCCCCGGCTCGTACCAACCAGGACTTTCCAGGATCGGGGTAGCTTCAGTGACGTAGAGAGTCAGACCACACCACCAACCACCAAGGTTACTGTGGAAAGTTTTACTTAGTGTTTGTACCAACATGCAAGGCAGTGACACTTACACACTCTCACTGACTCACCCCACTCCTCCGAGGGTCCATGACCAGTCTGCTGGTGAAAGGAATCCGTTCTGTCGATTCTGCGGTGGAAGGCTGGGAGAAGGTTCGGGCAACACAGACAACCGATGCTGCAAAACCCCTCCACACACCACTTCCCCCAAATGCTGCTTCTCCCCAGCACTGCTTCCTCCACTGCTTCCCCTCTGAATTCTGCTTCCTCGCTGCTGCTGCCTTCTACTTTCTTTGTGCTGCTGCTTTTTGATTCAAAGCTGCCTTGGGCATCACAGCTGTGGCTCTACATAGGAGTCGTTGGTTGGTCCAGGCCCATTACTGGGTAGAGCAGGGAAAGAAAGGCACATCTCCTTCGGTCCACCTTACGACCCCACGGGCTGGCAATGACCTATCCTCAAGTAGAGCAGAGAGTAGAGCCATCCTCAGAGAAGCCGCATGGCATAGTGGAAAGAGCACGGGCTTGGGAGTCAGAAGTCGTGAGTTCTAAACCCAGCTCCGCCACTAATCAGCTGTGTGACTTTGGTAAGTCACTTGACTTCTCTGTGCCTCACTTCCCTCATCTGTAAAATGGGGATAAAGACTGTAAGCCCCACATGGGACAACCTGATGACCTTGTATCGTCCCCAGCACTTAGAACAGTGCAAGGCACATAGTAAGTGCTTAAAAATGCCTCCATCATTATTACTATTATTATTAAAGCCCCTCAGTGAAGCCACTGAGGCTTCACCAGTCTCTTCCTTGTAGTGTCCATGGGATCACAAACAGTCACTAGTTAAGCAACCTGTTGCAGACTCATCACAGAAGTTATCCTAGGGCGAGTGACCATTATGGTGGGCAGCTAGAGGAGAGTTTGGGGAGAGGGAGAATTTGACCATTCATGAGAAATCATGAGGTTCCTTGAATTGATTAGGTATGTGGATACATTTTAGCCCACTAACTGAAAATGTTCATTCTAGATTATGTTCTAAACTATGTAGTGTCGAGGTGGCTTTAAACACCAGTGAATAACCCTAACCAATTCCATACTGTCAGCTGAATAATTGTGCCTTGCTGTTTGGCTTTAACTGGTTATTTCTAGTTCCTGGAAGAAATGCCCTTAATAGTCAGTTAGTGGAGAGAAAACCACAGTGTGCTAAACATACTTTGTATTATTATTATTATTATTATTAAGTGCCATTGAGTCATTTCTGATTCACAGTGACTCCATGGATATACTTTCTCCAGAACGTACTGTCCTCTGCCATAATCTGCAACCTTTCTATTGGTTCTTCTTTTATCATTGTTATGGTCTCTATCCATCTAGCTGCTGGTCAGCTTCTTCCGCCTTATCCCTGGACTTTTCCTTTCATTCAATAGTATTTATTGAGTGCTTACTATGTGCAGAGCACTGTACTAAGCGCTTGGAATGAACAAGTCAGCAACAGATAGAGACAGTCCCTGCCGTTTGACGGGCTTACAGTCTAATCTTTCCTAGCATTAGTGTCTTCTCCAGATAATTAATCTTCCTGCTTATGTGTCCAAACTAAGCATACTACTAACAATAAAAACTGTGGTAATTGTTAAGTGCTTGCTATGTGCCAAGCACTATATATAAGTGCTGGGGTAGACACATCAGATCCCAGATTGGGCTCACAGTCTAAGTAGGAAGGAGACTGGATATTGAATCCCCATTTTGCAGATGAAGGAACTGAGGCATAGAGCAGTGAAGTGACTTGGTTAAGATCATACAGCAGGCAAGTGGTGGTGCAGGGATTAGAATCCAGGTCCTCTGGATTCTAGGCCTGTGCTGTGCTGTTTCCACTAGGACCACGCTGCTTCCTAGGAAACAAGTGGAAAACCTTTAGAAAACAACTCTTGTATCAAGGACACCTGTCTGCCTGTCTGGATAGCACTTTTGATTCCTGATCTCTGCTGGGGTCGTTATTTTCAGGGATTCTACTGAAATGCCTGAGATCTGCATGGCTTTCTGGTAACTCTAGTTGATGCCTGCTGAACTTTTGCCTAGTGAGCTGACTCAGATCATTCTGTTTCCCCTTACTAAATCAACACCTGGAGCTTTAGGAAGGATGTTGAACTACCAGTCAGGCTTTCTCGATGCAGTGTGACTTTTAAAGTGTGCTTTTCTAAACAGAACTGGGAGAGTTAGCCTCTCTCTCAACCCCTTCTTAGACTAAAATAATGATGATAGGTCCTACCAGTGCAAAATCTTAGGCTGAAAAAAGTACATTTGAAGTCAATGCTGACAGCTATTTGCAGTATTAGCTACTTCTTGTATGTAAAACCTATATAAAGAATAAACTTGGCCTAGTGGAAACAGCACTAGCCTGGGAATCAGAGGACCTGGAATCTAGATTAGAATTAGATTCTCGCTCTGACAGTTGCCTATTGTGTAATGATAATAATAATAATGATAATGGTATTTCTTAAGTGCTTTGTGCCAGCCACTGTACTAAGCACTGGGGTGGATACAAGTAAATCGGGTCAGATTCATTCAATAGTATTTATCGAGCTCTTACTATGTGCAGAGCACTATACGAAGCACTCGTCAGATGCTGTCCCTTGTCCCACATGAGGCTCACAGTCCTAATCCCCATTTACAGAAGAAGTAACTGAGGCATAGAGAAGTCAAGTGACTTGCCCATGGTCCCACAACAGACATGTTGTGTGGTGCAGGAATTAGAACCCATGTCCTTCTGACTCCCAGGCCTGTGCTCTATCCACTATGCCATGCTGCTTCTCGACTACGCCATGCTGCTTCTCCAGTAAATCACTTAACCTTTCTGTGCCTCAGTTTCCTCATCTATATAATAGGGATTAAATTACCAATTCTCCCTCTTACTTAGACGGTGAGCCCAGTGAGGGTTAGGGACTGTGTCCTACCTGATCAACTTGTGTCTACCCTAGTGCTTAGAATAGTTGTTGACAGATAAGGAGTGCTTCACAAATGCAATACTAATAATAGAATCACCTGACATACTGTCTCCAAAATATAAAACATCAGTTTTTCTTAAATATGCATCATACCACTTAACAAATTAGATGATATCCTAAAACATCCACACACTCTAAAAAGTGCAACTTAGAACAGTCTTTCAAAATTTAAAACCTCTGGAAGCATCCCAAAAATCCATGGTCAAAGTCTTGTTAAAATCCCACTTCTTCCAGCAAACCTTCTGCTGTAATTCAATATGTGTAAATCCATCAGCCAAAACTACAACATACGTACCTGATCCTATCCATCCTCGGGACATTGGGTATGTGTTTAATTTTACATTCAAACACTCATTCTGATTACTCCATTTATAAGTATTTTTTATATTTTTTGAAAGTATTTTTATGTGTGTCTCCTGCATTAGAGTTTAAACTCCCTGTAGGCAGGGAATGTGTCACTTCTTGACATTTCACTTCTGCATTAGACCAGTGAGTGCTCTACAAATATCCATTACTATTAATGCTGCTGGATTGCTTGTAGCATGAATAACCTGTCATTGCCTCTTCCATCTTGCCTGCAGAACTTTTTGTAGATTCATTGAAGGGGAAAACTGCTGTCAGGCAAACCGCTGGAGCATGCTCACATTTCCTGTAAACTGCTGCTTATGATGGAATTGGAGTGAAGCTTAACGTTCCTGTTCTTGAACTCCCATGTTTCTGGTGAACTCTTGACCTCTGGTCATTGACCATCTTGTTTTTGTTTTGTTTTAAATCTCTGTTCTTTCAATCTTTGTGTTGTTGTTTTTTGCACACCCTGATTTTCTCACCCTTTCATTTGTGAAACACTGAATCTCGGAGTCTGTTCAGGAAAACATAGAAGCATCTCGGCCTAGTGTAAGAGCACAGGACTGAGAATCATGAGATCGGGGTTCTAATCCCAGCTTCACAACTTGCCTGCTGTGTGACCTTGGACAACTCACTTAACTTCTTTGAGCCTCATTTTCCCTAGCTGTAAAATGGAGATGGTATTTAACCAGTTCTCCCTCCCCCTTAGACTGTGGGCCCCTTGTGTGTCAGGGACTATTATCCAACCTGATTTTTTTTTGTATATACTCATGATTACTGTCGTGCTTGGCACAAAATAAGTGTTTAACAAATATCACAATCGTCATAATCACTGTCATGATTGGGATGTGAGAGAAAGAGAGAGACACCCTTGCTTTTAGCATATTTACCACATTAGCATAATAATAATAATACTGATGATTGTGGAATGTGTCAGCTAATTCTGTTATATTGTACTCTCCCAAGTGCTTAGTACAGTGTTCTGCACATAGAAAACACACAATATCATTTATTGATTAATTGGCAAGCTCTGCACTAAGCACTGGGATCTTTGTGAGATAATCATGTTGGCTACAGTCCCTGTCTCACTTGGGACTCAAGGTCTAAGCAACTAGTATTCTGTGCTTTTCAAATTGCAACTAGAAATGGGGAAATAATGTTCTTTAGAACCAGAATTTTGATGTTTGATATTAAAAATAGGAAGGTAGCATGTTCAAGTGGAAAGAGCTTGCAACTGGAAGTCAAGAAGTTCTAGTCCTGGCTCTGGCACTTGTCCGCTATGTGACCTTGGAGAAGTACTATAACTTCTCTAAAGTTAGATTATCCCCTATAAAATGAGGATAACTACATAGTTAGATTATCCCCTGTAAAATGAGGATAAGATAACTTCATTATGAGAAGCAGTAATGCCTGAGAAGCAGCATGGCTTAGTGGAAAAAGCACTGGCCTGGGAGTCAATGGACCTGGGTTCGTTCGTTCATTCATTCATTCATTCATTCATTCATATTTATTGAGCGCTTACTGTGTGCAGAGCACTGTACTAAGCATTTGGAAAGTACAATTCGGGCGACAGATAGAGACAACCCCTACCCAACAACAGGCTCACAGTCTAGCAGGCAGAGACAGACAATAAGCAGCAGACAAAACAAGTAGACAGGCATCAATACCATCAAAATAGATGAATAGATAATTTATTTAAAGATGATAGATAAATAGAATCATAGATATATACACATCATCAATAACATAGAGTAATGAATAATGTATACAAATATACACAAGTGCTGTAGGGAAGGGTTAGAACAGAGGGAGGGAGTAGGGACAATCCCGCATGATCCCAGATCATCTTCCTGCAGAAGCGCTCTGGGCATGTCACTCCCCTCCTTAAAAACCTCCAGTGGTTGCCTATCAACCTCCGCATGAAACAAAAACTCCTCACTCTGGGCTTCAAGACTCTCCATCAGCTTGCCCCCTCCTACCTCACCTTCCTACTCTCTTTCTACTGCCCACCCCGCACCCTCCACTCCTCTGCTGCTCACCTCCTCACCGTCCCCCGTTCTCAACTATCCCACCGTCGACCCCTGGGCCACGTCCTCCTGCTGTCCTGGAATGCCCTCCCTCCTCACCTCCGCCAAACTAATTATCTTCCCCTCTTCAAAGCCCTACTGAGAGCTCACCTCTTCCAAGAGGCCTTCCCAGACTGAGCTTCCCCTTTTCCCTCTTCTCCCTCTGCTGCCTCTCTGCCCCCCCAACCTCCCCTCTGCTAAGCCCCCTTTCCCCCCTTTCCCTCTGCTCCTTCCCCTCTCCTCAGCACTGTGCTCATTTGCTCATTTGTATATATCTTTATTACCCTATTTATTTTGCTAATGAGGTGTACATCCCCTTGATTCTATTTATTGCTATTGTTTTTGTCTGTGTATCTCCCCTGACTAGACTGTAAGCCCATCAATGGGCAGGGATTGTCTCTATCCGTTGCCGAATTGTACATTTGAAGCGCTTAGCACAGTGCTCTGCACATAGTAAGTGCTCAGTAAATACTACTGAATGAATGAATGATAATGGGGAGGGGAGGAGGGGCAGAGGAGCAGATTAGAGGGTTCTAATCCAGGATCCACTACTTTTCTGCTCTGTGACCTTGGGCAAGTCACTTCACTTCTCTGTTCCTCAGTTACTTCATCTGTAAAATGGGGATCCAAACTGTCAGTCCTATGTGGGCTAGGGACTGTGTCCAACCTGATCATCTTGTATCTACCTCAGCACTTAATACAGTGCCTGGAATGTAGAAATGCTTAGCAAATACCATTAAATTCACACCAGTTGCAATTTTCCATTTAGCACCAACATGCTTTTTAACCCAAGGAACCAATATGTAATAATAATTCTGGCATTTATAAAGCACTATGTTCTAACTTCTGGGGTAGATATATGGTTATGAGATTGAGCATGGCTCCTGTTCCACATAGAGCTCACAATCTATTTTAGCTCCATTTTACAGATGAGGAAACTGAGTCCCAGAGAGGTAAAGTGACCTGTTTAAAGTCACAAAATTACCAGTTACAGAGCTGGGATCAAACTCCTTGGCTCTTTGAGTCAATAAGTCAATCAATCAGAGGTATTTATTAAAACCTTACTGTGTACGATGCATGGAACTAAATGGTTGGGTGAGTACAAATGAACAGAGTTGGTAGCTAACATTCCCTGCCCACAATGAGTTTACATCCAGAGGGGAAGACAGGCATTAATATAAATACATTATAGATATGAACAAAAGTGCTGTGTCCTGAAGATGAGGTGAGTATTAACTAGCATGGCTCAGTGGAAAGAACATTGGGATTGGGAGTCAGAGGTGATGGGTTCTAATCCCAGCTCTGCCACTTGTCAGCTGTGTGACTTTGGGCAAGTCATTTCACTTCTCGGTGCCTCAGTTACCTCATCTGTAAAATGGGAATTGAGACTGTGAGCCTCACGTGGGTCAACCTGATTACCTTGTATCCCCCACAGCGTTTAGAACAGTGCTTGGCACATAGTAAGTGCTTAACAAATGCCATCATCATCATCATTATTATCATTATTATTATTATTAAGTGCCCAAAGGAGACAGATTCAAGTGGATAGATGACAGAGAAGGTAGAGAAAACTGGGGAAAAGAGTGAGCTCACCATGGGCAGGGATTTTCACTGTTGATTGTCGTATTGTACTTTCCCAAGTGCTTAGTACAGTGCTCTGCACATGGTAGATGCCTAATAAATATGATTGAATAAATGAATGAAAAGAGGTTTTCATCTTCGGAAAGGAAGAGATGTGACCTTAATCATGCTTTGAAGGTGGGAACATGGTGGTCTGGCATTTATGGATGGGTAGGGAGTACCAGGCCAGAGGGAAGATGGGATAAAGGGAGGGCATGGCCTAGTAGATAGAGCACAGACCTGAGAGGGAGAGGAACTGAGACCCAATCTTGGCTCTGCTACCTGTCTACTGCTGTGACCTTGAGCACAACACAACTTAGCCATGCTTCAGTTGCCTCAACCGTAAAATGAGAATTAGGACTGGGCACCCCTGTAGGGCAAGGATTGTGTCCCACCTGAATGCTCCTGTATCTACTCTGGAAAGCAGAGTGGCTTAGTGGAAAGAGCCCGGGCTTGGGAGTCAGAGGTCGTGGGTTCTAATTCCTCTTCCACCACTTGTCTGCTGTATGACTTTGAGCAAGTCACTCAACTTCTCTGTGCCTCATTTACCTCATCTGTAAAATGGGAATTAAAACTGTGAGACCCATCTGGGACAGCCTGATTACAGTGTAATCAGTGCTTAGAACAGTACTTGGCACATAGTAAGCACTTAACAAATACCATCAATATTATTATTATCAGTACCCTAGCATTTAGTATAGTGTCTGACGCATAGTAAGCGCTTAACAAATATCATTAAAAAAAAAGAACAGATAGTATTTGGTGATCGATTGAGTATCTGGGTTGAATAAGGGAGATGAGTCAAAGATAAGGCCAAGGTCATGGGCTTGTGAGATAAGAAGGATAGTGTCGCTGTCTTGTCTTTACACTAGTCTCTAAACTCATTATGGGCAGGGAATGTGTCTATGAATTCTGTTGTACTCTCCCAAGTGCTCAGTACAATCCTCTGCACATAGTAAGTGCTCAATAAATACCACTGATAGATTGGCTTTATTGAATTCCCATTTTACAGTTGAGGAAACTAAGGCACAGAGTAGTTCAGTAACTTGCCCAGTGTCACACAGCCAGCAGAGCTGTGATTTCAACACAGCTCCCCCGGCTCCCAGGCCCATGTTTTTTTTTCAATTAGGCCATGCTGTTCCTAGGTTTTTAGGACTTACTGAGTGACTGGGTTTAGAGCAACAAAGGTTTGGAGTCCTGTCTCTATTCCAGTGCTAGAAACCTAACCTCTTATTTCCCAGTGATTCAGTGATTCCTATATGGCAGTGTTGTCCAAGATTGTCTGTCTTATGCCGCCAAGTCAACGCCATGGACGCATCTATCTCAGAACACCCCACTCTCCATCTATAATCATTCTCGTAGTGGATCCATAGAGTTTTATTTGTTAAAACTCGGAAGAGGTTTACCATTGCCGACTTCCACGCCATAAACTTGAGTCTCCACCCTCGACTCTCTCCCATGCCGCTACTGCCCAGCATGGGTGAGTTTTAACTTGCAGCAGATTGCCTTCCACTCATTAGCTACTGTCCAAGCTAAGATTGGAATGGGTTGGCCTCTGCTTGACTCTCGTCCTGTAGCTTAGACTGGTAGAGTAATGGAAACTCTCCAGGCGCAACCCTGAGCGGGGATGTCCAGGAATGCAATCACTGAAAGGTTTTGTTCTATGCCATAAGGTGAGCTGATCTGAAAACTCCTCACTCTTGGCTTCAAAGCTGACCATCACCTTGTCCCCTCCTATCTCACCTCCCTTCTCTCCTTCTACAGCCCAGCCTGCACACTCCACTCCTCTGGTGCTGCTAACCTCCTCACTGAGCCTCGTTCTCATCTGTCCCGTCGTCGACCCCTGGCCATGTCCTACCAGTGACCTGGAATGCCCCCCTTCCTCACATCCTCTCCCAAGCACTTAGTACAGTGGTTTGCACACAATAAGTGCTCAATAAATATGATTGACTGACTGCCTGATTTACACAAACCAGTATACTGGATGGGACAAACGTGTCTCAGGAAAGAACAGGATCTTGAGGAAAGGAGAAGGAATGTATGAAAAAATCTCTATTGTGCTGTATCATTGGTTATATCTTCATGCATAATGATTATCCTGCAGGATTTCAATTTGGTGTGTGCTTTCCTCTTCTCCCACACCCTTGGTATGCTTACTACATTCCAGCCAAACACTGTACTAACCTATCTATTCCTCAATTTCCTCATCTGTAAAATAAGGGCTAATGAGAGCCTCATGTGAGACACACACACATGAGGATCACATTAGCCCTCATTTTACAGATGAAGAAATCGAGGAATAGAAAGAATAAGTGACTTGCCCAAAGTCACACAGCAGATAAGTGATGGAGTCAGAATTTGAACCCACGTCTTCCAACTCCCAGACCTGTGCTCTTTTCTCTTGACCATACTGCTTCTCAGGTTTAATTCAAATTTTGCCTACATTTGTCTGGACTGCCTTCTGATATTTATTGCAGATGTTTATTTTCACCTTTGAGTTTGTTACATCTGAAGTCCCGGTTTCAAGTCTCTCTCCTCATGGCTTGTGAGTAGCTAGCAAAGCTGTTTTCATGTGTTTGATGCTTCTAGGTATTTCCTTCCTCTGATGGCTTTAAAGCTAATCGTGCTTCTTCTCTAAGTGGCAGTTCTCCAGACAAGTGCTCTGGGATAGTGCTTTTGCTCCCTCCCCAATTGCTGACTCTCCAGACATCTAAGAAGTTGCCCCAATGATTTCCTTTTCTGAACCCTCCTCGTTTATCCTCCTGCTCTGAAAAAAGCATAGATATTCAGAAAAGGAGTTGATTTTCCCAAAAGATGACCCAGCGTGGTCTAGTCGAAAAACCACAGGCCTGGGCATCAGAGGACCTGGGTTTTAATCCCAGCTCTGCCACTTGCCTGCGGTGTGATCTTGGACAAGTCACTTAACTTCTCTATTCCTTAGTTTCCTCATCTGTAAAATGAGGGTTAAATAGACTATGAGCCTCATGTGGGACAGGGACTGTGTTCAACCTGATCATCTTATATCTACCCCATCACTAAGTACAAAGCTTGCTTGGCAAATAGTAAGCTCTTATATACTCATCATTATTATTAATATATATTGTTATTGCCTATGTAATAATTCTTAGCACCTCAAGGTTAGAAAGGTAGGTTGGTATTGTTATCTTCTATTGGGTCCTAGAGGAATGCTACTATGTTAAAAAGAAGGATGATGCTTCAGAGAGTTTTAGAATGTTTTGCACTGAAAATTCATTCATTCATTCAATAGTATTTATTGAGCGCTTACTATGTGCAGAGCACTGTACTAAGCGCTTGGGATGAACAAGTCGGCAACAGATAGAGACAGTCCCTGCCGTTTGACGGGCTTACAGTCTAATCGGGGGAGACGGACAGACGAGAACAATGGCAATAAATAGAGTCAAGGGGAAGAACATCTCGAAAAACAATAGCAACTAAATAGAATCAAGGCGATGTACAATTCATTAACAAAATGAATAGGGTAACGAAAATATATACAGTTGAGTGGACGAGTACAGTGCTGTGGGGATGGGAAGGGAGAGGTGGAGGAGCAGAGGGAAAAGGGGAAAAAGAGGGTTAAGCTGCGGAGAGGTAAAGGGGGGATGGCAGAGGGAGTAGAGGGAGAAGAGGAGCTCAGTCTGGGAACGCCTCTTGGAGGAGGTGAGTTTTAAGTAGGGTTTTGAAGAGGGAAAGAGAATCAGTTTGGCGGAGGTGAGGAGGGAGGGCGTTCCAGGACCGTGGGAGGACGTGACCCAGGGGTCGACGGCGGGATAGGTGAGACCGAGGGACGGTGAGGAGGTGGGCGGCAGAGGAGCAGAGCGTGCGGGGTGGGCGGTAGAAAGAGAGAAGGGAGGAGAGGTAGGAAGGTGCAAGAGGATGTAGAGCCTTGAAGCCTAGAATGAGGAGTTTTTGTTTGGAGCAGAGGTTGATAGGCAACCACTGGAGTTGTTTAAGAAGGGGAGTGACATGCCCAGATCGTTTCTGCAGGAAGATGAGCCGGGCAGCGGAGTGAAGAGTAGACTGGAGCGGGGCGAGAGAGGAGGAAGGGAGGTCAGAGAGAAGGCTGACACAGTAGTCTAGCCAGAATATAACGAGAGCCCATAACAGTAAGGTAGCCATTTGGGTGGAGAGGAAAGGGCGGATCTTGGCGATATTGTAGAGGTGAAACCGGCAGGTCTTGGTAACGGATAGGATGTGTGGGGTGAACGAGAGAGACGAGTCAAGGATGACACCGAGATTGAGGGCCTGAGAGACGGGAAGGATGGTCGTGCCATCCACAGTGATAGGGAAGTCTGGGAAAGGACCGGGTTTGGGAGGGAAGATGAGGAGCTCAGTTTTGCTCATGTTGAGTTTTAGGTGGCGGGCCGACATCCAGGTGGAGACGTCCCGGAGGCAGGAGGAGATGCGAGCCTGAAGGGAGGGGGAGAGGACAAGGGCGGAGATGTAGATCTGCGAAAGCAAGATCTGAAAAGCAAGGAGCAGTGTGGCTCAGTGGAAAGAGCATGGGCTTTGGAGTCAGAGGTCACAGGTTCGAATCCCGGCTCGGCCACTTGTCAGCTGTGTGACTTTGGGCAAGTCACTTAACTTCTCGGTGCCTCAGTTCCCTCATCTGTAAAATGGGGATGAAGACTGTGAGCCCCACGTGGGACAACCTGATTCCCCTGTGTCTACCCCAGCGCTTAGAACAGTGCTTGGCACATAGTAAGCGCTTAACAAATACCAACATTATTATTATTATTAAGGAAGGAGCAGAATACCTAGTCAGAAATCAGGAACCTATGATTCTCAGACCAATGTACTGAACCCTGGGCCATATTGGAATTTATTAAATAGATGGAAGACAGTTAATTCCAATAATTCAGAATGCTTCACCTCTAGCTAAAGTAGGGAAGTGGGTTGCCTGTGCCTCAGTTTTCTCAACTGTAAAATTGGGCTAAAATACCTCCCTTCCTTTTATTTTGTGAACTCATGTAGGATGGGGACTCTGCTCTATCTGATTGCATTACTGTATATCTACTCCACCGTTTAGTACGGTACTTGGCATATAGTAAGCGCTTAACACATACCACATTTAAAAATTTTTTTTAGTATTTCTACCTCAAAGGTGAGTTTAGTTCTCAGCACCTAATATCATCATCATCATCATCATCATCATCATCATCATCATCATCATCATCTCTCAGTTACATATTTCACTGGCCATGAACCCTGACCGGAAATGATTTCTTATATTAAACTGCCATTGTGTTCCTGCAATTAAATGACTTATCCCATTGTCAATAAAGCCAGAGATCAGCTTTTCATGTGATAAGTCTAGGAGAACTAGGCCTTTTCTCTGTCAGGGTAGGTTACAGTGTCTCTGCTATTCTTTCCCTGTTCAGTGGATATTGTTTTCCAACCCAAAGTCCTTGAATTCATCTCAGCCACTACAAAATCCCCATTCGAATCGAGCTGTTAGCCTCATTCACAGTCCTGAAAGGACTCTGAGGTTCCAAAAGAGTTACTTCTGTTCAGAACTAACCCAATTTCTCTCATACCTAATAAGATCATACATACTCCCATCCTGATGCCCACAGTTTTATTCCCCTCAGAGAGCCAGAGGACATATTTCAAGAAAAGGGTAGGAGGGGCTTTCCATTCTCACAAATCCTCCTCCTCTTCCATTAGTCTCACTGTAAAAGGACTATGACAAAATACTAACAAAATCAGTAATGCTAAAAGAGCCAGTAATAATAATAATATTTGTTAAGTCCTTACTATGTGCCAAGCACTGTTCTAAGTGCTGAGGTAGATGCAAGGTAGTCAGGTTGTCCCATGTGGGGCTCAAAGTCTTAATCTCCATTTTACAGATGAGGTAACTGAGGCACAGAGAAGTTAAGTGACTTGCCCAAAGTCACACAGCTGATAAGTGGCAGAATGGGGATTAGAACCCAAGACCTCTGACTTCTAAGCCTATGCTCTTTCCACTAAGCCACACTGCTTCTCCAGTAGGAAGTGAATCACCTTCCAGTCTCTTTCTGGTACACAAAGTACAGGAGGTAAATCATAGAGTAAATCACAGAATTGATTTAACAGAAGGGATACCGATCATTCAGATCCTTCCAGCATCTTAAAATTGATGACTGGTCTCAGCATGCTTTGCACACTTAGCCTGTGAGCCCCATTTGGAATGGGGACTTATTATCCCACCTGATTTTTTTCTCTGTACCCAAACACTGAGCACAGTGCTTGGCACACTGTATGCGTGTATTAGTATCCTTACTTCTGGAAAGCATTGTTTCATGTTAATATACTGAAAGTGTGCAATTGTTTCAAGCACTAGGTGGTGCTCCACTGAGCCAAACCATCCTAGACTCCTAGAAAAAGGGAAAGAAAAACAAAATTTTTGTTGGCTCTTTGAAGAATTCTTTTCACTGAAGAGTAAAGGTATCATTGGCATTTTAAATACCTTATTTTAATCATTTTGGAATTCAAATAATTATATAGTAGTAGTCACATAGTTACAGAGAAACAGTTGCAGGTCTTTGGAAAGTCAACAGTGATTTTGCATTTATTATTTTTAGACTTTTGCCCACAGAACAGGGTGCAGTGCTGGTAATTTACAGTATTACCTAATGATAATTGTGGGTTTTTTTTATAATCAGTAGTAAAAGAACTAGTAGCCAGGAATATGCTGAAGACTAGTGTTAAGAAGACTTGCTATGAAGTGCCTGGAAAAAGTCATAAATGTGTTGGTGTAACAATTGCCACAAAAATACAAATTGCCAACTTCATGGTGTTTCCAGTGACAATGTATGGATCCAAATGCTGGACAGTGGAAAAGACAGGAGAGAAAGAACATCGATTCTTTTGAAATGTGGTGTTGGAGAAGACTTTTGTGAATATCATGGTCTGCCCAAAAAACAAACAAATGGATTTTGGAGCAAATTAAACCAAAGTGGTCTTTGGAAGGCCGAATGACTCCACTTAGATTAGCATATTTTTGACACATAATCAGGAGGACTAATACTCTGGAGAAGACACTAATGCTAGGAAAGTGGATTATGGCAGAGGACAGGACATTCTGGAGAAAGTATATTCACTGAGTAACTATGAATCGGAAATGATTCAATAGCACTTAATAACTATGTTCTGAGTATATAAGCCCCAGATTAGATCCAAGATAATCAGGTTGGACAGAGTCCCTGTCTCACAGAGCTCACAGTCTAAGTAAAGAGGACAGGTATTGAATCCCTATTTTACAGAAAAGGAAACTGAGGCACATACAATATTCCCATTTTCCTATTCACTTCATTTAAGTCCCTTTCCTTGACCTTATCCTCTTTCCCTTAAGCAAGCTATGTACTGCCTTATCCTTCTGGGACAATTTCACACTGAACAGTTGACATATCTGCTTTGTTTGCTCTTTATAATTTTTGCTTTGAGATTTGTTTCCAGAAAATGTGTCTTGGAATACTAGAATAACTTAATTCCATCCCTCCATAGCTCTTGTTAACTGGCATTCATTCACTGGCCTACTCGCTGATGCTTGTTCTCATTCATTCATTCATTGTCAGACAATCTTGGGTTTGACTCATATTTCCCTTGGCTACCCTGATAGTTTTTCTAAAAAAAAACCAGTCCATACCTCCCCACTCCTCAAAAACCTCCAGTGGTTGCCCATCCACCGCCACATCAAACAGAAACTACTTAACATCGGCTTGAAAGCACTCAGTCAGCTCGCCCCCCCTCCTACCTTACCTTGCTGATTTCCTACCACAGCAGAGCCCACACACTTTGCTCCTCTAGTGCCAGGTTACTCTCTGTAGCTTGATCTTGTCTTTCTTGCTGCCAACCACTTTCCCACACCCTCCCTTCTTGCCTGAAAGTCCGTCTCCCTCCCATATATGCCAGACCTCCACTTTCCCCCTCTTCAAAGCCTTATTAAGATCACATCTCCTCTAAGAGGCCTTCCCAAATTAAACACTTTTTTCCCCTTTCTCTCCTTTCTGTGTTGTTTATTCACTTGGAGCCACACCTTTGGACACTTAGTAGTCACCCCACCCCCAGCCTCCTAGAACTTAAAGAAAAATACCTGCAACTCATAAATTTATATTAATGCCTATTGCACGCTCTAGACTGTAAGCTCAATGTGGTCTGGGAATGTGTCTGATTTTTGTTAATAATAATAATGATGATGGTATTTGTTAAGTGCTTACTATGTGCCAAGCACTGTTCTAAGTGCTGGTGTAGATACGAGGTCATCAGGTTGACCCATGTGGGGCTCACAGTCTTAATCCCCATTTTATAGATGAGGTAACTGAGCCCCAGAGAAGTTAAATGACTTGCCCAAAGTCACACAGCTGACACATGGCGGAGGAGAGATTAGAACCCACGATGTCTAACTCCCAAGCCAGTGTTCTTTCCACTAAGCCATGCTCCTTCTGCTCTCCCAAATGCTTAATACAGTGCTTTGCACACAATAAGCGCTCAATAAATACTATTGATTGTTTGACTGATACTCAGGCTTTTGGGTCATTCAGTGTTTTGCTCAGTTTTTCCCGACTGTATATACCTATGATTTAGGTTGTGAACTAATCATCATCATCATCGCTGTTACTGTATTTGTTGAGTGCAGTAAATTAAACTAGAGGAGAATGATACAAGCATGTTTGGAGACATAGAACTTTTGAATTTTGGTGATTTCTTTGTGATGTTTCTCAGGCCTTAGGACTCAGGTCACGAGTCCAACAAAATTATAATCAATCTGATGTTCTCTCCGGATATTTTTGACTTGTCTATTTGCTTGTTTGCATTAGTTTGTTTAATGCTTTCTCTACCCCTGGTTTCCCACAGCTGCTTGGTAATTAAAGAAAGGTGAAGCTAATAGCCCAGTCATCCGCCTGTATTTGTCCCTCCACTTGAAAATGAAGCCTCTGAATTGACCAAAAGGAGGAGATTAATTTGATTTCTGACTGCGTTCTTTCTTATGTTTTCATTTCCACGTATAGGTTTAGAGTGTGTATGCGTCTAGCTGAAAATGCCAATCTGGTCCCCACAGTCCTAACCACAGTTTGCACACAATTAGGCTGTCTTTTGTTGTAGTGTCATGCAGTGCTTAGTCTTTTTTTTTTCCTCTTCTGTCTTTTCTTGTGAAGCTTTGGCTTGAGGAGAGACACAGACACTCTCTTCTCCATAGCAGTGTGCTGGGTTTGCCTGTCCTTACTAGTTGACTCCCAGGTTTCAGCTGGGATGCAGGACTGTGTGAGGCTTTCTTTTCTAAGTCTTTAAAGTGCTACCTCTGCTCTCCTCGCTTTCAGTTTTCCAATTTCAGCTCTCCATCCAGAGCTGATGTTTGGCTATCTTCTTGTCACTTATCTCCTCACATGACCATTCAGGGGAGCTCTATTCAGATGAGCAGGTAGATGTGACCAAGTGTCCACATACACATGCTGCTCTCTCAGAAGATGAGGGAGGGAAGAAAGGAGAGGGTGCAAGCATTTCAGCCTTCCTGGTTATCTAAGTTTGCCAGATTTCCCATGTCCTTGTTCTCCCCATGTGGATATTTTTTTTTTCTTTTTCCTATGCTATTTATTAGGTGCTTGCTATCTACTAGGCACCGTAATAAGTGCTGGGATAGATAAAAGCTAATCAAGTTGTCTCACCATCCCCATTTTACGGATGAGGTAACTGAGGCACTGAGTGAAGTCACTTGCCCATGATCACCCAGCAGACAAGGGGTGGGACCAGAATTAGAACCCAGGTCCTTGTGACTCCTAGGCCTGGGATCTAGCTTCTCTGTCCCCAGAAACAGGATTGGGAAGCTGGAGGCAGATGAGAGAGGTTAAAAAGATCTGGAAAACAGGTAGTCCAGTCTGCAGGACACCACATGGCCAAATGAAAAGATCTGAGAACTGCAGATGAAGAGACCCGGGTTCAGTTCCGGCTCAGCCGCCACTTGTCTCCTGTGGGACTCTCTCAGTTAGTCACAATTTCTTTATGTCTCAATTTCCTCAATAGAAAAATGGGTACAAAATCATTGGCCTCTTCCCTTTATAGACGGTAACAACTGTGTGGGACAGAGACTATATAAGATAACAATAATAATAATAATAATAATGGAGGAGGTGAGCTTTCAGTAGGGCTTTGAAGAGGGGAAGCAAGCTAGTTTGACAGATTTGATAATAATGTTGGTATTTGTTAAGCACTTACTATATGCCAAGCACTGTTCTAAGCGCTAGGGTAGATACAGGGTAATCAGGTTGTCCCACATGAGACTCACAGTTAATCCCCATTTTACAGATGAGGTAACTGAGGCACAGAAAAGTTGTGACTTGCCCACAGTCACACAGCTGACAAGTGGCAGAACTGGGATTCGATCTCATGACCTCTGACTCCCAAGCCCGTGCTCTTTCCACTGAGCCACGCTATTTGAGCAGGAAGGGAGTTCCAGGCCAGAGGTAGGACGTGGACTAGGAGTTGATGCTGGGACAGGCGAGAACAAGGCACAGTGAAGAGGTTAGTGGTGGCAGAGGAATAGAGTGTGGGGGCTGGGATGTAGAAGGAAAGAAGGGAAGTGAGGTAGGAGGGGGCTAGGTGATGGAGAGCTTTGAAGCCAATAGTGAGGAGTTTTTGCTTGATAAGGAGGTTGTTAGGCAACCACTGGAGATTTTTGAAGAGGGGGGTGGCATGCTCAGAACTTTTCTGAAGAAAGGTATTCTGGGCAGCAGTGAAGTATGGACTGAATTGGGGAGAGGAAGGAGGTTGGGAGGTCAGAAAGGAGGCTGATACAGTAACCCAGTCGGGATAGGAAAAGTAATTGTACTAATATGGTAGCAGTTTGGATGGAGAGGAAAGGGCAGATCTTGGCAATGTTGTGAGGGTGAGACCAGCTGGCTTTGGTGACAGATTGGAACTGTGGGGTGAATGAGAGAGCGGAGTCAAGGATGACACCAAGGTTGCAGGCTTGTGAGACAGGAAGGATGATAGCTCTATCCACAGTGATGGGAAAGTCAGGGAGAGGACAGGGTTTAGGAAGAAATATGAGGAGCTCTGTCTTGGACATGTTGAGTTTTAGGTGGCGGGTGGATATACACATAGAGATGTACAGAATGCAGGAGGAGATGCGAGCCTGAAAGGAGGGAGAGAGAACAGGG
This sequence comes from Ornithorhynchus anatinus, assembly GCF_004115215.2. Taxonomy (NCBI): domain Eukaryota; kingdom Metazoa; phylum Chordata; class Mammalia; order Monotremata; family Ornithorhynchidae; genus Ornithorhynchus; species Ornithorhynchus anatinus. Next base: position 176,456,182 of record NC_041728.1, on the reverse strand, counting down.
GAGGAGATATAGATTTGGGTGTAATCTGCATAGAGATGATAGTTGAAGCCATGGGAGTGAATGAGTTCACCAAGGGAGTAAGTATAGATGGAGAACAGAAGGGGACCAAGAACTGACCCTTGAGGAACCCCTACAGTTAGGGGATGGGAGGGGGAGGAGCCTGAGAATGTACGGTAAAGAGAGATGAGGAGAACCAGGAGAGGATGGAGTCAGTGACGACATAGTTGGATAACGTTTTGAGGACTCAGTAATAGTGTTTAAATCTGTAAACTCTTTATCTTGTGAGTCTTGGTTAAATAACCCATTCTGATTTCCCCTCCTTGATGCCAAATAGTAGTAATAGTAATAATTATAATGATAACTGATATTTATTAAGCACTTACTATGTACATGGCACTGTATTAAGTGCTGGGATGGATACAAGCAAATTGGGTTGGACACAGTCCCTGACCCACATTGGGCTCACAGTTTCAATCCACATTATGCAGATGAGGTAACCGAGGCACAGAGAACTAAAGTGACTTACCCAAGGTCACACAGCATCTACAATGATTATCCCATTTTCAATATCCTACCCTTTTACACTGCTGAAGCAGAGGGTGATCTAGGGGCAGTAAGGAGACAGTGCTCTGCACACTGTAAGCACTCAATAAATACTGTTGGATGAATGGCAGTGGCTTCTCTCTAGAGTGTAAACTCATTATGAAAAGAGTACATATCTGCAAATTCTGTTGCATGCTCCCAAGTGCACTTAATAATAATAATACTATCTGTTAAGCACTTAATATGTGCCAGGCACTGTACTAAATGCTGGAGTGGATACAAGCAAATTGGGTTGGACACAGTCCCTGTCCGGCATAGGGCTCACCGTCTTAATTTTCATTTTACATTTGAGGTAACTGAGGCACAGAAAAGTGAAGTGACTTGCCAAGACCACACAGCAGACAAGTGGCAGAGCCGGAATTAGAGCCCACGACCTTGTGACTCCCAGACCCCGGCTTTATCCACTACTCCATGTGCTGCTCTGCACATTAATTTATTCAATAGCATTTATTGAGTGCTTATTGTGTGCCAAGCACTGTACTATGAATTTGGAAGAGTATAATATAACAATAAGCAGGCACCAAGTAAGCACTCAATAAATAGCACTAATTGATTGATTGTTAAAGCGATAGCTTCTGTATCCCCTGTGTCAGTTGCCTTAATACTGAAATCGAATGATGGGCTCTTCTCACCCCTCCTCTTTCTTTTTCCTCCACCTCAGATGGATTTCATAAACCATGAACCTCCAATTTATCAGTTGGCAACCCTGCTACCAGGATATTACACTTGGAGATAACCATGATTTTACATTCATTCCCTGATTTACGGAAGCTATATAATCACTCACCAGATCAGCCACTTTAAAATATAAATTACATTCTGACCTAGCTATGAAGTGTACTGTTCATAGTGACACTAGTTTAAAATTTCAGGATCTGGTTCACATATAAACATCCCCATTCACCCATGTCCTCATGTAATCTAGGTGAATTAAGAATAATGCTTTTCTCCTATATTCTATGTTCTAAGATTTTGTATGAAGTTCCATAGGCACTTGCCAACTCTTAGGCTTCCGGGAATAAAAGGGGTCAAGGGTGTTCAAGAAACTGGGATCAGAGAGGAGGTGAACTGGGAAGCAGAGTGGCCTGGTGGAAAGAGCACAGGCTTGGCTTGGGAGTCAAGGGATGTGGGTTCTAATCCCAACTCTGCTACTTGCCATCTGGGTGACTTTGGGCAAATCACTCAACTTCTCTATTCCTCAGTTCTCTCACCTGCAAAATGGGAATTCAATATCTGGTCTCCCTCCTCCTTCGACTGTGAGCCCCATGCAGAACGTGATTATCTTGCTGCTACCCTTAGTAGCTGTATTAAGGGTCCAAGTAGATGTCCAGGGCTCCACATCTGGATGCCCCTGGACATTGGATGTTCAGGGACCATCCAAGGAGTCCGTCAATGGGCAGGGATTGTCTCTATCTGTTGCCGAATTGTGCATTCCAAGTGCTTAGTACGGTGCTCTGCACATAGTAAGCGCTCAATAAATACTATTGAATGAATGAATACTAAGAGTAGTTAGTACTTACTCTTAGTACAGTGCTTGTCAAATAGTAAGCACTTAACAGATACCATTACCATTATTATTCAGAGAGCTAAGAGGCCTCCCTTTGGGACCTCTTCAGCCGTGACTGGAAATTCTCGAATTTTGTCAGGAAGTAATGACAGTGACTGTATAATAATAATAATAACTGTGGTGATCCCACAGCAAGATGCCTTTTTAGTGACTGTTGGTGATCATATAAACAACATGAAGGAAGAGATTGGCAAAGGCATTGATGAGTTCTACCTGAGGAGAGGTGATTGCGGGCCTGTGGGGGTGGAACATGAAGGGAGGTGGAGCTTTCTCTCCCTGCTCTACCCAGTAACGGTCCTGGACCCATCAATGACTGCCACGAAGAGCCTCAGCTGTCACGCCTAAGGCAGATAAAAGGTGGTTGCTTTAAATCGCAAGGGAGCACCTGGAGGCAGCACAAAGGGCAGCAATGCTGAAGTAGAAGCATGCAGAGAAGCAAGAAGGAAGCAGCAGGAGAACAGCATTTGACAGCAGTAGAAGGCAGCAGCATTTGGAAGCAGAAAGAAGAAGTATTGGCAGAAAGGACTCCTTTGACCTCAGACTGGTATTGGATCCTTGGGTGGTGGAGTGAGTGTATGTATGTGTCACTCTCTTGCACATTGGTAAAACTAAGTAAAAAGCTTTTCACAGTAACCTAGGTGATCAGAGGTGTGGTTTGACTTCTGCTACTTGTCACTGTGGCTGCCCCAGTCCAGGAAGGTCATAGTTGGTATGAACTGGGGGCTTGTGACAATAATGACTGTAATAATAATAATAGGTGCTTATTATATGCCAGTAACTTGTGCAGATAAAAATCAAGTCAGACACAGTCCCTGTCTCATATGGGGCTTCCTGTGTGAGTAGGAAGGGAACAATTGCTGAGTCTCTATTTCTTCAGATGGGGAAACTGAGGCACAGAGAAATTAAGTGACTTTCCCAAGATCTCATAGCAATAAAGTGGCCAGAACCAGAATTAAAACCTGGTTCCTCTGACTCCCAGCCCTGTGCTCTTTCCACTAATAATAATAATTATGGTATTTGTTAAGCACTTACTATGTGCAAAGCACTGTTCTAAGTGCTGGGGGGTACAAGATGATCAGGTTGCCCCATGTGGGGCTCCTAGTCTTAATCCCCATTTTACAGATGAGGGAACTGAGTCACAGAGAAGTGAAGTGACTTGCCCAAGGTCACACAGCTGACAAGTGGCAGAGCCAGGATTAGAAGCCATGACCTCTGACTCCCAAGCCCAGGCTCTTTCCACTGAGCCATGCTGTTTCTCAGAAACTAGGCTACTCTCCTTTAAAGAGAGACCTAGGATAAGCAAGCCTGGAAGTCTGGCTCAGAAACTTGTCAGGGTAGGAATTTACCACCATTTCCCCATAGATGAAAGCAGTGCTCTTATATAGATTTGAATTCTCTTCAAATTTCTACTGTCAAGCCAAGCACAGGGTTGTGGGTCAGTAAAAGAGCATGAAAGCAGAGACAAGCAACTAACTAATATGAACAAGGACTCAGAAGGAAATTCAAAGGAGACCTGGGACTTGGGGGTGTGGGATGGTGGCTGTAGAGTCAGTGAACGATGACTGGTCTAACTAGACTTTGATCAAGCTGATATTTTGGCCCAGATTGATCCACCAAATTTGGGCTGCGGAGCAGTGATCCGCTATTCTATGACAGCATGACACTTTCAGCCGGTTTTGAAATCAATAAGACCCAAGGTGTAGGAGTTTGTATTTTATTAAGCATCCACGTAGGCCATGTTGTCTGGGACTTAATGACCTGAAGGAAAGCAAACGAGAGTCTTGGGATTAATAGTTAACCGTTCATTACTCTAAGAAAACACGGCAGAATGCGTTCGTCTTCCACACAAAATCATACAAAAGTCTCTCTTTATTAAATATACATTATTTACAGTTTATGCCTTTCTTCTGTACAACAATAACCATAGAAAACAAAAGAAGCTAAGGCTAATTATTTTCTCCCCATAAGACATGTTACATAGTCTACAAAACTGACTTGGATTGAGGCAACAACCCTTCGGATTTTGTTTTAGAAAATTCAGCAGTAGCAGGAATATTTGGAACTACATAAGGACTTGGGTGGGTGGGTGGTCTTGTTTTGTTTTAACTGATGCCGAAAAAAAATTTTGTGTTATCTTCATTTTAATTTTGCTTGCTCACTCCTTAAAGTGATATACCTCAATTTTGTTTGCCTTGTATGCAGGATTGAACGAATCTGTGTTTTGGCATTCTGAGAAGTTACTTCTTACCCCCTTCTAATATTAGTAAGAACAATAATAATTGTGGGATTTGATAAGCACTCTACTAAGCGCTGGGGTAGATACTGACTAATCAGGTTGGACACAATCCCTGTTCCACATGGGGCTCACAATCTCTGAGGGTGGGAGAATTATGTCTCTCTCTTCTCCCTCTACGGTGCTGAGCAGAATGCTTGGGCAAGTCAGCTTCAGACAACAGTGAAAAGTCCCAAAGCCCAACACTCAGTCAGCAGGCCTAAACCATTTGGGCTTCACCCTTATTTTGGAAAGGGAAGGTACCCTTCAGCCTTTCGTCTCCCTGCAGTGGAACTGAGGGTAAACCTGATGCTGTCAGAAATCTCCTACTCTCTCTCTTCTTTCTGCCTCACCTTTGCTCTTGGATCTGTCCCCTGAAAGCACTTGAAATGTAACCCAACCTCAGCTACACGGCACTTATGTAACATGTTCATAACTTGATTTTAATGTCTGTCTCTCTCTAGACTGTGAGCTCCTTGTGGGTAGAGAGAATGTCTATCAACTCTGTGTTGTAGTCTCCCATGCTCTTAGTACAGTGCTCTGCACACAGTAAGCCCATTTATTGATTAATCAAACATGCCTTCCTGAAGAACCATCATGGCAGGATGAAGTGATAAATATGGAGGCTTTCAGCCTTCAAGACAATAATTTGGGTTAATGCTGTGTTTTTAAATGTCCAGGAGTAACGGAGATGGGAGTTTCCACTGTCAGAATGTCCAAAAAAGCAGTCTCTATTTGTCCCCTCTGGACTGTAAGCTTTTTGTGGGCAGGGCAAGTGTCTACCAACTCTTGCATTCTACACTCTCATGCTCTTAGTACAGTGCATGTACAGTGCTGTACTGTGTGCAGTACAGCACACAGCCTTCAGTAAATACCATTTATTGATTGATCAAACATGGCTACATACAGAATTATCGAGGCTGGGAGATATGATGAAGATTGAAACTGCCATCCTTCAAAGAGAATTGTTTGGGTTAATATTTTGATTAAAAAGTTCAGAAGCAAGGGTGGGGAGGGAAAGGACACATTTCCACTATTGGAATTTCTGCAAAAGAAATATCTGTCCCCATTAGACCATAAGCTCCTTGTGAGCAGGGACCATGTCTACCAACTCTATTGTATTGCAATCGCCTAAATGCTTAGTACAGTTCTCAACACACAGTAAATGCTCAATAAATCCCATTAATTGGTTGATCGATTCTCATTTTTCCTTGGCACTCGACTGATTGAGATAGGGTTTCTCGTGACATAGACTTGAATTCCCAAAAGAACGATGTGATGTTTCACTTGTGTCCAAAATTTGTCTGTCAGTTTCTGGATATATTGTAGAGAGGGTCATATAAGGTCTAGGGCAAGTCATCTCCCTGACCTGACTGTGGGAGGTTACTGGAGGGAGATCAAGGGGTCAGGAGCCAGACATATTTGCTCTCTGTCAAATTCTTTAATGTAGCTTTGAGACCTAGAGTCATCTCTGTGCTGTTTCTTTTGGCAAACAAAAATTGGGAATATCTAAGCCTTGTCTTGGTAAAGGAAGACTCAGTTCAAGTGCTGTTTATGCAATAGGAAGCAGCAGAAGTTCTATCTCTTTCTCTCTCTCCCCAACCCCCTTAGGCATAAATTCAATAGTTCAATCAATATTCAATCAATAGTTTAATAAATTCATAGTTCAATCACCTGCCCCCTCCTACCTTACCTCTCTGATTAATTACTATGACCCAGCCTACACACTTCCATCCCCTAATGCCAACCTACTCACTACCTCCATCTTATCTTCCTCACTGCCCACCCCTCACCCATGTCCTGCTGCTATCCTTGAACTCCTTCACTCTTCATATCCAACAGATGAACACTCTCTCCACCTTCAAAGCTTTATTCACTCATTCAATCATATTTATTGATCCCTTACTCTGTGCAGAACACTGTACTAAGCATTTGGAAAGTACAATTCAGCAATTAAAATCACATCTTCACCGAGAGATCTTCCTCAACTAAGCCCTCATTGTGTCTTCTCCCATTCTCTTCTAGGTTGTCGTTGCACATGGATTTGCAACCTGTATCCACCAACCCTCAGCCCAATAGTATTTAGGTACATAGCTATAATTTATTCATTTATATCAATGTCTGCCTTCCCCTCTAAAATGTAAAATCCTCATGGGCAGGGAACATTTCTGCCAATTCTGTTTTATTGTAGTCTCCCAAGCACTTAATTCAATGATCTGCACTTAATAAGAGCTCAGTCAATCTGTTTGATGGATTGATAGTTGTTCTTTGTATTAGAAGACACCACTCACGGTTAAATTCACTATGAGTATGTGTGCGGCTCAAAAAAACCAACGGGGAACCCACAGTCCCTGTGTCTAGACTGTAGGCTCACTGGGGGCAGGGAGTGTGTCCGTTATATTGTTGTATTCGCCCCAGGGGTTAGTACAGTGTTTCATACATAGTAAGCACTTAATAAATAAGACTTTGTGCACACAGAAAACTCTCCCTTATGTTGCTATGTTTTGCAGACTTTTGCTCTGTTTTCTTCTTTACCCATTTGTCTCCTTCTTGACAGCATTGTGCCAATCTGACCTATCCTTGGCACTTCACTCCAAGTTTTCAGATCAGAAGCAACACTGTCCAAGAATTTGTTTTATAGAGTAGTAAGCTCACTGTAGGCAGTGAATACCTCTACCATCCCTATCTTACTGTACTCTCCCAAGAGCTCAGTGCAGGGCCAATAAATATCATTGATGATGGTCATGATGATTGATGCATAGTTCTAAAGCTCACTGGAAAGCCAGTGGACAAAAATGCATTCAGCAAATGTGTCAAATAAAATGTTCTGGGTGTTTATCTAAGAGTGGTCACGCAGAGCTGAGTAAATAATTTCCCATGCAGAGGGCAATGTGGGTTGCCTCTTTTCCTAAGATGTAACTCAAGGAACAAAATGCATTCAAGTTTTGTTGTGTCCTCCATCTCGGGTGATGTAAAATTGATTTTTCTGGCACAATTCACCCACTCTCAAGGTGTTATGAATATTAGGTTGAACTAAACTGTTGCCTTAATCCTTTCTTAACCCTCTTGGCCAATTTGTAGACTCAAACATTACAAAAGACAAACAACTACCTTACAAAGTACAATATATTCACTGAAACGTGTGCTTTTTCCCCCCTAAGAGTATCTTAATGTGAAAAAAATCACATAAGGAAATAGCAGATGCAACTAAATACTGAAACCAAAAGAAGAAATACATCCCTCCCCTCCAAATTAGAGTATGCTTAAAATTCCACGAGGAAAGCTTAAATAGTAGACTTTTCTTTTTAATAGAGCATTCAATTTTGTTTTTCCAGGACAATACCTTCAGCTATTGGGAATCACTGATACCAAAGTCAGAAAAGCCCAGAACTGAGCAAAACCATAAACAAATAGTTTAAGCTGGCTGACTTTGAAAGTAAGAAACTTGGCTGAAAAGACCTAAGAACAAAGCAGGAAAGTAATTCAATTACACCATTTGCTGTTTGAAAACAAAACACCTCAAAACTACATAAAAGACATGAAACAGCACTTGCATTTCAGATAGTCTAACACAGTCCTTCAGTTAACTCATGATTCACTCCATTAGGCATTGCTTGTTGTCTGCAAAAGGAAAGATTTCTAGTCTACAATTGACATCTCCTCAGGCTGGTGCATAAACAATCACAGCTGTGCTTCAGGATGGTGGATTTACTATATATTAAAGCCTAGCACTTTCACGGGTAATGGAGGCAGTGACTTGGATTTGATTTGGGAACACTGGAAGTTGGATGCAAGAGTTTGTGGGATCGCTGGTCAAATTTCTGGTATATTTTTAGAGAGCCAATCTGCGTGGTTTTCTAGACTGTCAAGACCTTTTTTTGCCCAGAACCTTCATGGCAGCCTAAGGGTCATCTCATTGATGCTATTGATGCCTACTTGTTTCTGGTGTTTTTTTGGGTTTTTTTGTCTGTCTCCCAACTTCTAGCTTGTGAGTCCACTGTTGGGTAGGGATTGTCTCTATTTGTTGCCGAATTGTACTTTTCAAGCACTTAGTACAGTGGTCTGCACACAGTAAGTGCCCAATAAATATGATTGAATGAATGACCATTCTCAGTTCTAATTCTAAATGGGTCACCAGTATGGGCTGAATGACATTTTCCAAGATTCTAATTGAAAGTAACCTGTTCAATCCACTTAATAGGTTTTCATATGAATGAATATGCAGTGCCTTAGGATAGAGTTTTCTTATCTCTACCCCAGCATTTTGTGCAGTCCTGAGCACATAGTAAGTGCTTAACATATACCACAATTCCAAATCCTTCTTCTCCACAAGACCCGACCCGAGTTTCCCTACCAAAAAGTCAAAATCTTCACAAAAGTACCTTGTCCTTTTGGGGACAATGATGCTTAGCTGTTCTAAACAGCCTTTAAACTGTTGCCTTCTACATCTAAGAATGGATTGGGGTGGAGATAAGGGGCAAGAATAGCAGCGTGGTGGTGTCAGGGAGTGACTCTAAAAAAAAAAACCCAAAAAACACCTCCTCTATTGAAGCAGCGTGGCTCAGTGGAAAGAGCATGGGCTTTGGAGTCAGAGGTCTTGAGTTCAAATCCCAGCTCTGCCACTTGTCAGCTGTGTGACTGTGGGCAAGTCACTTAACTTCTCTGTGCCTCAGTTACCTCATCTGTAAAATGGGGATTAAGATTGTGAGCCCCACGTGGGACAACCTGATTCCCCTATGTCTACCCCAGCGTTTAGAACAGTGCTCTGCACATAGTAAAGCGCTTAACAAATACCAACATTATTATTATTGATTCTTTGACTAGAGGTTTGAGCCTCTGGACCCCTATCTTTAGATACTGACCTTTTGTTATCTTACTTTTTCTGCCTTATTCAGAGACAGCAGAAGGCTATCCCCATGTGCTCCTTGCACAAATCTTATAAATGGGACTCACTCTCTAGGCAAGCTGGGCAACACTTATTTTCACTTTCAAAGTGGATATGGTTGGAATGGGAAACTTGGGGGAATAATAATGAGAGGAAATTGGGGAAAAATGATTTTATTTCCAGAAGAGTGTCGACTGATGTAAGCCAACACTAAATGAGCCTAGGGAGGCATGGGGTGTGGGGGGTGTGGGGGTAGGGGGTAAGGGCAGTGTTTACTTCTGCCTCCAGCTCTAAAGAGGTAAGGAACCATTGTCTTCTCTTAGGACAGTTTAAATGTTTATGGTCAAAATGTTCTAGACTCTCTTGATCAAACCAAAGGGTGAGGTCTGAACAGTGAAAATGAATCAGAATTAAGGCAATCATTGTTTTCATCTGGGTGATGAAAAGTGTGCAGACAGGAAAATGAAGAGATTAGAGGGCTTGAAGCACCCAGATTGGCTGTTCAAATTGATCAAATCCATGGAAAATCCTGCTCTGTTCTTTCTTGACCTAAGAACATACTGGAAAAGGGATTCCAGATGTTGAGAGATTTGCAGGAATGCTGCAGGAAAAAAAAACACCCATAAAACATGCCGACAACAGTATCCATGATATCCAAAGATGTGGATGTTCTGGAAGGATTTTATTAAATTAAAAATCTTTAGTGGAAACCACTGGGTGGGACTAAAATCTGGCCTATTTTTCTAACTTTATTACTGAGCAGAGGATAGGAAATTTGTAAATGTGCATGCAGCAGGTCTGAAGGAAGGAGAGGAGGAAGAGAAAAGGGGAAGGAGCAATTTGCAACTTTTCCTTCACTATTAAAGCCCTGGGGAAAATGAGATTCCAAATGTTTTCCCACATATTTTGCAATAAATCATCCAATGTTTCAGGTAATGTCCAAATAAGACTGAAAGTTTCCAACACGGTAAAAAGAAAGACAACATTTCTTGTGTTTTAGATTAAAGCATTTATATTCTTGGCAATATAATTTGAGCAGTCAGTCATAGAGTATGTATTAAAAATGGTTCTAGGAAAAGGAAATGGGTTTCAATTCTGACTGGCCAAAGAGAATGGAGAAGTAATTAGAGGGAACGGCATTAAAGGTGGAGCCCCTTCCAAATGGGAAATTGTGCAGCATTAGGAAGCAGCATAACCTAATGGGTAGAGCACAGGCCTGGGGGTCAGAAGGATCTGGGTTCCAATCCTGACTCCACCACTTGTCTGCTGTATGACCTTATACAAGTTACACACAACTTCTCTCTGCCTGAGTTACCTCATCCATAAAATGGGGATTAGGACTGTGAGCCCCATGTGGGACAGGGACTGTGTCCAACTGTGTATCTACCCTGGCAGTTAGTACAGTGTCTGGCATATACTAAGTGTTTAATTTAAAAAATAACAGTAATTTAAAAAAAAAAACATTTTTGGTTAGGATATAAAGCGTCTGCATTCCTTAAAGTAGGTTTGTTAAAATCAATTAGCAGGTATGCTTTTTCTAGTGGAGGAGGAGCTAACAAAAAGCTCCTCATTATGCAAGAAAGATACCATATATTGTAGATGTCTGGGGAGGAGGTAGGGAAGTTAGAATCACCTCCAACGTATTTATTTAATGGCGTAGGGGCTAATTACTTGAGAACGTTAACAGTCATGTGTTTGAAGAACTGCACAAAACAGCATCTATTCATCTTCCCCAAAAGGAAAGACAGTTTGGGTGATCAGTGTGTACTTGCTTCTTACAACTGTAAATTGTATTCAGCTTTAGAAGGTAGGTAGCTTGTTTTTCGTTTTTGGTTTTTTTTTCAGTTAGATCCACCAAAAGATCTGTTGCCGAATTGTCCATTCCAAGCACTTACTTAGTACAGTGCTCTGCACACAGTAAGCGTTCAATAAGTACGATTCAATGAATGGAAGATAAACCATTCTTCTGGATTACAAAATACATTTGTGAGTAGTAAAGTACTTAGAAATCCTATTTAGCCCTGAGTCTTGCCATACATGAGTGCCATAGCTACCGTATACATGAAGTTGCCCTTTATATCGATGTGTATTCACTGTGTGTATATAGCGATATTTAGATATATAATCTGTATACATGTAGAGGTATAGGTGTATAATGCACCTGTGAGACAAACAGATGCACAGTTCTATGCACTGTCATATCTAGCTACATATATACATAGGGGAGAGAAATTATGCATTTTCTGTTTTGGCTTTTGTAGCATTTCATTTCTCCCATCTGCACTCTGTCAGCAGAAAGCAGCCTGCTCTTCTCAGTGACTTGAATAATGAGGGGATCCAGCTTTATTACACCCACCCACCCTCCCTTTCCTTTCCATTTCATTATGGTAGCTGCTTCAGGCTAGACTTACTGCACTTTTATTTCAGAAAAAAATGGATACGTACCTAAGAAAGAAACTGATTTATCATGTCTCTTTAGAATTTTTTTTCTGTAAACCACAATAATCCCCCTCCCCAGTGTAGTTGGAAAACAATCTTCTTACTTATTAAAGGCAATTAAGTATTCTAGGAGCCAGCAATTTGATCTTATTAGGATCCTTTCAAATGTATTTACTGGGGCCAGGGCATTTTTAAAATAATGAAAAAAATGGAGGAGGATTCTGTAGAAATTGGAAAATGAACAATCTGGGTCTGTGGGCTTTTTACATAGCATCCAAAAGCCAAGCAGCTTCATCTGTAAAAAGAGATGGTTTCCCTGTGATTCCTATCTCCAGATGATGAGGAGGGAATAGAGTTGGAATAGAACTAATGAGGCCACTGCTGTACATTCATGTCATGCAAACATAGCATTAAATACTCAGATGCAATAAAAAAGCTGTGAACGTGATGAGATGTCTGTTTGCTGTCAGGCCTTGGAAATAGCCAGGTGGTAATTATTTGCAAAATCTACTCTGTCTCATAAAAGAGATCAGACCCATCCTTGGCTGGAGACTGTAATATCGACACTGTTCTTTCTTCCGTTAGTTTCTCTAAAATAATCAGGGGCTGAAGGAAAATTTACAGTCTAGTCTGGTTGAGCTCACTGAACCCAGCCAAGAGAATTGATGGGAGAGGTAGGCATTGAGGAGCACTTGCTCCCAATTCTTTAAGGGATTCAAGCCCTCCAGATGTCCCGGGGGGGGGGGGGGGGGGGGGGGGGGGGGGGTGTAAATCCTTCGGGCTTTGCTGTTGAGTCTCTGCTCAAGTATTCATCAGAAGAGGTGGAATCAGCTGGGGTAGGAGTCTGAAGCTGTGTGAGTCCTTGGTCCTAAATGACCTCAATGGGAAAGCATTCCCGAAAGTTGAGGGGATGTTACGGGATGAGGTTGGCGCTCCTACTTTCTTTCTAGGCAATCTTAGTGAAGAGATGACGGAGATCTCCTAATGCATACAGTAATCACCTTACATTCTGTCAGGCATGTTTTCAAGTCAAACAACTTGATTTCATCCCTTTAATGATACTAAACAGTGTTGGGCTCTATATTTGGGTTTTATTTAGTCACAGAAACTCACATTTTTTTGACCCTTGGTAAATTAATGATGGGCAATAATGTAATTTTTAGACTGAATATTTCATACAAAATAGGATGAGTCATCAGTGAGGTTAACAGCATCTAATTCCTAGCAGTCTCCTTTTGCCCATGAGTCTCAAGCAAATCTGCTCCATGCTTTCCCTAGATGATGTATGCTCCTGAATGTTCTAAATGGTCAATCCTGCAATATGGTGGTGAAAGAAGAAAAAAGTATTTCTTCTGTACCCCTTGCTAGTATCAGCAATCCTGAATTTAAAAATGCTCAAAATCTAAAAGTTACAAAAGGACTGTAAGGATGGAGGACATATCTGAACGTGGAAACTGAGAAACGAAATCTCTCTTATCCTTTGTAAAATCACCTTGACATGAATCAGCAACTCTGGAATCTGGTCCCTCCATCCTAACGTCAGAAATGTCACCGATTGACCGTTTTATCTCTAAATCACCTAGCTCAAGTCGGCAGCAAATCTCTGAGTTTAAAAGGCTCTGGAAAATAATGCGGCACTCAAGAAACTGGAAAAAACGAAAACTCATTGGCAACCATGCACATATGTGGCTCTTATTCAATCTAAAGTAGCGTAGCAGGTAACCTGGATGTAGATGTCACGTGACAGGTTTGTGCAGCAAAGGAGGTGGTGTCACCGTTGCCTATGTCTCCCCTGAGGGGTGTTTTTTCTTCCAAGGAGAACAGTGGCAAAACAAACTAAAACCAAGAAAAAAAAAAAAAAAGCTAAAGGGAACCCTGATGTCCATCAGATGAAATATTCCCGCTTACACTCGCTTACTGTGTTCTGCAAGTCAATATCATGTTTAAATGAATTGTCCAAGTTCTCTGGGTATTCTTTCTCCTTCGTCTGGTTGGTTCGATGGGTCTGTTTGTGTTGGTAAAGGAATCTGGTCATGATGCCAACAATACAGAAGATGATGAATATCACCACAGCTATTACACCTGGAGAGAGAGTGAGAGGAAGGGAGAGAGAGGAAAACAGGGGGGAGGTAGGAGAGGAGAGGGGAATGAAAGGGGGAAGGAGTCATCACTTAGGATAGTACCATATGATAGAGCTGTAGATCTGACCCCTACTCATAAGTTTAAATCTTTCAAAGAGGGAACGAGGGTGAGTAAATCAGTTTAAAAGATTAGGGAGAGGGAGAGCTTTTGTTTACTGGCAGACTAAAAACCTCTAGACAGATTGGAGATTGTCGGTGTCTTCAGGAAACATCCACAGCATTATGGCTACTGCATTAGCTATATACTTACCATCATCATCGCTGGTATTTATTGAGCCTTTAACTATGTGAAGACTCTGTACTAAGCAGTTGGGAGAGTAGAATGCAATAGTGTTGGGCACACATTCCCTGCCCACAGTGAGACAATCCCCAAATTAGGAGGCTCTTGATCAAGCTGAGAAGTCCTAAAGTTTCAATCCATAAGAAAGGGTACTAGATTCTTCATTTGTAGAATTCACATTAGTTGGAATCAAATTAGTCTGGGAATTTGCTAACCCCCAGCGCACTACTTGTTTTGTTCTGTTTTACTGTCTCCCCCGTTTCGATGGTGAGCCTGTTGTTGGGCAGGGATTGTCTCTACCTGTTGCCAAATTGTACATTCCAAGGCACTTAGTACAATACAGAGCACATAAGTGCTCAAGAAATACGATTGAATGAATGGATGAATAAAACGTGTGGCCTAGTGGCAAGAGCATGGGCCTTGGAGTCAAGGGCCTTGTTCTAATCCCGGCTCTACTACTTCCCTGCTGTATGACCTTGGGCAAGTCATTTAACTTCCCTCATCTGGGAAACAGGGATTCAATACCTCTTTCCCCCCCCCCCCACCCCCCAGACTGTGAGATTGTTGGGAAGGGATTGTCTCTCTCTAAGCCCTTAGTACAGTGCTTTGCAAACAGTAAGCACTCAATAAATACGATTTGAACAAATGAATGATTAGACCATGAGCCCTGTGTGTAGATGATTATCTTGTATCTAGCCCAGGACTGAGAACAGTACTGATACGTACATATCTATAATTTATTTATATTAATGTCTGTCTTCTCCTACAGACCGTAAGATTGTTGTGGGCAGGAAATGTGTCTGTTTACTGCTATATTGTACTCTCCCAAGCACTTAGTATGATGCTCTGCACAGTGTACGTGGTCAATTATGATCAACTGACTGCCCACAGTGCTTGGCATAGAGTAAGCACTTAATAAATACCACAGCTAATAAGGCATGCACCAATGTGCTACAGTTTCCCCTTAATTGGACCCTTGCCGATCAGTTGGTGAGCGTGAGTGCTCCATCAGAAGCTTAGTGGAAAGAGCACAGGCTTGGGAGTCAGAGATCGTGGGTTCTAATCCCGGCTCCTCCACTTGTCTGTTGTGTGACCTTGGGCAAGTCACTTAACTTCTCTGTGCCTCAGTTACCTCATCTGTAAAAATGGGGATTAAAAAAATGTGAGCTCCACGTGGGACAATCTGATTACCCTCTATCTACACCAGCGCTTAGAACAGTGCTCTGTACATGCAAATACCATAATTATTATTATTATTATTACATCAAAATAAATTCAATCCACACACTGGATTGCAGGGAACCACTTCCACCTGAGTCACAGTTGTGCGGCTGCAAATTTAGCAAATTCCTGTGAACTGCCACTCCAACCATCAAATTACAAATGATGATGACGATGGTGTTTGTTAAGCGTTTACTTACTACTAATAATAATGTTGGTATTTGTTAAGCACTTACTATGTGCAGACCACTGTTCTAAGCGCTGGGGTAGGTACAGGGTAATCAGATTGTCCCACGTGAGGCTCACAGTTAATCCCCATTTTACAGATGAGGGAACTGAGGCACAGAGAAGTTAAGTGACTTGCCCACAGTCACACAGCTGACAAGTGGCAGAGCCGGCATTAACTTGCACCTACCCTAGTACTTAGAACAGTGCTTGGCATATAATAAGCATTTAAAAAGTACCATAATAATAATTATTGTTAATTATTCTGAGAGAAGTCTGGCTCCAGGAGAAATGCTGGAGTTGTAATAATGATAATAATAATGATGGAATTTAAGTGCTTACCATGTGCCCAACACTGTTCTAAGCACTGGGGTAGATACAAGGTAATCAGGTCGCCCCCACATAGGGCTCATAGTCTTAATCCCCATTTTACAGATGAGGTAACTGAGGCACAGAGAAGTGAAGTGGCTTGCCCAAGGTCACACAACAGACAAATAGAGCAGTTGGGATTAGAACCCATGACCTCTGACTCCCAAGCCCATGCTCTTTCGACTAAGCCATGCTGCTTCTCAGAAAACAAGGTCCAAATGACTAGTACAAATAAATCAAGGAGAGGCAGGGGAAGGAGTTGGGACAGCCCCTCAGATGCACAGTTCAGATAGTCACTTATCAATCAATGGCATTTAATGAGCACTTAATCTGTGCAGAGAACTGTACTAAGTACTTGGGAGAACACCACACCACATAATTTATAGACCTTTTTCTTAGCCACAAGGAGCCCATCATCTAGTGAAGGATCTAGGAGGCTAGTCAGTTCTGCAGGCAATATATCTATCAGCTCTATTTCATATATATATACATATATTGATGCCTACTTGTTTTGTTTTTCTGTCTCCACCTTTTAGACTGTGAGCCCATTGTTGGGCAGGGATTCTTTCTATCTGTTGCCCAAATTGTACATTTCAAGCACTTAGTACAGTGCTCTGCACACAGTAAGCGCTCAATAAATACGATCGAATGAATGACTACTCGCCCAAGTGCTTGGTACAGTGCTGTGCAGAGAGTAAGTGCTCAGTATATACAATTTATGGTTTTGATTCTGCTATAACACTTTTATTTTCATTAGATAATTTGGATGTAAATAGTGCTAGTCAGTGGTCATATTGGACTGGGCAATACTTTCTACAGCGTTGTGTTTTGGGACACTTACAGTATGTGAAACAATAAAATAACAATCACAAAGGTGAAAGGCATTCTACTAACATTAGATATTGTTCTAATGTAGAGATTTGTATTAAAGAGACCTGTCTTGGTGGGACATTTTAATTATTTATCCACTGTTCTTTCCTTCTCATTGAATCACTGGTTACTTTAACATGATTTTCCCTTTGACTTGAGGTTCCTCAAGAATACAGCTACCATAGTATAGCAGAAATGAGTGTTGTAGTAATTGTATTTATCAAACACTTTGTGGAGCTCACTTTATACAGTGAGTATTATGACTTGTGTTTTATTGGCTTAAATTTAAAAAATGCCTTTAATCTATCTACCCCAGTCCTAAAATCCCATTTAAAAGACATTTTAAATCAATTTTTTTATCACAGAGAAGCCTAAATCCTGGATCAGTTTGGAAAGGTTTCTTTTATTTTTGCTGTTGCTTACCCTACCTGTAATTCATTTTATTGTCTGTCTCTTCCATTAGACTGTAAGTCTTTAAAGGCAGGGATCATGCCTAAGCATTCTATTATACTCTCGCAATCACTTATTATAGTACTCTGCTACATAAGTGCTCAGTAAATATCACTGATTAATAAAGAAATTTAGACACCAAGGTCTAAAATGAAGCAAGAGGCATTCTTAAGTAATCTCAGAACCTGAACCCCTTAGAGATGGAAACGTAAAAACCATTTAAAGTCATTTCATCATCCTCATTGCACAAGGAAAAATTCAAGTTGGACATAATATAGAATCTTACTAAAAGGGTTATGGAGTGGGTGTCTGAGAGAACAGGTGTGAAATTCATTTCTTTGAATATTTTTAAGACTAGCGGACACTATTGGGTGATGTAGCAAACAGCAGTTCTCTCATTGATTCAGATCTACCACGATGATTCAGTGATAGATTATATCATTATGAGAATCAGCACAGAGGAGTGGGTGGAGCACAGGTCTGGGAGTGAGAAGGTCATGGGTTCTATTCCCGGCTCCACCAGTTGTCTGCTCTGTGACCCTGGGCAGTCACTTCACTGGGCCTCAGTTATCTCATCTGTAAAATGGGGATTGCAACTGCAAACTCCACATTGGACAGGGACTGTGTCCAACTCGATTTGCTTGTATCTATCCCAGTGTTTAGTACAGTGCCTGGCACAAAGAGAGCACTTAACAAATAACATAATTATCATTACTGAGATCCTTTTCACCAAAGAGAATCTTGTTTCATTTCATTTTGTGGAAAGAGAAAACTCCATCAAAAAAACCAACCCCAAAATAGAAGCACAATGTAAATAGCCAATCGTTGGGTTGCCAACTGGGTAGTAAAACTGCGATAAGGTGAGGAGCAAGCTAGGGCAGAAAGGTTTAAATAGAACCAAAATTCCTTTCCAGATCTGTAAAGAGATATTGTCGGCTAGGCTGAACACTGAAGCCCTGGATAGCTCAACCTGCTTAGCCGACCGAACCAAAATCAGTTGGTTGAGAAAATCAACGGGAATGCAATTTTTCCCATCTGTCTTCCCCACCGTGGCCTCTTTTATGAGTCAATTTTATCATTCGGCTTTGTGCTTTAGGCAAGTCGACAACTGACTGAGATGGGCAGGTCTAGAAGGCAGCAGGTTGCAGAGGCAGCGGGTCTAGAAGTGAATGCTCTAGCTATTTTCTCAGGGTACATCCATATGGTGGGATAGATCGAAAATGCATTCAGTGGTCAATTTATTGTTCTGGTAGTTTTGCATAGCATTCCAATGTCCAGACAGAGGCATGTAGAAACTGCACTATTCACAAAGGTAATCCCCAGAAACTCGTGAAACCAGCAGATAATAGTGATGGTAATAATAGTAATAATAGTATCTGTTAATAAGAAGCAGCATGGCCTAGTGGATAGAGCATGGGTCCAGGAATCAGAAGGACCTGAGTTCTAATCCCAGCTCTGCCTCTTGTCAGCTGTGTGACTTGGGCAAGTCAGTTCACTTCTCTGGGCCTCAGTTTCCTTATCTGTAAAAGGGGGATTGAGATTGTGAGCCCCATGTGGGACAGGGACTATGTCCAACCTGATAACCTTGTTTCTACTCAGTGCTTAGTACAGTGCCTGGCACATAGTAAGCACTTGACAAATACCATAAAATAATCACACTACTTTATAATGATAATGCTAAGTGTGGTATTTAAGTGATACTATGTGCCAAGCACAGTGCAGAGTATTGACATAGCTACAGAACTATCAGATCAGCCACAGATCAGCCACGTCCCCGTTCCACTTCTATGTGACTCAGGGGATCGAGACTGTTAGCTCCATGTGGGAAAGGGACTGTGTTCAATTCACTTTGCTTGTACCCACCCCAGCACTTAGTACAGTGCCTAGCACATAGTAAGTGCTTACAAATACCATAATTATTATTCCATATGGGGCTCAAAGTCTAAAGGGGAGAGAGACTAGTGAATGTCCATTTTATAGATGAGGAAACTGAGGTACAGAGAAGTTAAGTGTCTTGCCCAAGGTCACATGAGCTAGGTGGTGGAGATGGGAATAAAACTCAGGTCTCTTTACTCCCAGACCTGTGATCTATCCGCTAGGCTACGCTGATCCACAGCTATGAATACAGGGTCATGACTATGCTTAATTTATTTCTAGTGTGTTTTCTATGATAACAAATTTTTACCTCCAATGACAGCTGAGTCGCTTCGGATTTCATTGGTGAGTGGCTCCCTCTCATCTGTCTTCCCAAAAGGATCTACAATGTATCAAAAACAAACAGTTCATCTTCTTCATTTTCAATCTGTAAATTTCTCAAACCCATTGTTACCGATGTGGTGGTTCTGGTGTATTGAACCATAGACCTTTCTGATTGGTATCTTTGAACTAGGACTAGTGACTCAAATTGTGCTCTGTATAATTTACATGGCACTTTGTCACTAGAGCACAACTCTGCCTAACAGACTTATGTGTGAATGGAAAAATGGAAACTAAATATCCCACAGCACATGGATATGATTTTTAAGACAGAATGCAAATGAAAAGATGAATTTTGGCATGTATTCTGAAAATTCTCATTCAGTGGGGGATGGAAACATCATCAGAATAATTTGCATATAATAATAATGTTGGTATTTAAGCGCATACTATGTGCAGAGCACTGTTCTAAGTGCTGGAGTAGATTCAGGGTAATCAGGTTGTCCCACGTGAGGCTCACAGTCTTCATCCCCATTTAACAGATGAGGTAACTGAGGCATAGAGAAGTGAAGTGAGTTGTCCAAAGTCACACAGCTGAGAAGTGGCAGAGCAGGGATTCGAACCCATGACCTCTGAATTCCAAGCCCATGCTCTTTCACCTGAGCCACGCTGCTTCCCTGTGATTTATAGAATAGCTTGTGTAAAAATGACTGGAAACATCTTGAGGCTAGGGATCATGTCTGCTTACTCCCGCAAGTGCTTAAATCGTGTGCTATTCAAACAGTAAGCCCCCAATAAACAAGATTGACTGAAATGACTCTTCCTGTCTACCAGATCATCAGTAATGCCAGTGATTGTACAGAAAATAAAGATAAGATGGCTAGAAGAACTAAGCCTATTGTTTTAGTTTTTGGATGCTGCATTAATCAATCGATCAATGAGCATCAACTATGTGCAGAGCACTGTACTAAGTGCTTGGGAGAGTACAAAACAAGAGTTGATAGACATGTTCCCTTCCCACAAGGAGTTTACAGACTAGATGGGGAGACAGACATTTAAAATAAATTAGTTATGCTGTTGCACTAAGATGGGATGAATAAAGGATACAGATTCAAGTGCTAGGACAATGCAAAAGGGAGAGGGAATAGAAGATAAAGGGCATGTTCAGGGAAGGCCTCTTGGAAAAGAAGTGATTTTAATTATGCTTTGAAGGTGGGGAGAGAGATCGTCTCTTGGATTTGAAGGAGGAGGGAGTTCCAGGACAGAGGTAGGACATGGGTGAGGGATCAGCAGTGAGATAGACAACATCGAGGTACAATGAGTAGGTTGGTGCAAGAGGAGCACAATGAGTGTTTTGGGTTATAGTAAGAAATGATCAGTGAAAGAATGGGGGGCCAAGGTGATCCAGTGCTTTAAAGTCAATGATAAGGACTGTCTGTGTGACGTGGAGGTGAATGGGTGACCGCTGGGGTTCTTGAGGAGTGGGACTGTTAGCTCGTTGTGGGCAGGGAATGTGTCTGTTTATTGTAATGTTGTACTCTCCCAAGTGCTCAGTCCAGTTCTCTGAACACAGTAAGTGCTCAGTAAATACAACTGACTGACTGCACTGTATTTGTTTTAGAAAAATAACCCAAGCAGCACAATAAAGGGTAAAGTTTCCTCACTCAGTTTCCTCATTTTGGCCACCCACTATTTACTACCCAGAAATGTGCATTAGGCAAAATGAGCTGTTTGTGGTCTAAGTTGTGTGTTTATAATAACCCCTAAAGGGTGAAATTCATATGAACACATATAGTTATGCATATAGATATAACCACACAAACCTCATATCGTTAAATAAGCATGCATTTAGTAATAACTGTGGTATTTGTTAAACTCTATATGTCAAGCAATATACTGAGCACTGAAATAGATACAAGATAATCAATTCCCACAGAAGGGTCACAGTCTAAGAGGGAGAACAGGTATCATATGTCCATTT
Source organism: Ornithorhynchus anatinus (assembly GCF_004115215.2). Taxonomy (NCBI): domain Eukaryota; kingdom Metazoa; phylum Chordata; class Mammalia; order Monotremata; family Ornithorhynchidae; genus Ornithorhynchus; species Ornithorhynchus anatinus. The sequence continues at coordinate 176,434,683 of NC_041728.1, read as the reverse complement.
TACAGATGAGGTAATTAAGGTTCAGAGAAGTGAGTTGCTCAAGGTCACACAGCAGGTTAGTGACAGAGCTGGGATTAAAATCCATGTCATCTGCCTCCAAGGCCTGTGCTCTGTCCAATGGGCCACAATGCTTCTTCTCCTAAGAAGATCTATTGTATTTTATTTGTCCTTTATATGTGAAGATGGTGCTATGGACAGAGAGTCTATCCATGTGTGCAGACAAGAAATACCAAAATTATCATTATTATTAAGTGCTTACTATATGCCAAGCACTGTTCTAAACACTGGGTAGATACAAAGTAATTAGGTTGTCCCACATGGGGCTTGCAATCTTAATCCCCACTTTACAGATGAGGTAACTGAGGCACAGAAAAGAGAAGTGACTTGCCCAAAATCACACAGCTGATAAGTGGCAGAGACAGAATTAGAACACATGACCTCTGACTCCCAAGCCAATGCTCTTTCCACTGAGCCACGCTGCTTCTCATACATCTGTTAGGACAAGCATTGACTAACAATTTATTTGGCATCGAGTGAATATAGATAATGTCCTTTGTCTCGCTTTTGCATTCACATACGGTGCCTAAATTCTAATCTCAGTATTTCATCTTATTCTCGTTCTACTCCAATTGCTCCAAATTCTCTTCTGCTGTAACTCTTGAAGCACAGAATCTTTATCACTCTGTTTAGTGTGTCTCTTGATCTTTATTGCCCCTTTCTTCACTAAAGAAAACTCAAAAGAAAATTTCATTTACAATCCTTCAGGTTCCAGGCAAAAAGACCTGGAGGTAACCTGCTTTCCATTGACTGTCAAAGTTTGCATACCCCAGCTGGTTCAGCTCAATCTCTGCACCAAAAATGGAGTGGTGAAATTTCTATTTGGGGAAATCAAAGACTGTTTTTCTGTCATCTAATAAGCTTCCCAATAGTTGTACGTGCAATCTTGAGTGCTAAGACTGACTTTTCCAGCAATGCATGAAAAGTTCCTCTATTCCAGAGACAGAAGCAAAGCTGTGAAACTCTACAGAGGGATAATATATATGGCTGACAAGACTTCTTCATGAATGTTCACTCCTGATGTTGAGGGCTGACAATAGCTCTCTGAGGCCCAAATCTGAGCCGCTTTGGCTTTTCCCCAGCCAATGGGTACCTGGCCTGTGAGTGAGAAAATGTTTTCAGAATATCCAGCTCCTTAATCCATCAATCAGTGATCTCCTCCTCTAGACTGTAAATTCCTTGTGGGCGGGGATCATGCCTACAAACTTTTTTGTATTGTACTCTCCCAAATGCCCTGTACACAGAAAGCTCTCAGGAATACTAATAATAATTCTGGTATTTGTTATGCAATTGCTCTTTGCCAGGCACTCTAATAAACATTGGGATGGACACAAGCTAATCTGGTTGGACACAGTCCCTGTCCCTCCTGGGCCTCCCCATCTTATTCCCCATTTTGTGGACTTACAGAGTAACTCAGGTAACTGAGTTAGAGAGAAGTGAAGTGACTTGCCCAAGTTTACAGAGCAGACAAGTGGCAGAGCTGGAATTAGAAACCTGGTCCTTCTGACTCCCAGGCCCATGCTCTGTCCACTAGGACATGCTGACTCCCCAGTAAATGTCACTGATCGACCCATCATCCACTGAATGCAACATTCTGTATTCCGTGTTTAAGAAAGTAAAGCAAAAGTAAGACACATGCTTCCTGCCCACCAGAGCTTACAGTGTAATGGAGGAAACTGACAAAATTCTATGCACATAGCCAGAGCAGGAAGAGGGACAAGGATTAGAGGTAACATCCAAAATAGAACAAGAGAAAATCATAATAATTGTTGTACATGGTAAGCAAGAATTAAGTGTCAACCACTGTACTAAACACTGCAGTACATGGGAAAGCAGCATGGTCTAGTGGATAGAGCCCAGGCCTGGGAATCAGAAGGTCATGGGTTCTATTCCTATTTCAGCCACTTGTTTGCTGTGTGACCTTGGGCAAGTCAATTTACTTTTCTGTGCCTCAGTTACCTCATCTGTAAAATTGGGATTGAGACAGGGAGTTCACTGTAGGACAGGGACTGTGTCCAACTCAATTTGATTGTATCTACCCTGGTGCTTAGTAGAGTGTCTGGTACATAGTAAGCACTTAACAAATGTCACATTTATTATTATTATTATCTTTATTATATTAGAAAATTGGTTCCTCTCCACCCAAACGGCTACCTTACTATTACGGGCTCTCGTTATATCCCGGCTAGACTACTGTGTCAGCCTTCTCTCTGACCTCCCTTCCTCCTCTCTCGCCCCGCTCCGGTCTATTCTTCACTCCGCTGCCCGGCTCATCTTCCTGCAGAAACGATCTGGGCATGTCACTCCCCTTCTTAAACAACTCCAGTGGTTGCCTATCGACCTCCGCTCCAAACAAAAACTCCTCACTCTAGGCTTCAAGGCTCTCCATCACCTTGCCCCTTCCTACCTCTCCTCCCTTCTCTCTTTCTACCGCCCACCCCGCACGCTCCGCTCCTCTGCCGCCCACCTCCTCGCCGTCCCTCGGTCTCGCCTATCCCGCCGTCGACCCCTGGGTCACGTCCTCCCGCGGTCCTGGAACGCCCTCCCTCCTCACCTCCGCCAAACTGATTCTCTTTCCCTCTTCAAAACCTTACTTAAAAATCACCTCCTCCAAGAGGCCTTCCCAGACTGAGCTCCTCTTCCCCCTCTACTCCCTCTGCCATCCCCCCTTTACCTCTCCGCAGCTAAAGCCTCATTTTCCCCTTTTCCCTCTGCTCCTCCACCTCTCCCTTCCCATCCCCACAGCACTGTACTCGTCCGCTCAACTGTATATATTTTCGTTACCCTATTTATTTTGTTAATGAATTGTACATCGCCTTGATTCTATTTAGTTGCCATTGTTTTTACGAGATGTTCTTCCCCTTGACGCTGTTTAGCGCCATTGTTCTTGTCTGTCCGTCTCCCCCGATTAGACTGTAAGCCGGTCAAACGGCAGGGACTGTCTCTATCTGTTGCCGACTTGTTCATCCCAAGAGCTTAGTACAGTGCTCTGCACATAGTAAGCGCTCAATAAATACTATTGAATGAATGAATACCTCGCATGAGATGTATAATCTCATTTAATGGGAAGGAGAAAATGCATCTTAGGCCCTTTGTGCAGATGAGGAAACTGAGGCACAGAGACATCAATTAACTTTTCCAAGGTCAGCCAGCAGGCAAGTGGCGAGCCAGAATTAGAACCCAGGATTAGTCAGGCTCCTAACCACCCAGTCTGCACTTTTCCCACTAAGTCACACTGCTTCTCTGAGAGAGATTAAAAAGTTGAATGTGCAAATATACAAATAAATATGTCTATTACATATGTTCTGAGGACAGGATTAAAATTCAAAAGCCCTCCCGCTGGCTATTGTGCCGATGCTACTGGGGCATCGTGAATTAATTGGGTAAGGCTGTCTGGAGGAGTTGGGATTGTAGGAGGATTTAGAAGATGGGTGAGCTGAGGGTTGTCAGATTTGGAGGAGGAAGGAATTCCAGCCCAGGTGATCAGTGTGAGCCGGGGAACAGAGATGGGAGCATCAGGTGGCAAATAATTCACCCGACTGAAACCCACACAGAAGGAAGGGACCCAGACATGTTCATTATCTCAGACCTAGACAATACATTGGGAATCTGAGCAGTCGAATCTGTCCTGGGGAGGGAAAACTCCCAAGTGCTTAGTACAGTGCTCTGCACACAGTAAGCACTCAAAAATCCTGGCTTCACTATCTGTTTTCTGTTTTACCTTGAGCAAGTTACTTTATCTCTTGACCTCAATTACCTCCTCTGTAAAATGGGCATTGACTGCCCCCCATCTGGGCCAACCTGATTATCTTGTATCTACTCCAGCATTTAGTACAGAATAAGCACTTAAATGCTATAAAAAATTAAATAATAAATGACCTTGATGAGTAAGCCAGAAAGGCAAAATCAGACACAAGTTCCATAGAATGGAATGTTGGTCAAAAATAAAGTTTCCTTGGCTTGAACTTTGCCTACAACAGAGTAAGAGTTTAAGAGGTATCATAATGCGACCTGACAATTACGAGCAAGATGACAGTTCTGGCTGAACTGCCTTCTCTCTCTCTTCCCATCTGTGAGGGCTCTGTAGTAGCAGGGGGACCTTGCAAGATGGAATGATTGTTAAATAGAGGAGATTTTTAGGAGAATTCTGAAGGGAAGTTGACAGTGGATAAGAAACGTGAACCTTCTAGTCATTGAACAAGGCTCTCTGGGTAGTTTTGGGAAATGCAAGTTGATGATGATGATGCTGATGATGATGTTGATGACCACCTTGGAGAAATCTGTTGTTAGATCACTGACTAATAGGACACTGCATCAATTCTTCAAACAGAGGCAAGGGCAACAGTCTTAATACTGGGTTAAGGCAAAGGTTTGTTCTTGAGCACTGACCTTCCACATTTTGCTCATACCCAACTGGAAAAAACATGGTTGGGAAGATTTATTATTGAGTTATTTATTTAATCGGGTCTGTGTGATACCAGTTAAATCAATGAGTAGAAATCAACGTCAGTCAATCGACGCACTGTGTAGTGGATGGAACATGGGCCTGGGAATTGGAATGTCATGTGTTCTGATCCCGGCTGTGGCACTTGTCTGCTGTGTGGCTTTGAGTAAGTCACTTCACTTCTCTGGGCCTCAGTTCCCTCGTCTGTAAAATGGGGATTAAGACTGTGAGCCCCACGTGGGACAGGGACTGTGTCCAACCTGATTTGCTTGTAACTACCTGAGAGCTTAGTACAGTGCCTGGCACATAATAAGCACTTAACAAATATCACAATCCAGGCTCTTTCATTGCCTTCTATATATTTTCCAATTTACTCAACCTTTCCGTGCCTCAGTGTTCTCATCTGTAAAATGGTGATCCAATACATGTTCTCCCTTCCCCTGGGACAGGGACTAGGGGTGGTTCTGCCAGAATCTGAAAATGCATCCTTTAATAGTAATGGACCATGGGTCTTAATGGTTTCATTGTTAAATTTGTTTTGTAATTTATTGATATTGCCAATCTTTCCTTGAAATAGACTTTACTGAATGCTTACTTGGAGTGCTGCACTGCACTAAGCACTTGGGAAGTGCAGAATAATAAAGTGATCCTCTTCCCTAGCCACAAGGAGGTTACACCTTAATGAAGAAGACAAACATAAAAACATTTACAAAACCTGGAGGTCAAAATAAATTACTCATATTTGGGAATATGTCTACAAACTGTTTCATATTGTACTCTCCTAAATGCTTAGTATAGCACCCTGCAACGCAGCAAGCACTCAGTAAATACCACTGATTGATGCAATTCAGTTCATAAGTATTAGAGTTGGCTGAGGTGGTGGATACGGCTCAGGGTGCTGGGAAATTTATCTGGGAATGATTTTTGGAAAAGGGGATTTCAGGAACAGTCTTTACATGGGGAGACCTGTGGTCTGTCTGATGTGGAGAGGAGCCCAGTTCTAAGCTGGTGGAAACAGTGGGATCAGAGGGATGGAGGCAGGAGTGTTGACAGTCTAGACTTGAAACTCCCTGTGGACAGAGAATGTGTTTGCCAACTCTGTTATACTGTACTCTCCCAAGCATCTAGTGCTCTGGACACAGGAAGGACTCAAGAAATACAACTGATTGAGTGAGAGAGTGAGTGAGAGTGAGAGACAGAAGGTTGGTTTCAGAGGAATAAAACAGAAACTGAGAGAGCAGGTGGGGCCAGATGGTGGAGAGCCTTGAAGCCCATGTGTGCAGGTTTTGTTTGATGCAAAGAGACACGGGGAAGCAGGGGAGGGTTTTGAGGAGAAGAAAGATATAAGCAGAGCAGTGCTTGAGGAAGATAACCTGGGAAACAGCCTGTAGGCTAGATCTGATGGGGGAGACACTGTAGACTGGGAAAGCAGTGCAATGCAACTTTGGAAGGCCAAATGGGTCTCTGCCTCTGACCGCCTCCTTTGCTCTTTTGCTTGAGCTGCTGAGCTCTGCTGGCGAAGGTCCAAGTACCAAGCCAACCTTATCCATTGAAATGTATCCTTTCCTGCCTTAACTCTGCCCTCTCCTCCACCAGGCAAAACTACTTTTCTTCCCTCATTGACACCCATGCCCATCAGCCCCGCCAATTCTTCTGGACTTTTAATTCTCTCCTCAGGCCCCCATTCCTCCCCCTTCCCCATCCCTCACCCCCAATGATCTGGCCACCTACTTCATCACGAAAATGAACACAATCAGGTCTGAGTTCCCCAAAGTCACCCCTCCCCCTTCTGCTTCCCCCCCGGCCACCTGCAACCCTCTCCCCTATTTTCCCATCCTTCTGCGCAGTATCCTCAGAGGAGATGTCCTCCCTGCTCGCAAGTGCCACCCCCTCCACCTGTCCTTCAGACCCCATTCCCGTTCACTTTATAAAAACCATCGCCCCTGCCCTCCTCCCCTCCTTTACTTCTATCTTTAACCACTCACTCTCCAATGGCTTCTTCCCCTCTGCCTTCAAACATAATAATAATGATAATAATGTTGGTATTTGTTAAATGCTTACTATGTTCAGAGCACTGTTCTAAGTGCTGGGGGAGATACAGGGTCATCAGGTTGTCCCACGTGAGGCTCACAGTTAATCCCCATTTTACAGATGAGGGAACTGAGGCACAGAGAAGCTAAGCGACTTGCCCACAGTCACACAACTGACAAGTGGCAGAGCTGGGATTCAAACCCATGAACTCTGACTCCCAAGCCCGGGCTCTTTCAACTGAGCCACACTGCTTCTCTATGCCCATGTCTCCCCCATCCTAAAAAACCCATCTCTCGACCCCACTTCCCCTTCCAGTTTTCGCCCTGTGTCCTTCCTAACCTTCCTTTCCAAACTCCTAGAACAAGTTGTCTACACTCTCTGCCTAGAATTCCTCAACACCAACTCTCTCCTGGACCCCTTCCAATCTGAGCGCTGGGGTAGATTCAAGGAAATGGGATTAGAGACAGTCTCCATCTTACTCAGGGCTCACAGGCTTCATCCCCATTTTACAGATGACATAACTGAGTCACAGAGAAGTTAAGGCACAGCAGAGAAGTAGTGAAACCAGGATTAAAACCCAGGCCCCCCCTGACTCCCAGGCCTGTGAGCTATCGACTACGCCATGCTGCTTCTTTTAATACTTATTGCTATAGGAGGAAAATGTATAGCTGGTCTCTGATCCCATTAAGATGAGGGAAAAGATAAATTAGATGAATTGAGAGACCATCAGAAACCTGGCTGAGAAAGAAGTGAAGCAACATGGCCTAGTGGATATATAGCATGGGCCTAGGAGTCAGAAGGGCATGGGTTCTAATCCATGCTCTGCCACTTGTCTGCTGTGTGACATCGGGCAACTCACTTCACTTCTCTGTGCCTCAGTAACCTCATCTGTAAAATGGGGATTACGATCATCAGCCCCATTTGGGACAAGGACTGATTATCTTGTATCTACTCCAGCATTTAGAACAGTGCCTGGCACATAATAAACACTTGGAAAATAGAATTTTTTAAAAAGTGAAATCAGGAGCTGGGGGTGGATCTTTGACAATTAACGGCAAGCTATGCCCTGCTGCCCCTCAGTGGCTGAAATAATAAGGATAATGTGTCTTTCTCAGGTATTTTGTAAATTAGATCTGGTGAGGTTTTCCCATGGATTTATCATTCTGGGGAAAATCCTTGGAAAGAATGTATTTTTACCTTTATTAAAAAAAAATAAATTAACAGAAAACGAGTCTCTCTGGCCCTAGTCTTTCTGCTCTCACATTTGCTTCTACCCAGGGATGATGGGGTTATGCTTCTGTCCAGATTAGCCCTACTAACAGGGAGATTACCATTAGAAATATGTCCTGTAGTAGTCAGCCACAAGTCAGAACCACTCGAGAAGATGACATAAGGGCTGTATAAATATTTCAAAATTTCAAAAATGGAGAGAATAACTATAAGGCTATTTGAGCAAGAGAAAAAATCGCCCTGCCTTTGGCTGCGGGAATTATTGACCCTGTCAATCTTGCCTCTGGACAGTTTGTAAAGAATCATGATTTTGAGCACAAGAAAGTCCTGTATGATTTGGTCTCTAGAGGTTGGCCTCTATGGTATCCTATGATTTTAGGCGCCAAGGGGTGTGTCTGGGGCTTCTAGAAACAAAAACAGCAGCTGTTACCCTAATTTGCTCACTGCCTTTTCCCTTCATCTCCATGAAGTCATTCTAATAAGGCTTAGGGTCAGACAACAGCTGACAGGGGAAGTTAAAGGGCTGGGCTGTCCATTCCCTTCTGGGAGGCAGTATTAGAAGTATATCAGGAATGGCAAGGAAATATCCTTATTGTACTCAGCCTGACCCCAATCTCTTTTAAAAGTCCTGGGGACCTTTCTGGACATTATAATTCAAGAAGGATATGGAAATTTTAGAGACTATAGGGGTCAGAGGGGATCCACAGGGATAACAGTACAGTCCTCCAGACTACCAACTCTGTTATATTGTGCTCTTCCAAGCATTTAGTACAGTGCTCTGCACACAAGAAGCTTTCAGTAAATATGATTGATGACTGATGATGGAGGTTAGTGATCAGTTTTTCCTGTCTCTATTGAGGCTAATCAAGAAGAAATGGACTTAAACTTTAGTGAAATTCTTCACAGGGAGGATTTTAGAACCCTGGAGGAAGGTGCTCACACTCTCTTGGGATCTTCTCTGGAAGATTTTAAAAATACTATAGTAGTGATAAAGACACAGTGAAGACTTCTGACTTATTTATAGCCTGCACTGCATAGACCCTCCTTGTTTGTGAGTAAGAACAGTAGCATTTATCAAGTGTCCACTTGGTTCAGTGAATTGTACTAGGTGCTTGGAAAGTAAAGAGTAAAGAAGTGGCTGGCATGCTCCTTGTATAAGAAGCATCACAGGAATTTGAAAATACATATTTTTAATATTTAACCTTGCTCTTATAGTTTTGAAATGCATGTGATGCCAAATAGTCTAAGTACACATTAAATTTTAGAATTTATTACAAGACTAGGCCAACCTTGAAAGGTTTTGTAATGCCACCATCTGTTTCCAAGGATGACTTCTCATAACATTTTGGACTGAATTTCTATCAAGAAATATTTTAGATGGTTTAAATTAAGAAAATAGAGAATAAGGAAAAAATGGGAAGCAGTGTTGCCTAATGAGAAGAGGATAGGCCTGAGACTCAGAGGACCAGAGTTCTAATTCCAGCTCCATCATTTCCCTGCTTGCCTTTGACCTTAGGCAACTCATTTCACTTCTCTCTGTGCCTTGGTTTCCTCAAATGGAAAATGGAGATTCAGTACCTGTGGTTTATTCATTCAATCATTCATTCAATCGTATTTATCGAGTACTTACTGTGTGCAGAGCTCTGTACTAAACGTTGGGAAAATACAGTTCAGCAATAAAGAAAGACAATCCCTGCCCTTACCATGCTTAATAATGTTTAAGTGCTCACTATATGCTAAGCACTGTTCTAAGCGCTGGGATAGCTACAAGGTAATCAGGTTGTCCCAGGTGGGGTTCACAGTCTTAATTCCCATTTTCCAGATGAGGTAACTGAGGCACAGAGAAGTGAAGTGACTTGACCAAAGTCGCAGAGCTGGCAAGTGGCGGAGCTAGGATTAGAACCCATGACCTCTGACTCTCAAGCCTGTGCTCTTTCCACTAAGCCACACTGCTAGAGCACGGGGATGGGACTTAGAAGGACCTGGATTCATTCATTCAATCATATTTATGAAGTGCTTACTAGGTGCAGAGCACTGTACTAAATGCTTGCAAAAGAACAGTACAACAATAAACAATGACAATCCAGGCCCACAATGAGCTCACAGTCTGGAGGAGGGGGATGACAGACATCAATACAAATAGATAAAATTCTAGATATATGCACAACGTCTGTGGGGTTGGGGGAGGGGGAGAGGAAGGGGAGCAAGTCAGGGTGATGCAGAGGGGAGTGGGAGATGAGGAAAAGTGAGGCTTAATCTGGGAAGGCCTCTTGGAGGAGATGGGCCTTCAGTAAGGCTTTTAAGAGAGGGAGAGTAAATGTGGGATTTGAGGAGGGAGGGCATTCCAGATCAGAGGCGGGATGTGGGCCGGGGGTCGGTGGTGAGACAGGCGAGCTTGAAGCACAGTGAGAAAATTAGCACCAGAGGAGCAAAGTGTGCGGGCTGGGTTGTAGAGGGAGAGAAATGAGGTGAGGTAGGAGAGGGCAAGAGGATGGAGTGGGTTCTAATCCCCACATTACCACATGTTTTCTAGATGACCTTGGGCAAATCACTTCAGTTCTCTGAGTCTGTTACCTCATGTGTAAAATGGGGACTAAGATTGTGAGTAGTGGAACAGGGACTGTGATGAACCTGATTAACTTACATTTACCCCAGCATTTATAGCAGTGCTTGGCACATAGTAAGCACTTAACAAGTACCATAATTATCATGAATTATTATTATTAGACCATGGCCTCCATGTGGGACAGGGATTTTGTCCAACCTGATTAACTTGTATCTATCCCAGTTTTTGGAACAGTAAGCACTTCACAAACACTCAAGTGCTGAGTACAGTCCTCTATACACAGTAAGCGTTGAATAAATATTATTGTCATAGTGCAATTTTATTATTATTATATTTATTATCATTAACAAACCTTTACTCTCCCTATCCCAGTAAAATTGAAAACGTGAAAGAAACCAAATTCTAGCTGTTCTCTAAATACCAGATGTGCATCTTGCCAATCGAGTTGTTCTGGTGGGCCGTACCTGATGAGGAGTAGATTGTGGTCACCGTATTGACATCGGCTTCCGTGAGGCTTCCACAGCTGGATTCAGACAAGGTGCCCTTGACCGTCACAGGAGCAGTGGTGGGGTGACGCAGGGCGGCTTTCAGCGGAGATATATGATTATACTGCACAGAGGACAAGCACCCCACAAAGCCAACTGAGTTTGCTTTGGAAACCTCAGAGTCTAATCCCAGGCTGTCTGTAACACAAAACACAATCAGAAGGGATTTTTTTTTCTGAACATTTAATTTTTCCTCGATAAGCAAAATCCTCTTCAATTACAGAAATCATTTTAGCTTTCCCTGGGTTGAACAGGACACATGAAAATAAAAGATTATGCACAATATCCTCCCTTTCCCTGGTACACACACTTCTTGTAAGGATTTTTCTTGGCACTATGCTTGGTAGTTTGTGTTTCAAACCATCCAAATGTTTACCTTTTCATTTGCAAGACATTCTTATTTTCCAGTAGATTTCACTATTTAATAATCTCTAGCCTAAATTTTCCTCTGTGTGGTAGTGGGAAAAAAAATATGGTTTAAAATATTTTTAGAACGATCTTGGAAAGCTGGCAAATGCAAGAAGAACCTCACTTGGGCATGACTATAAAAAGTATTTTGCCCACTAACGATGGATTCATAAAACACATTTGGGAAAGAAACACAGATTAGTGGGAGGATTAAAAGACTTCCACACTCTCTGGAATTCTTTTTTTTTTTTTCCAGTTTCCAATAGAAGTTGTTCTTTCTGCATCTATTCTTTAACCTTCTTTGTGCTCTCGCTGTCTGTCTGACTGGCTTCGTCCATGGTGCTGAATGCTGATGTTTCTGTGTTTTCTGTACCACAGGACTGCCAGAATCTCAGAACAGCTTAGATATGGAAATATGGAAAAACAGTCTGAGCCTGATTAGTCGTGGTAGTAATAGGGTTCATTAAGGACATACTCTGTGCAGAACACTCTATTAAGTGCTGGGAGAAAATAGAAGGGGGAGATTAAAAATGGTCCCTGACCCTCATGGGATTCAAAATCTAAAATCACACCCAGTAAAGGGTTGCTATCCCATTGACCTTAGAGTTCAGCTGCTAGGAGATTAGTACTCATTAGCAGAGTGACCCACTTCTTAGCAAATATTTCTTTAAGCTCCTGCTGGATACCCACCCTCAACATTACAACCCTTAGATACCATGCTGTAATTTATTTTAATGCCTGCCTCTCCCTCTGTACTTTAAGCTGCTGGTTGTTAGGGGATGTCTACTACCTCTGAGATGCTTTACTGTATCAGGTGCTTAGTACAGGGCTCTGCATACAGTCAGTGCTCAATAAATACTATTGATTGACTGATCTCTTTCAGGAAATCTTATTCACTGATTCATTCATTCAATAGTATTTATTGAGCCTTTACGGTGTGCGTAGCACTGTACTAAATGTTTGGCAGAGTACAATAAACAGACACTTTTCTTCCGAAAATGGGCTTAGAGTCTAGAAGGCGGAGGCAGACATCAATACAAATAAATAAATTACAGATATGTGCATAAGTGCTTAGGGGCTGGGAGTAGGCAGCAAGAACAAAAAAACAAGTCAGGGCAAGGCATAAGGGAATGGGAAAAGAGGAAAAAGGCGGCTTAGTCTAGGGAGACCTCTTGGAAAAGATGTCTATTCAATAGGCTTTGAAGAGGGGAAGAGTAATTTTCTGGAGGAGTTGAGGAGAGAAGGCGTTCCAGACCAGAGGCAGGAGGTGGGCGAGGGGTCAGGGGTGAGATAGACAAGATCTAGGCACAGTGAGAAGGCCACCATTAGAGGATAAAAGAGTGTGGTCTAGGGTTGCAGAAGGAGAGTAGCAAGGTGAGGTAGGAGGGGACAAGGTGGTACACTGCTTTAAAGTCAATGGTGAGGAGTTTTTCTTTGATGCAGAGGTAGACGGGCAACCATTGGAGTTATTGAGGACATGACATGATCTTACCTGATTAACATCTCATCTCCAACCCTAGATCCCTTCTACCTACTATTTCAACACGTCCATGTCATTGAAAAACTTGGCTATTTGCTCCTTGATAGCATTTGCGTTTATATTCCATGGCTTCCTTCTGCCTGTACATTATTTTAGTGAGTGATTCTTTCCTTACATTGAGCACTCCTTAAAGTCAGTATAGGTTTACTAATCCTATCATACTCTCTCAAGGGCTAAGTATTTGAGAGAGTACAATATAACCATAAATAGAGTGCTTGTTTATTGTTATGTTGTACTCTCTTAAATGCTTTGTACAGTGCTCTGCACATAGCAAGTGCTCAATACATATGATTGAATGAATGAATACTCTTACCCATAAGTGCTCAATAAATACTATGGATTAATTCATGTAGTAGCCAGGCAATTTGAAGCAATTATACAGTCTGACCATAATAGGGGAAGGATGTTTGAAAATGCACAATCATGAAAAAAAAAATACAGCCCATTGCTCTACACATAACAGTATTTGTATTTTAGGAGAAAGATGAAAGAAGGGAGAGGAAGGGACGGGAGTGAGGAAGATGTAAAGGACTATAGGGATGTTTCAATATTGTGTTGTAATTGGGGATTTCCTGTTGTTTTTTGTTTTCTTTTTTTTAAAAAAGCATTATGTATTCTTACCTTATTAGTTATGGGTACAATTTCATAGCATGGATAGTCTTTAATTCAATAGTATTTGAGTGCTTACTATTCATTCATTCACTAGTATTTATTGAGCGCTTACTATGTGCAGAGTACTGTACTAAGCACTTGGAATGTACAGTTCTGCAACAGATAGAGACAATCCCTGCCCATTGACGGGCTTACAGTCTAATCGGGGGAGACAGACAAAACAAGACAAAATAATCACGATAAATAGAGTCAAGAGGATGTACTTCTCATTAACAAAATGAATAGGATAATAAAAATATATACAAATGAGCACAGTGCTGGGGGAAGGGAGAGGGGGAGGAGCAGAGGGAAAGGGGGGAAAGGGGACTTAGCTGAGGGGTGGGAAAGGGGGAGGGGGCAGAGGGGGAGAAGAGAGGGAGCAGAGGGAACAGAGGGAAAAGGGGTAAGCTCAGAGGGAAAAGGGGTAGCTCAGTCTGGAAAGGCCTCTTGGAGGAGGTGAGCTCTCTGTACGGCAATGTGCAGAGCACTGTACTAAGCTCTTGGAATGTAATAATAATAATGTTGGTATTTGTTAAGCGCTTACTATGTGCCGAGCACTGTTCTAAGCGCTGGGGTAGATACAGGGTCATCAGGTTGTCCCACGTGAGGCTCACAGTTAACCCCCATTTTCCAGATGAGGTAACTGAGGCACAGAGAAGTGAAGTGACTTGCCCACAGTCAAACAGCGGACAAGTGGCAGAGCAGAGATTCGAACACATGACCTCTGACTCCCAAGCCTGTGCTCTTTCCACTGAGCCATGCTGCTTCTCTTACAATTCGACAACAGAGACAATCCATGCCCACTGACAAGCTCACAGTCTAAACGGATATTCATTCATTCTATAGTATTTATTGAGTGCTTACTATGTGCAGAGCAGAGTACTAAGCTCTTGGAATGTACAATTCGACAACAAATAGAGGCAATCCCTGCCCAGTGACAGGCTCAGTCTAAACGGGGGATATGGGGTAAGGTAGAAGAGGAGAGGGTCAAGGAATGGAAGCAGAAATGAGAACTGTCTACTGGTTTGCTTCCAAATATGAGCCAATTTTTTCTGCTCCTACTCCATTCTCATCTCAAAAAAAAAAAAAGTAAGAATTGTGATCCTTTAAATTCCAACCTGATGCAACCCTAGACAGAATACTTTAAATTCCATGTTGGACTCACATGGCATGCTGTTCCAAATGAAATTGAAGGCATGTGTGGGTGAGGGTAGATGGCATCCTCATTAGAAAATTCATTCAGAATTGAAACAATACCATCACTGAAGTGATATGAAGCACACTTATAACATAACTGATTCTTAACAAATCACACACTTGAGCTAAAAAGATGTCATTCAGCAGGACTGTTCTTCCACAGTGCTATAAAACAGCAAGGTCCAAGAACAATTTTCGTTTTAAATTTTAAAAGATCCGGTAAAAGTCATCATGGCATTTTGGTAAAAAGGACTGAACCTTTTTCAGTCTTGGATGCTGATCAGAAAACACTGGACTCTTGTACTGCATTTCAAAGCTCTCTGTGGGCAGGTAGTCTGCTATATTGTCATGTTGTGTTATCCCCAGCGCTTATCACAGTGCTCTGCACACAGTAAATTCTCAATAAATGTGATTGACTGGCAGACCAATTTACCAATAAAAATCCTCTAACATAAGTAACCACAAAATCCCACGTTGTAAGCTATCGAAGCACTGGAAAATTGCATTTCAGTTTGGTTACCACTTGAAGATGCAACAAAAAAAATAGACAAAATCTCCCTTTCCAGGCCTTGGTGGGAAAATGTTTTAAATGGCACTTTGGACATCATTTCAGCCCTAGCCACAATGCCAACCTCTAACTGCAAGAACTGTTATGGAGAAAAATTGAGGAAAAGCCAAAAATGACATTTTCTTCTTCAAGAAAGGGATGCTTTGCATCAAGTCTTATCTCCAGGGAAGCATGTTTATCCTAAATGTAGAATAGAGCCTGAAAGCTCCAGGTGATGCTGAAAGGAAACAAAGGAAAAGAGAGAGTTCCTGATAAGGAAACACTGCCAATGGGAGACATTTCTGTAATACATTCCAACGAGCTCGCCTAGAAGCCTGATAGAAACACTGTTTCAGGAATCCTGTGTTCCTTTTGATTTGTGAATAAGTGAAGGGAGATGTTGAAGGAGAAGGAGAGATTAAACAATGGACATCTAAATCCCACTTGGAAGCAACATCCTTTTATCTTCAATTGATCAAAAATGGGAGCTAGAATGTTCTTCCTAGTAGTGCTTCTCTCCCCCAGTTAAATTGCATTTCATCCATAAGAAGTTGCAAATAAATACATTGAGTGAATGAAAGCATGTCGAAAATACTCCTGCCAATGAATGTGCCTATTCAGACTATGCCAGTCTCTGAGAGCACAAACCAGCTTCTGTAACAATCAGAAAGTTCTCCGGACTCTGTCTTTTTCTCTCTTCCCCTGCGGGATTGTTGAAGTGAAGGTCACTTAGGAAAACAAAAGTGACATTACTTTCTATTCAGAATATGTTCCATCACCTTGAGAAACCCCATAAATCTTAAAAACATTTCAAACTCTCCAATACGGACTCATTTGTTACTAGTCTCAATAGCTGAATACTTCAAGATTTGTGGAGCAGTTGTTGCTGCTTTTAAGTGCTCTCAAAACCTAATATTCATTTAAGCTTTGTAGTCTTTAAAAAAAATCCCACAGTTCTAACCTGGCAGGTTTATTTTTCTGGTGAAAAACCTTTATCAAAAGATTATTGCTCCCCATTTTAAGTATATGCCTAATTGAAAACATTAAGAAAATATTACTTTAGTAAATCTATAGCTCTGCTATAAACCTTCACTTGAACTCTTCCTTTTAACACTGCAGATGATATCCCAAGTTCTCTGAATTTAGGTGGCTTTTGGATATAGGATAAGAAGCATACAAATAATGTACACCTGCCCCAGAATAAGCTATAAATCAAAACAGAAAGTTTAAGGGGAGAGGGTTTCTGGAGGAAGGCAGAATGGTCAGTGGTGTCTATGTTTATAGAAAAAATTTACCCTGGGCTCAATAAGCACTTAGTACAGTGCTCTGCACAAAGTAAGCACTCAATGAGTATGATTGATTCTAAATGTTCCCCCAGATGTAAAAAAAATTCTTCATACAATGCTTAAAACTGGAGACAACATTGGCAGGTAGATCAGTGTATTTATTTATTTTTTTATGGCATTTGGAAGCACTTACTATGTTCCAGGCACTGTACTAAGTACTGGACTAGATAAAAGTTAATGAGGTGGGACACAGTCCGTGTTTCAAATAGGGCTCACAGCGTGGTGCATTGCAGTCAGGACTGATTGATTGATTACCACCCATTAGTTTAACAGGTAAGACCACTGTTCTACTTATTGGAAATCTCTATGAGATTCAGAGCTGCATGCTTTCGAAGGTGCTGATGGGCATAGGCCAGGACAAGACAGAACTCCTATATTAGAAAAAAGCATGTAAAAATTTAGGACATAATCAAAAGCTGCTCAGTATTATTCATTTCATTGTGGTATTTTGATTTTGTGAATCCTTAGTGTATTTGAAGAATTATCTTACTTACTGAATTACCACATAAATACAAAGGAATTTTTTGGATATATTCCATTGTTAAGTCTTTGATTTGCAAACTGAGAAATGACTGTTGTAGAATATTTCTCAGGCCTAGAGCGTATATATTTTGTGTGTCTGTAATTGAGTTCACATAGGAGGTAAACATTCTAATGCTTTTAAGCCCTCTATTGCTCTGTAGTTTTTTGGGGTTGTTTTGGGTTTTTTTAGGATTTGGGTGTTGTTGTTTTTTTAATTGGATATCCATGTCCTTACACTGACTTAGCCCAGGAAAGATTGTGGGGGCGGGGGGGGGGGGAGGAAAATGGGGTTCACCACAATCAGTGGTCCAGGGATTGTGCCCTTGCTTGTCTTCATACCATTCACCCAAACCACCCTTGATTGATGCATTCTTAGCTATCCCACCCATCCATTACTTTCCACAACTCTTCCCTAAATACATCCCCTGCCCTCTAGGAGCTTTCAGTCTGGATGGGAGAAAGAGACATTAATATAAATAAATAAATAAATCACGGATATACACATTTGTTCTGCTGGAGTGAAAAAAGGGTACATATCCAAAGGGTGATGCAGAATGAAGTGGGAGACAAAATGAGGGCTTAGTTGGGGAAGGCTTCTTGGAGGAGAGGTGCTTTCAGTAAGTCTTTTTAGGTAGGGAGAGTGGTGGGATGTCAGATATGAAGGGTGGAGTTTGATTCCAGGTCAGAGGCAGAATATGGGCAAGCTATCGGTGGTGAGATAGATGAGACTGCGGTATAGTGAGTAGGTTGGTATTAGAGGACAAAATATGTGGGCCGGGTTGTAGAAGGAAATGAGAAAGGTAAGACAGGAGGGGGTAGGGTGAATGGGTGCTTTAAAGCCAATGTTAAGAAGTTCATTCATTCAATAGTATTTATTGAGCACTTACTATGTGCAGAGCACTGTACTAAGCGCTTGGGATGAACAAGTTGGCAACAAATAGAGACAGTCCCTGTCGTTTGACGGGCTTACAAGAAGTGTCTGTTCAACACTTGTATAGATCATAGTTCATGGGTTCTAATTCTGGCTCTGCCACATGACTGCTGTGTAACCTTGGGTAAATCAGTTTACTACTCTGTGCTTCAGTTATCTCATCTATAAAAGGGAGATTGAAACTGTGAGCCCCACTTGGGACAGTGATTGGGTCCAACCCGATTTGCTTGTATCCACCCCAGCACTTAGTACAGTGTTTGGCACATAGTAAGCATTTACCACAATTATTATAATTATTACTCTGGAGGTGGATGGGAAATCACTGGAAGTTCTTGAGAAGTGGGAAAAGATGGACTGAACAGTTTAGCAGAAAATGATCCAGGCAGCAGAGTCAATTATGAACTGAAGTGGAGAGAAACAAGAGGCTGGAAGGTCAGCAGAGGCTGATACAATAATCAAGGCAGGATAGGATAAGTGTTACAGTAGGCATTTCCCTTTCCCTCAAGAAGTGTACAGTCTAGCAGGGGAAACAGACAATAAAATAAGCAAGTGAATATCATAATATTTATCCAAATCCTTGGGTTGGGGTGAGTAATAATAGTAATGTTGGTATTTGTTAAGCGCTTACTATGTGCAGAGCACTGTTCTAAGCGCTGGGGTAGATACAGAGTAATCAGGTTGTCCCACGAGAGGCTCACAGTTAATCCCCATTTTAGAGATAAGGTCACTGAGGCACAGAGAAGTTAAGTGACTTGCCCACAGTCACACAGTTGACAAGTGGCAGAACTGGGATTCGAACCCATGACCTCTGACTCCCAAGCCCGGGCTCTTTCCGCTGAGCCACGCAGCTTCTCTGTGCTTAGCGGTAAGGATATCTGTGATGCACCAGGAAGCTATAATAAAGTGGGGAGGTGAGACAGTTCATCATGGAAGGCTTTCTGGAGGAGATATAATGTTAGGTTTTGAAAATGGGGAGAGTGGAGGTCTGTTGATATGAAAAGGAAGGAAGTTCCAGGCAGTTGGAAGGCATGAACCAGGGTTTGACAGGCGGAGAGATGAAAGCTAGACATAGTGAGGAGGTAGTTGTTAGAGGAGTAAAGTCTGCTAAAATGGAGTTTGGTGGGAGAGAAGTGAGAAGAGGCCGAGGGGAAAGACTGGGTGTCATTCTGGGTGTCACATGAGAAGAGAGTGAAGAGTACACAAACAGCCGCTGAACTGAAATTGGGTAACTGAAAGCAAGGGCCTAGGAAATGTTCTCCCAAATGTAAAGAATTCCTCATACAATGCTGCAAACTGGAGACAACGGTGGCAGATAGATCAGCATAATTATTTTATGGTATTTAAAGCACTTACTACACCAGGCACTGTACTAAGCGCTGAAGTGGATAAAAGCTAATCAGGTGGGACACAGTCCGTGTCCCACATGGGGCTCACATTGTGGTGCACTGCAATCAAGATAGGAGCCACTCTGAGTGGAGGCTTTGAAAGAATCATTAAGCACAGAAGCAAAAGCAAAACCAGCGCCAGGCACTGCAGACAGTAAACACAGAAGCCCGACAAAGGACTGTCTTTCTGTCCTTCAATGGCCAGGAGTAGGGGTCCAGCCAAAGTAGCAGCCGCCCCCCCCCCCTCACACACACACACACTTTGCCATCAGCAGTGTCCTTTGAGAAAAGTAACAAGAATTTTGATAGGGCTTGTTATTTTCTTGTGATCCTGACAGTCCAGGAGCGGGATCTAAGTCAGATAGAACCTGCTCTATTCCAAAAGAAAATACATCCCTGTTCCCACTCTGAGCTGTTTATCCAAGCAGCAGCCTGGATTGTATTTAAAGTTATGCCTGAATCTTGAAATATTTACAGCAACATATACATACACACATTGAAGACAGTAGCTGTAAGTGCAATAGTAATAATAATAATAATGGCATTTGTTAAGCGCTTACTATCTGCAAAGCACTGTTCTAAGTGCTGGGGAGGATACAAAGTAATCAGGTTGTCCCACGTGGGGCTCACAGTCTTAATGCCCATTTTACGGATGAGGTGACTGAGGCACAGAGAAGCAGAGAAGTTAAGTGACTTGCCCAAAGTCACGCAACTGACAAGCGGCGGAGCCAGGATTTGAACCCATGATCTCTGACTACCCAGCCCATGCCCTTTCCACTGAGCCACGCTGCAGTAGAACCTGATAGAGTGAATCAAAGCTTCCAGGTTTCCAGATAGTAAAGACTAGTGTTCATTCATTTTCCACTTCCATATTTGGCCTACACCGAGCTACCGTAAAGGGAATTGAAACCTCAAGTGTGAGCACATTTCCTGGAGCATGAAGGGAAGTAGAGTGGACCCACTCCTGAATGCCTAAAGATCATTATTAGCTCACCAGGCTACGAATGAGCCCAGGCAACTTGGAACACTGATCTGGCAATTCTGCTCCATTCCTTCTGTTATGGTCATTGCTCACAGATTATATCGTTAACAGCCCAGGGGAAAACATCCAGCAGACCATGAGAAAAATAACAATTTAGACCATTTAAACATGGAATTGTCATTGCAAATGAGGGTACAGATGACTGAAAATCCAATTGGACATTGCCCCTTCCCACAGAGAAAAATCTGATGGAAGAACCCCCAATTCCCATGCAAGCAGGTCTTGATAGGGTAGGAGAGTAGAGCACTTAGAAAATTAGAAAAAAACAATTCTTTGAGAAAGGAGAAATTTGATGCCTTGGCCAAGTCACATGTGGAAAGCAATCTGTAAAACAGTCAGTGGGACAGCAACATTCATTAGCTTCAAGACACTCAGTTTGTTAAATCAGTTTGACAATAATAATAATAACAAATCCCTAAATGCTTAGTATGTGCCAACACTGTATTAAGAGCTGGGGCAGATGCAAGTTAGTCAGGTACCATATGGGGCTCAATGTTTGAGCAGATGGGAGAACAAGTATTGAATCTCCACTTTGCAATGAGAAACTTGAGTCAAAGATAAGTTAAGTGACCTGACTAAGGTCATCCAGCAGGTAAATGGCAGAACTAGGATTAGAACCCAGGTTCTTCGACTCCCAGACTCATGATTTTTCCACTAGGCTAAACTGCTTCCTTTCCTGAACACTATTCTTGGGTGCCCCAGAGAGGATGGATTAGTCTTATGCTTTGTAACCCTAAGCACTAGGAAAAATGTCCAATCAGTGACATTCATTGAGCTCCTACTATGTGCAAAGCATTGTACCAAGTGTTTCGGGGAGTACAATACAATAGAATTAGCAGATACATTCCCTAACCAAAATGAGCTTAGAGTCTAGAAGAGGAGACAAACAGTAATATGAATAAATAAGTTAAATAATTTAAAGATACATATCTAAGTGCTGTGGGGTTGGTGTGGGGTGAATGTCAAATGTCCAAACATCGCAGACCCAAGTGCATAGATGACACAGACGGGAGAACGAGCTGGAGAAAAGAGGGCTTAATTGGGGAAGGCCTCTCAGAAGAGATGTTCATTTAATAATGATTTGAAGGTGGAGAGGGTGGTGGTTTAGCATATATGGATTGGGAGGGAGTTTCAGCCTAGGGGGAGGACATGGGAAAGGGGTCGACAGTGAGTTATAAGAGATTGGGGTACAGTGAGTAAGCTGGCATTAGAGGAGTGGAGTGTGCGACCTGGGCTGTATTAGGAGTTAAGTGAGGTGAAATAGGACAAGGAGAGCTGATTCAGTGATTGAAAGACAATGGTGAGGAGTTTCTGTTCGATGCAGTGGTGGATGGGCAACCACTGGAGGTTCTTGAGAAGTGGGGAGACATGGATGGAATGTTTTTGTCAATAAATGATCCGTTCAGCAGAGTGAAGTATGGACTGGAGTGGGGAGAGACAGGAAGCTGGGAGGTCAGTGAGGAGGCAGATGGGATAGGATAAATGCTTGGATTCATGTGGCAGCAATTTCTTTGGAAAGGGTGGATTTTAGCAACGTTGTGAAGGACATCATACACCTATTAGAGATTTCCAGATGGCCACACACCACTTATAGCCTAGTGACAATTACCATGAAGGATCCCATATTAAAAACAAAAAAACAAAAAAGCCCCCCAAACCCAGTCTACCCTTAACATTTGCTTTGGGGGAAGCTGCATGGTTTGGTATTAGGATGTAGAAGATGAGGAACTAAAAGGGGATATGTAAGAGTCTAGGATTTCAACTTTGTCCAGAAATTCCAACACTGAAGATTCCTACTCAAGTAGACCTACTAAAAATCCTTAAATTTTATAGATGGTCTTGGGCCTGAGTACAATATAGTAGGCACAGTCTTGTCTTATGTTGTCAAGTTGTCTCCGACCCAAAGCGAGTCCATGGATGCATCTCTCCTTGAATGCCCCACCACCATCTGCAATCATTCGAGCAGTGTATCCATAGACCTTTCTTATTAAAAATATGGAAGTGGTTTACCAATGACTCTTCTGCCCAGTAAACCCGAGTGTCTGCCTTCAATTCTATCCCATGTTGCTGCTGCCAAACATAGTACTTGTAGCAGACTTGTTGACTTATAGTAGATTGCCTTCTACTCGCTAGCCAATGCCCAAGCTAGGAATGGAATGGGTAGGCCTCTGCTTGACTCTCCCTCTCATAGCCGAGACGGGTAGAGTACTAGAAACTCCCCAGGTGCATTCCTGAGAAGGAGAGTAGGCAAAATAGACACACGTAAAATACCACTATCATTATGACTACTGCTGTAACTAGCATTACTACTAGGGACAATTTGGAGAAAAGATACAAATAATCCCAAAAATGTGCCTTCGTTTTCTACTCATGGAAACAGGGTTACATTTATGTTGACCTTATGTGGAAACGGTTCAGAACGGATTAGAAGTAGAGAGCAGGAGTAGTAGCATGTTACAACACTAAAAGTCCAGTAAGGAATCTGTCAAAAATTAAAAATAGCAGCTATTACCATTTTTATCGTTACTATTATTGGTGAGAGCACTAGCAGATAAGGGAGGCACTAGCTTTTTAATGCCACCAATAAACACTAACTAGATGCTACCCAACAATGAAGTCTGTTTAAAAGCAGCAATCTTCTTCTCTATAAAGTTCTGGAATGAAATATATTCTTTCCCAAATTCCCCCAGTGGATCTTGATAGCCCCCCACCCCCACCCAGCTGTAAGAACAAGGAGCCCTCCCTTCATGCCTGAGAAATTTCAAATTTTGTCTGAGCACCTGGTGACCTCTAAATCACACAGCCCATACAGGGCAGCAGGTCCAAATGATTATCAACATTTCAGCCTCATTAGTCTTGAGTACTCCCATGGAGAACGTTCTGTCGAGCTCCTCAACGTTCTCCCCAGAGTCTGTTCGGTTGACAGTTCTTCCTACCTCCCTGCTTCCTCCCCACCACGGTGTGTAGGGGGATGAATGACACCAGGGGCTTCTTAGACACATCCTACTCTAGAGAAGGGCTTTATAGATCAGATCATTAATTTTAAGCACTTACACCCTGTGGATAGTGGGACAAACCAGAGGCTGGTTAGACTCAGCTCAACAGAACTAAAGTAACCTGGAGATGAAATGGAAGACTGTCTGTCAAGTCCCAGGGTACCCGAGTCCCTACAGAACAAAGATTTTCTCCTGGTATAGTCAGTCAGTCAATCAGTAGTATTTATTGAGCACTTACTGTGTGCAGAGCACTGTGCTAAGCACTTGACAGACTACAACAGACACGTTCTCTGCCCATAGTGAGCTTACAGTCTAGACGGGGAGACAGACATTACTATAAATAAATCACAGATGGGTACATAAGTGCTGTGATAACTATACAATCATAAGAATGTACATTTATCAGAGAAGCAGAGAGAAATCTAGTGGAAAGATCATGGGGTTGACAGTCAGGAGACCTCACTGTGGGCAGGGATTGTGTTTGTTTATTGCTGTACTGTAGTCTCTGGAGCACTTAGTATAGTTCTCTGCACATAGTAAGCCCTCAATGAATATGATTGAATGGACAATCCTGGCTCTGGGACAGTGTGAGATAAATAACTGTGGAATTATAAGAATGTACATTTACCAGAGATGCAGAGAGACCTAGTGGAAAGTGCACAGGACTGGGAGTCAGGAGAACTGAGTTCTAATTTTGGCTCTGGCACGCGCCTGCAGCGTGACTTTAGGCTGGTCACTTAATTTCCTTGTGCCTCATTTTCCTCACCTGTAAATAGGGGATTAAATACATGGTCTCCTTCCACCATAAACTCTGAGCCTCATGTGCGACCAGATGTGTTTTTCATATGACCGTACTCTATCTAACCCAGTACTTAGCATAGTGCTTAGTACATAGTAATAACTGTGAAGCAAGCATGGCTTAGTGGCAAGAGCACGGGCTTGGGAGTCAGAGGAGGTGGGTTCTAATTCCGGCTCCACCACTTGTCTGCTGTGTGACCTGGGACAAATCACTTAATTTCTCTGTGCCTCAGTTACCTAATCTTTAAAATGGGGATTAAAGTGTGACCCCCACATGGGACAACCTGACTACTCTGTATCTACCCCAATGCTTAGAACAGTGCTTGGCACATAGTAAGCACTTAACAAATAATGCAATTATTATTATTATTATTACTCCCTGCTCACCCACATCAGCTGTGTGATACTGGGCAAGTCATTTAACTTTTCTGGGCCTCAGTAACCTCATCTGTAAAATGGGGATTAAGAGCGTGAGCCCCGCATGGGACAGGGACTGTGTACAACCTTATTAACTTTATCTATTCCAGCATTTAGTATAATGGTTGGCACGTAGTGCTTAACAAGTACCTATTATTGTTAATAAATATCATTATTATTGTTCCCTTACTAATATTCCCTTCTATTCTCCACCTACACCCACTCCCTTGGAGAATTCATTCTCTCCCATGGCTTCAACTACTATTTCTATGCAGATAACCAATGAGATGCAGCGTGGCTTGGTGAAAGAGCCCGGGCTTGGGAGTCAAAGGATGTGGGTTCTAATCCCGGCTCTGCCACTTGTCTGCTGTGTGACCTGGGGCAAGTCACTTAACTTATCTGTGCCTCAGTATCTTATCTGTGCCCATCTGTAAAATGGGGTTTGAGACTGTGAGCCATACGTGGGACAACCTGATTACCCTGTACCTACCCCAGTGCTTAGAACAGTGCTTGGCACATAGTAAGCACTTAAAAATACAATAA
Organism: Ornithorhynchus anatinus; assembly: GCF_004115215.2. Lineage (NCBI taxonomy): Eukaryota > Metazoa > Chordata > Mammalia > Monotremata > Ornithorhynchidae > Ornithorhynchus > Ornithorhynchus anatinus. The sequence goes on along the minus strand of NC_041728.1, from coordinate 176,409,487 downwards.
TAATAGTAATAATAATAAATCTACATCTGCAATCCTGATCCCTCCCTCTCTACAGTCTCGCATTTCCTCTTTCCTTCAAGACATCTCTACTTGGATGTCCTCCGTCACCTCAAGATTAACATGTCCCAAACAGAACTCCTTATCTTCTGACTCAAACCCTATCCTCCCCATAACTTTCGCATCACTGTAGATGGCACCACCAACTTTTCTGTCTCAAAAGCCTGTAAACATGACGTTATCCTTGACTCCTTTTTCTCATTCAACCCACATATTCAATCCATCACTAAATCCTGTCGGTGCCAACTTCACGACATCGCTATAATATTCCCTTTCCTCTCCAACCAAAGTACTACCACATTAATACGCTCACTCATCCTATCCCTGACCTATTTCTTATCATCTCCTCTTAAGTGGAAAGTTTATTTAACTTCCAAATATGATTCAGTGGCCTGATCTACTGAATAGACTTTGGTCATCTTGTGTATTAGGTTGCATGATGAAAGACATACTTATACAGTGCTTCAGTCATATGTATTCCTGTATTTTTAATAGTTCAGTATGAAAAGAGGAACCCAACGGAGGCATATATTTCATGAAAGTACTTCTAAAAATGATTGGCTCATGGCCTAGAGCTAAATAAGGGGTGAGTGAGGAGAGGAAAGAAGCAAGACAATAATGTAACACCCTGGGAATCAGGGAAAGATCATGGATGTAGGAATCAGGGGACCTGGCTTCTCATCCTGGCTCCACCACTTGCTGCTGTCAGTTCTTAGTCAAATCTCTTCAATTCTCTGTGCCTCAGTTACCTCATCTGTAAAATGGGAATTAATAAGGCGAGCCCCGTATGGGACAGGGACTGGGTCTAAATTGATTAGCTTGTATTTACACCAGTGCTTAGAACAATGCTTGACATATAGTAAGCACTTAACAAATACCAAAATTATTATCTTGCATCTAACCCAACACTTAACACGAAAATTATTTATTGTTTATTATTAGACATGTTCCCTGCCACTATGGAGTTTATGATCTAGAAAAGAAGCCGGACACTAAAATAAATTACTCTGAGGAGGAGCAAGTAATGAAATATTACAATAAATATATAATTGCAAAGAGTATATAATAATAATGATAATAACTGTGGTATTTGTTAATGGCTATGTGCCAGGCACTATGCTAAGCACTTGGGGTAGCTAAAGATAATTGGGTTGGACATGGTCCCTGTCCCACATAGGGCTTCCACTCTCAATTTCCATTTTACAGATGAGATAACTGAGGCACAGAGTAGTGAAATGACTTGCCCAAGGCCACACAGCAGACCAATGGTGGAGCTGGGATTAGAACCCAGGTCCTTTGACTCCCAGTCCTGTATTCTACCCACTAGACCATGCTGGGTACATATCAAAATAAAGAGGTATTAGAAGAGAAGGAATATAGAATGGGTAGGGAGATGGGAGGTTAATTATGGTGGGCCTTCTGTGATTTCAGAAGACCCTTGCAGTTCTGAAGATCAGTGGTCTATTGGTTGTAAAGAGGGAGGATGTTCCAGCAGAAGGGAGAAGGACAGCAAAGATCAGTGGCACGAGGGAAATGAGAATGAGGAACAATGAGTGGGTTGGTTTGAGAGGAATGAAGTGTGTGAGGTGAGGTTTAGTACAAAAATCAATAGTGGGGACAGAGTTGATGGAGTGCTTTAAAATCAATAGTCAGGAGTTTCTGTTTGATGGGGAGAGGAATGGGCAACCATTATTTTTAAGGAGTGGGGAGATGGTCACAGAATGATGTTTTAGAAAAAACGATTGCAGCAGTAGAGTGAAGGGTAAACTAGAGAGGTGAGAGGCTGGAGAAAGGGAAGTCTGTGAGGAAATTCAATTGTTGCTGAAAGATAAGGAGGAGGTGAGGACACTGCTAATGTTATGAGCTTGAGAGATGGGGAGGGTGGTGGCTTTGTCAACTGCAATGGAAAAGTTAGATGGGAGAGAGAAATTGGGAGGAAAGATGAGGCGTTCAGTTCTGGACATGGAAAAATTGCGGAGAGGAGGTTTTCTTTCCTTAACAACATGACTTTGACTTTTCATAGTGGCAAATTTTGACCAAAGATTTAGCCTCTCTTCATTCATATGATTCTTTTAAGATCCACCAATAAAATTGCTTTCTGAATTAGAGGAGTACACACATTTCCATTTCACCAAGAAGAAGTGATTGATCTACCAAATACCTTTTCCATGTAGAAGATATTGTTCATTATCTGAGGCGAAACAAAACTCCAGTATGATAAAGTTTGTATTCAGGGACATTAGCTTACCAAGTGGCAAACGACCTAGTAGTTAGAGCCTGAGCCTGGGAATCAGAAGACCTGGGTTCTAATCCTGGCTCTGCTACTTGCCTTCTGTGTGACTTCGGGCAACTCACTTAACTTCTCTGGGTCTCAATTACTTTATCTGTAAAATTGGGATATGAATGTGAGCGCCATGTGGGAATGGGCCATGTCCAACCTGATTAGCTTTTATCTACCCTAGTGCTTAGTTCTGCGCCTGCCACATAGTGAGCACACAATCATGATGATAAAAAAGTACAATACAACAATTCCTGTCCACAAGTAACTTACAATCTAGAGGACGAGACAGGCATTAATAGAAATAAATCATAAGGCTTGACCAGGCAGTCCTAAGCTCACTGTGGACAGGAATGTGTCTGTTTATTGTTGTATTGTACTCTCCCAAGCATTGAGTACACTGCTCTGCATGGAATAAGTGCTCACTAAATATGATTGACTGAATGAATGAAAATGTATAAGATGCTTAGTTATAATATATAGATAATGATAACATTTAAGTGCTTATTCATTCATTCAATCATATTTATTGAGCACTTACTATGTGCAGAGCACTTATACTAAACACCTGGAAAGCACAATACAGTGCTCTGCACACAGTAAGCTCTCAGTAAGTACATCTGAATGAATGAATACAGCAGTAAAGACAGACAATCCCTGCCCACAACTGGCTTACTATGCCTCAAGCACTGTTCTAAGCGCTGGGGTAGATACAGGCTAATCAGGTTGGATTCAGTCCCTGTCCCACCTAGGGCTCACAATTTCAATCCCCATTATACACTGAGACACAGAGATGTGAAGTGACTTGCCCGGGGTCACACTGCAGACAAGTGGCGAGGTGGGATTAGAACACGGGTCCTTCTAACTCCCAGGCTGGGGTTCTAGCCACTAGGCAAAACTGCTGCTACTAAAGAAAGACAATAGTATATGTATAGACTATATATTATAATTAAAAAATTATGAATTGTTTCATTTTTCTTTACGACCTCTCTTTTTAGGCAGGATTTAAGGGAATGTCTTGTTCAGGGTCTGCCAGTCCATTCGTAGAAGGGATAAGAGTTGAACCCTCACCCCTGAAACTCTTTTCATTATCTTTAAACATTAAATAATCATAGTAATAATGATGTTTATTGAAAACCTACTGGGTTTAAAGCACTGGACATGAGTGCTTTGAAAAATACAAAATAATCACAGCGCACATTCCCTACTCACAAGGATTTTATGCTCTGTTGGGTGGTTCCAAACTCAGTAGGTATGCAACTTTTGTGCTTTCTGACAGGCTTCAATTTTGCCCAGTCAATCAATCATTAAAACAAGCAATTTATTTAGTGAGTACTTATTGTATGCAGAGCACCATGATAAGCCCTTGGGAGAATACAGCAGTAGTGTAGGTATGCACATTCCCTGCTCTCAGGGATCTTAGAATGTAGCAAAGGAGACTGATACTAAAATAAGTTATTGGTGATGTAAAACAGTATCCTCTGTTCATCTTTCAGATCGAGATCTAATTCCCTTTTCACTCAGAGCTCAGGGTCAAGCATTACAATGAGCCTAGAAAATGCTAAATGACTTTGCAGCCTTTTCACTCTTCTCTAATTAAGAAAAGAAGAAAGGAACCTACCTGTGACCTTGCCTAAAGTGAACGACTTGATAGCCTTAAAGTCCACGTCCGAAGAGAAGTTGTGCCTGACTTTATGAAACTGGTCAACCTGAAAGAAGGAATCCAGAGAAACAGCCTCTTATAGATCTAGTTATGCTTTGTAATAATAATAATGATAATTATATTTAAGTGCTTACTATGTGCCAGACAACTGTCCTAAACCTTGGGGTGGATACAAGCAAATCCACAGTTGGACACAGTCACTGTTTCACATAGGGCTCACACTCTCCACCCCATTTTTACAGATGAGGTCTGAAGCACAGAGAAGTGTAGTGATTTGTCCAAGGTCACACAAAAAACAAGTGGCGGAGCTGGGATTAGAAGCCATGACCTACACCATGGGTACTTGAAGATGACTCTATTGATGATACCCTTGGAAGCATTATATCATTTATATTTTACTCTTTCCCCTCTCTAATTTATTTTAATGTCCGTATCCCCTATAGACTGTAAACTCTTATGGGCAGGGATTGTGTCCACCAACTCTGCTGTATTGCAGTTTCCAAAATAATAATAATAATAATGATAATGGTATTTGTTAAATTCTTCTATGTGCCAAGCAGTGTTTTAAGTGCTGGGGTAGATACAAAGTAATCATGTTGTGCCACGTCCCATGATTAACGCAGTGCTCCACACATAGTAAGTGCTCAGTAAATACCACTGAAAGACATGCTTAATAATACAAATGACAGATTAACTGTTACATATGAGTCTGAGAAGGCCAACATGGGGGTCATAGACTTGACCACACTGAATGCACTATCAATCCATCAATCAGTGGTATTTATTGAGTGCTTACTGTGTGCCTAATACTGTACTAAGTACTTAGAGTAGAGCATAACAATAGGACGGAACAGTCCCTGCTCACAAGAGCTTGCAGTCAAGAGGGGGAGACAGATATTAGTACAAATAAACAAATCATGGATATGGAAATAAGTGCTATGACATGAAGACCACTCCCTTCTGGGCTTTGTGGTACTGAAAATGCACCGGACAAAGGGCAGATCCATGAAGACCTTAAGGGCACATGTCTGTAAACAGATTGCTTGTTTTGATGTCTATTTCCCCCCTTCTGGGCTGCGAGCCGATTGTTGGGTAAGGATTGTCTCTATTTGTTGTTGAATTATACTTTCCAAGTGCTTGGTACAGTGCTCTGCACACAGTAAGCACTCAATAAATACGATTGAATGAATGAATGCATTTTTAAAAATAAACCAGCCTGTCTCTAGCTGAGATCTCTCCCTGAGGATATTCAAGATTAATTGATTGATTCATTGACTGATCAAAACAAAGTCTGGTTCATTTTGTATTCTCTCTTTTCTCTTCATGACATAAAGGATTTCAGACCTAATCTGTCAATCATATTTACTGAGTGCTTACTACTTCTTGACTGTAAGCCCAGTGTGGGCAGGGATTGTCCTTCTTTATTGCTGAATTGTATTTTCCAAGAGCTTAGTACAGTGTTCTGCACAAAGTAAGTGCTCAATAAATTTGAATGAATGAATGAATGTGCAGAGCACTGTATGAAACATTTGGAGATGAAGATATGGTAGAATTAGACATATTCCCTGCCCAAAGCGTGTTTACTCCACAGGAGATTTTACTAAGCCTTCTACAGGTACTTATTCCCCTGTTGAGCTTTTTCTCACCATATCCATTAATGTGCATTCCACCAACGAGTAAATTGATGAAGGTCCTCCAGAAATATGAAGTCCAAGATTATTGTTAAATGGGGACCCGACATCTTCTATGCTGATTTTTCATTCCTCTCTCTCATCCTCTATGGGAGCAGTCAGCATCCTTCCCCTTGGTAATTCATGCATGATCGGATTTGCACCCAGGTAAAGCAAAAGGGACATTTGTCCCTTTCCTCTGCAGAGGCTGGGGCTTGCCAGAAACAATCAATCGATCAATGGTATTTATTGAGCATTTACTGGGTGCAGAGCACTGTACTAAAGGTTTGGGATAGTACAATACAATAGAGTTGGTAGTCTACTGGAAGCAGTGTGGCCTAGTTGGAAGAGCATGGGCCTGGGAGCCCAAGGAGGTGGGTTCTAATCCTGACTCTGCCACATGTCTGCTACTGTGACCTTGGGCAAGTCACTTAACTTCTCTGGGCCTCAGTTCCCTCATCTGTAAAATTGGGACAGAGACTGTGTCCAACCCAATTATCTTGTCTCTACCTCAACACTTAGAACAGTGCTTGGCACATAGTAAGTGCTTATCAAATACCACAGTTTTTATTATTATTATTCCCCTGCAATTCAGAAGCAAAAATACTGATGCTAAAATCCCGGTTGGGGCCTAGTGGAAAGAGCAAGGTCCTGGAAACCAGAGAACCTGGGTTCTAATTCCGGGTCTGCCGACTGCTTGCTGTGAGACCTTGGGCAAGTCACTTCACTTCCTCAGTGTCCCAGTTGTCTCAACTGTAAAATGGGGACTGAATATCTGTTCTCCCATCTACTTAGATGATGAGCCCCAGGTAGGACCTGATTATCTTAATTACCTCAGTCCCTAGTACAGTGCTTGGCACATAGTAAGCGCTTAACAAATACCACAATTATTATTCAAACCAGGGACATACAAGGTCAATCTTGGCCATTTAGTGCATAAGAACAAATGATCACTTACAAACGTCCAAGGCAATGTACGTATTTCATTCATTCATTCATTCAATAGTATTTATTGAGCGCTTACTATGTGCAGAGCACTGTACTAAGTGCTTGGAAGGTACAATTCGGCAACAAATAGAGACAATCCCTGCCCAATGATGGGCTCACAGTCTAATCAGGGGAGAAAGATGGACAAAAACAAGACAACATAATCACGATAAATAGAATCAAGGGGATGTACACCTTATTAACAAAATAAATAGGGTAATAAAAAATATGAGCACAGTGCTGAGGTGAGGTGAAGGGGAAGGGAAGGAGCAGAGGGAAAGGGGGCTTAGCTGAAGGGAGGTGAAGAGGGGAAGGGGGAGGAGCAGAGGATATAGGGGGAGCAGACACAATTATCAATCAATCATTGGTATTTATTGAACCCTAATTGTGTGCAGAACACCATCCAGGTGCTTGGGAGAGAACAGTAGAACAGAGATTGTAGAGCATGATTCCTGCCCACAAGCAGCTTCAGATTCTATATCGCATCATCCTAGGGGAGAAAGTGCTCAAAGATATGAGTCTAGAGGAAAAAAAAGACCAATCCAAGTGAATGCTAATATGTCTCAGGATCAGGAACACATTCTAAGGTGGATAAAGATTATCTTCCCTTTCTGTGTTGTTGGTGACCTATCGATTTATTTATCTTGTTTGCTTTTGCGAATCAATCATCCAAAGGAGGATTTTTCTCTGTCCTTCTCTCCTTATTGTTTTCTATGCTAGGGTTCAAGATAAAGGGGCCCCATTTGCGTGGCGCAGTGGAAAGAGCATGGTCTTTGGAGTCAGGGCTCATGAGTTCGAATCCCAGCTCTGCCACTTGTCAGCTGTGTGACTGTGGGCAAGTCACTTAACTTCTCTGTGCCTCAGTTCCCTCATCTGTCAAATGGGGATTAAGACTGTGAGCCCCACGTGGGACAACCTGATTCCCCTGTGTTTACCCCAGCGCTTAGAACAGTGCTCTGCACATAGTAAGCGCTTAACAAATACCAACATTATTATTTGGATTTCCTCCGCTGAACCCAACCGCCAGTGGCATAAAGAAACACTAATCCTTACTGTCTGACACTCATTTCCAGAATGCATACAAAACTCAAGATAAGCAGATGGGCTAGGCTCATTCAATCTGATTTACCCTAGTCTAAATTCATGCTCACAGTTTCAAAGAAGTCCGAACCATATTTCTAACAATCAAGGCAAAGAAATGAAACCCCTTTATCCTGAACCCAACCTTTACTATTTCCCATGAATATTATTTTTTTACAGACTGGTGTCTTTTTACCTTGACCTTTATAAATCTGACTCACTAACAAGGAAATAAAGGGAGACTGGAAGACATAAAGGCTTAATCAATCAGGCAATCAATAGTGTTTATGGAGCATTTTCTGTGTGCAGAGAACTGTGCTAAGAGCTTGAGAGGGTACAGTACAATAGAGTTGGAAGGCATGGCCAACTGGGTCCAACTTCAAGGACCCAGTCTCGTCATGAGTTCTAATCCCGGCTCTGTCACTTGTCTGCTGTGCAACCTAGGGCAAATCACTTCTGTTCTTTGGGGCTCAGTTCCCTCATCTGTAAAATGGTGATTGACACTGTGAGCCCTATGTAGTACAGGGACTGTGTCCAAGCCGATTTGCTTGTATCCACCCCAGCACTTAGGATGGTGCTTGGAACATAGTAAGCGCTTAACAAATACCATAATTTTTAGAAGGAAACACTGCATAGAGACAATTCCTTGAGCTGATTTTCAGTGCAGTTTGACTCCTGATCATCTAACAGACAGTGGAAGGAGAGGTTACAATACCTGAATCGTTAGTTTTCTCCCCTCTCGGTTGATCTTCACATGATGTATCTGCCTGTTGGCAAAGTTTTCTGCATCAATGGTGAACACATGGGGCTCTTCCTTATTCAGCTTGTATCGGACCTGTAAGCTTCCTGGAGAGCAGAATATATTTCCATTTAGTCACTTGGCTGAGCCAATTCAAAAGTATGATGTATTGATTATAATGTCTTTTAAGTCACCATTTTAAGACTCTAGGGACTCATTCTCCCCATCCACATATCACTTCATTAAGGAAAAAAAGGACATTAACTATGTCCACTGTAACCTCGGGGTATGTGTGGAGAATGGTACTAGCTGGACTACAAAATTAAATATAATTTATTAATGTATTCTCGGAAATCCCAGATACTGCTTTGCAAACAAAATGTGTGCAAATATAAACTCGTGCATGCCATTGAGGTTTTAATGAGCTCCTTTTAAATCCTCTTGCCTCCAGTTCTCTCTCCTTTAAGTGAAGCAACTGCACTTAGCATGGAGATGATAAAGATTTCTTTCCTTGGGGCAGAATCACATCATATTCATTCAGGGTTTTGAAAACTCCCTAGTGGATTTTTCCTATGACCTTCAATTTCTAGAAGTGGCATATACTACACATTGGAAACACTGGACAAACGTACAATTGACACCAACAGTGTTCCCATTAACAGCATTGAGTAAGAGTCTCTAAAGGGCAGAGAAATGTACAAGGAGCTCTAGGAGTTACAAAGGAAGTAGGAGTGGCCTAGTGGAAGGAAGCCCGGGACTGAGAGTCAGAAGGACCTGGGATTTAATTCCGACTCCACCATTTGTATTGTGTAACCTTGGGTAAGTCACTTCACCTGAGAAGCAGTATGGCCTAGTGGATAGAGCATGAGACGGGGAGTCAGAAGTTAACTGCTTAACAAATACCATTTAAGAAAAAGGCTCTTAAGACTTCTCTTATCTGAAGGACTTAATTTTTTTAATGGTAATTGTTAAGTACTTACTAGGTGGAGGCACTATAAGAATAATAATAATAATAATAATGGTGGTATTGGTTAAGCGCTTATTATATGCCAAGCACTGTTCTAAGCACCGGGATATATACAAGGTTATCGGGTTGTCCCACGTGGGGCTCACAATCTTAATCCCCATTTTACAGATGAGGTAATTGAGGCACAGAGAAGCAGCAGACAAGTGGCAGAGCCAGGATTAGAACCCATGTCCTCTGACTCCCAAGCCCATGCTTTTTCCACTAAGCCATGCTGCTTCTCTGTACTAGTCACTGGGGTAGATATAAGTTATTCTTTTTGGACGCAGTCACTGTCTCACTTGGAACTCACAGTTTCAATCGCCATTTTACAGCTGTGGTAACTGAGGCCCAGTGAAGTGACTTGCCCAAGATCTCAGAGCAGACAATTGGCAGAGACATGATTAGAACCCTAGTCCTTCTGACTCCCAGGCCCATGCTCTATCCAATAGGCCACACTGCTTCCTTTTGGAGACTAAGGCCTTGACATTTATTTATGTTAATGTCTGACTCCCGCTGTAGACTCTAAGCTTGCTGTGGGCAGTGAACGTGTCTACCAGCTCAATCAATCAGTCAGTCATATTTATCGAGGCCTTACTGCCTGCAGTGCTTGGGATTGTACACTACAACAGTGTAGGTAGACAGATTCGCTGCCCACATTGAGCCTAGAGTCTAGAAGACTGTGTTGTAGTGCACTCTCCCAAGTGCTTAGCCTGGTGCTCTGCACATCATAAGTTCTCAGTAAATACCATCATTGATGGTGCTGATGATTTGTATTGGTAGGCAGTGATGAGGAGCAGGTGACTTGAAATATCACTGTGGTGGGTGGGTTGGGTTACTACAACTTGTGGTGGTTGGAATTAACTGGGAAAGGCTTCCTTGAAGAGATGGGTTTTTAATGAGGGCTGGGAAGATAGCGAGAGCTGTAATTCCCAAGGACTTGGAAGTAGAAAGAGGTCCAGTCTGTGGGGAGGGCAGGAGTTAGAGGGAGGAAGTGAGAGAGTCTTGATCAGGGGATATTCGGTAGGAGTCAAGGCTCCAAACTATGGTTTAGAAGGTGAAGAAAGCCAACTTTTAAGACCCTGAGCTCCTTTTGGACAGGAAATGTGTCCACCAATTCTGTTATATGGTTTTCTCCCAAGAGCTGAGTACAGTGCTCTGCACAGAGGTAAGCTTTCAATAAACAACACAGATTGATTGAGTGATTGATTAATTGAATGGGAAAACTAAACGACATTCCATTGGGGCCTTACCCACATTATTTGCATAACTGCCCCAATTTTCAGCAAAATTGTTGCAGCCCCCAAATTTGGGGAGGTTCTATTACGGGGCAAATTAAGTAGCAGTGAGAACAGAAGGAGAAAAAAAGAGGAGAAAAAGGAACAAAAAAGAAAGGTAAGAATGTATTGAAGACTTAATATCTTACTTCAAAGGTGGTCTCTTAAGTACACTTGACAAATTATAGGACTCTCCTCTCCCTTCTCCTTTCCCTCCCTTGAAATGCCTATTTTACAAAAGAAACTCTCCTTCCCTCGTGTGAGCACATCTCCTTGGTATTACTGACCCCTCCCACTCTTCCTAACCTAGAATGTGTGTGTTTTAATAATGATAATAGTGTTATAGTGATATTATAATAGTGATTATATATAATAATAATGTGGGTATTTGTTAAGCGCTTACTATGTGCCGAGCACTGTTCTAAGCGCTGGGGTAGACATAGGGGAATCAGGTTGTCCCACGTGGGGCTCACAGTCTTGATCCCCATTTTACAGATGAGGGAACTGAGGCACAGAGAAGTTAAGTGACTTGCCCACAGTCACACAGCCGACAAGTGGCAGAGCTGGGATTCGAACTCATGAGTCCTGACTCCAAAGCCCATGCTCTTTCCACTGAGCCACGCTAAGTGATAGTATATTAGCTATAATATATTGTATTATGTTAGATATAATAGTCATTATTATTACTATTGTTATTATGGTATTTGTTAAGCATCTACTATGTGTCAGGCACTGTACTAAGCCCTGGGGTGGATACAAGCAAATAGGTTTGGACGTAGTCCATGTCCTGCATAGAGCTCACAGTCTTAATCCCCATTTTATAGATACCTCATCTGGAAAATGGGGATTAACTGTGAGCCTCACGTGGGACAACCTGATTACCCTGTATCTACCCCAGCGCTTAGAACAGTGCTCTGCACATAGTAAGCGCTTAACAAATACCAACATTATTAACATTATTATTATTATTATGAGTTAACTGAAGTACAGTAAAGTGAAGCAACTTGCCCAAGGTGTTGCAGCAGACAAGTAGCAGAGCTTGGATTAGAACCCAGATCATCTGACTCCCAGGCCCATACTCTATCCACTACACCTTGCTGCTTTTAAAGAAGAAACTTGTCATTACCACAGTTTGAGCCTTCACCGGCACAGACTGCTATCACTATCTACAATTTTGGGATGGGGGACAAAAATCACTATTGAATTTCCTCCTCAAAAACTGGACAGCAGAGGGGGTGAAAGGGGGCTAAGCAGCTGAGGTGATTATGCATGAGCAATATCATTAAAATCCTACCCATCTCTTTTCTGACTGTGGTATAACAAAACAATATACACGAGAGCATATTTTCCTGCGCTTTTGGGCTGCCAGTGATAATTTATCAGAAGATGGGGTCTCTACCACCACTAGGTAGAGGTTTATTTCATTTCTGACTAATGTAGTTCATTGTTATTTATTCTTATATTTACATAATTATGCAACAATTTAGTGGTGATATTTTCCATAGGTTTGCTTTCTGTTTATCTTGCTTTCCCCCCGACCGATGACATTTCTAGTTATACTGGAACAGTGTTTATTTGACATGAAAAATAATGACAACACATAAAAATTGGTACTTAATACACTACTACATGTTGACAATATCAATGCTATTTTTTTATGGAACAGAAAATCAGACCTTTGCTTCTTAATTATTGTATACAAAATCCAAACCAAATCCTTTCCAGCAGAGAAAAGTAATTACGCAGATGGGAAAAGTTAAGCCAAAGTTAAAAAAAACCCTTCCTTTCAAATGAAGAGGTTGATCAAAATTGTGGGGTTTTGAACACGACTAAAAATCAATAAATGGCATTTATAGTGCACTTACTGTTTGCCGAGCATTATCTTAAGTGCTTGGGAAAGTACCACAGAGTTGGTGTACATAATCCCTGCCCTAAAGGACCTTTTAGTCTACAGAGGTAGACGGACATTAAAATAGATTAGGGATGTGGAAAATAGTAAATGATAGAGTAGAGGTGTGAATATCTTGAATTTTTTTTTTTATTCTGAGTAACTTGTTAGCAATCTTGTCTTAGGGTGTTGAGTCATCTCTGACCCTTAGCGACGCCATGGACACATCTTCTAGACTGTGATCTTCTAGACTGTGAGCTCGTTGTTGGGTAGGGATTGTCTCCATCTGTTGCCGATTGTACTTTCCAAGCACTTAGTACAGTGCTCTGCACACAGTAAGCACTCAATAAATACGATTGAATGAATGAATGAATCTTTCCCAGAACGCCCCACCTCCATCTGAAATCGTTCTGGTAGTGGATCCTTTGGGTTTTCTTGGTGTAAATACAGAAGTGGTTTATCACTGCCTCCTTCCATGCAGTAAACTTGAGTCTCCACCCTCGACTCTCTCCCATGCCACTGCTGCCCAACACAGATGTTTCAACCTGTAGCAAATTGCCTTCCACTCACTAGCCACTGGCCTAGATAGGATTAGAATGGGTAGGCCTCTGCTTGACTCTTCCTCCCATAGCCGAGACTGGTAAAGTACTGAAAACTCTCCAGCTGCGACCTTGTGAGGGTTTGGTTAGCAGTAGTAATAGCATTTTCTACATACTCTTATTCTCTCCATTTCCCCCCATCTTTAACTCATTTTAATGTGTTTCCCCGAAAGCTCCTTGTAGGCAAGACAAACACTTAGTATGGTGCTCTCCCCACAGTAAGTTCTGAATAAAAAGCATAGATTGATTTTTTTTGAGGGCTCATCTTCTGAGGACTGTTTAATGGGAGCATCATTATTTTATTAATGATATGTATATATCTATAATTCTTTTTATCTATATTGATGGTATTGATGCCCATCTACTTGTTTTGTTTTGTTGTCTGTATCCCCCTTCTAGACTGCGAGCCCATTGTAGGATAGGGATTGTCTCGATCTGTTACTGAATTGTGCTATCCAAGAGGTTAGTACAGTGCTCTACATACAGTAAGCACTCAATAAATATGATTGAATGAATGAACAAAGTGTATCCACGACATACATGCATGGGGAGAGAAGTGACTTTTTTACAACTTTTCTTTAAACCTTACTTTCACCTTGTGGTATCTAATAAGTTAATTATGATATTTACTAAGCACTTATATATAGTTGTCCTCCATACTCTGAGAAGATGCTTCCATAAAATTGGCCTAGGGGACCCCTTCTATACTCCATCTACACCCACTCCTTTGGAAAACTCATTTGATCTCATGGCTTCAACTACCATCACTACAAAGATGATTCCCAGATTTACCCTCCAGCCTTGGCCTCTTTGACAATGCTGATGATGATGGCATTTATTCAGTGTTACTAATTCCAGGCACTGTATTGGGTGAAGTGCTGTAATGGAAACAAGCAAATAGAGTTGGACACAGTCCCTGTCCCACGAGGGGCTCACAATCTCAATCACCATTTTACAGATGAGGTAACTGAAACACAGAGAAGTGAAGTGACTTCCTCAAGGTCACACAGCAGACAAGTGGCAGAGCCAGGATTAGAACCCACTGAACTTATTAGAACCCAATGACCTTCTTATTCCCAGGCCTGTGCACTATCCGCTACACTATGCTGTAGGTTCACATTTCCTCCTACCCTCAAGAAATCTCTACTTTGAGCTCCATCTTAACATGCCCAAAACAGAACTCCTCATCTTCCCTCCCAAGCCCTGTACTCTCTGAACTTTCACTTCACAGTAGACAACACTGCCATTCTTGCTATCTTGCAAGCTTTAGCATTATCCTAGACTCATCTCTCTCATTCAACTCACATATTCAATCTGACACCAGATTCCATCCATTCTACCTTCACAACTACTAAAATCTGCCCTTTCCTTTCCATCTAGTCAATCGGTCAGTATTTATTGAGCACTTATTGTGTTCAGAGCACTTTATTAAGTGCTTGGGGAAGTATAATACAATATAACACACTTTCCCTGCCCACAACATGTTACAGTCTAGAGTGGGAGACAGACATTAATAGAAATAAATCAATGACAGATAGGGACATAAGTGTTGTGGGGCTGGGAGGAGGGTTGAAAGAAAGGAAGCATGTCAGACCAGTGCAGAAGGGAGTGGGGGAAAAGGAAAGGAGGGATTAGTTAGGGAAGACCTCTTGGAGGAGATGGGCCTTAAATAAGGCTTTGAAAGGGGGAGGGTAATTGTCTGTGGGATATGAGGACGGAGAGCTTTCCAGGCCAGAGGCTGGATGTGGGAGAAAAAGTCATCAGCGAGATAGATGAGACTGAGGCACAGTGAGATGGTTAGCATTAGAGGAACGAAGTATGCAGGTCAGGTTGTAGTAGGAGAGTTAGCGAGGTGAGGTAGGAGGGGGCACAGTGATTGACTGCTTTAAAGTCAATGGTGAAGAGTTTCCATTTGATGCGGAGGTGGATGGGTAACCACTGGAGGTTCTTGAGGAGAGGGGATACACAGACTGAATGCTTTTGTAGAAAAATGATCTGGGCAGCAGAATGAAGCATGGATTGGAGTGAGGAGAGACAGGAGGCAGGGAAGTCAGCAAGCAGGCTGATACAGTAATCAAAGTGGGATAGGATAAGTGTTGGGATTAATGAGGTAACAGTTTGGATGGAGAGGAAAGGACCTATCCTGGCGATGTTGTGAAGATTGAACTCTGAGGATTTAGTGATAGCTTGATATGTAGGTTGGGAAAGTGTCTATCAAGTCTGTTGTACTCTCCCAAGTA
Source organism: Ornithorhynchus anatinus (assembly GCF_004115215.2). Lineage (NCBI taxonomy): Eukaryota > Metazoa > Chordata > Mammalia > Monotremata > Ornithorhynchidae > Ornithorhynchus > Ornithorhynchus anatinus. The sequence goes on along the minus strand of NC_041728.1, from coordinate 176,394,006 downwards.
CTTAGTACAGTGCTCTGCCCGTAATAAGCACTCAATAAATAGCACTCATGTAGATGATGGTGATGTACTACTATTTCTACTACTGCTTTTACTACTATACTACTGCTACTGTTACTCTTACTACAGTATTTCTTTTGACACATTTTAAATTCTGTTCTATTTCTCAAAATGCTTTTTACCAAAAAAAGGTAAGATGACTAGATGGATTGATTATGATATTTATGTGCTTTCAATCTGCTGACCTGTTGTTAAGAGCTTGGTTGGACTAAAATAGAGAGTTGCAAGAAAGTTGTTTTCTCAATATCAATATATAAAAAGGAAGTTCTTTTAGTTTTTGGATAATGTTTTTTTTTAAAACTAATATTTACAAATTCATGGCCCTGACAAATTTGCAAATGTTACTCCTTTTTTTCCCCCTAAAAGCATGGGATTTTAAATTCTCAGGTAAAATGGAGGAGTGCAATTATACGAGTTTCAATGAAAGCACTGTACCATCGGCATTATTATTATAATAAATGGAGTGAGACTAATGACACATTTAAAACATTCACTGAGTGAAGGAGGCCAACATGTAATCAAAGACTTTCCCTCAAATAGCAGGTTAGCATTTTCTCCTCTCCCAAAACCCAGTGACTGGTTGGCTTTTGAAACAGACCCAGGCATTCATTTTAATGTACTCCCTGGGATTGAGAGAAATGGTGAGAGGGGATACAATGATAATATGCTTGGTTTCATGATGAAATTATTTTGTAAATTTCCACTGTTTTATTTTTACTTATTCAACTGTCTTAGAATGTTTATGCTTTTGACCTGGGCACTTCAAAACTATACCATTTCTTGGTTGAATAAGGAAGGTCATATACATTTCATTTTTCAAATTAAAGTTCAGTTTTACTATCCAATTACTATTGATAATAAGAAGGTAAGGTTGACTAGGATAGATATTTAGCCATTACATTTGATTATCCAGACTAATACAAACACTGTATTGCAATTTTCCAAAACAAATCAAATTGGATTTACACCAATTCCTCTTCTTCTTTTCCCTCTCGCTCTCCCATCTCTAAATCTGGATTATCTAGATAATCTGAAACAAATCATACTATCTAGATTTATAATTATTTCTCTTTCCTCCCCTCATGATCTCCTCAATCCCTAAATCCGATGCTTCCAAATGAAAAAGAAAAAAAAAACCAACGAAAACAAAACAATCATCTCTTCGGTTTTTCCCACCTGAATTCATCCTCTTTGTATGTGCCCGTCATTTCTTCTTTGATTCTGTGAGTCCCCCAATAATTCCTCCTCTCATACCACCTGCTTCTCCTTTTCCTTTATCAACATTTTTTCATTCTATCAATGACAATTATTGAGCTCTTATTCTGTACAGAGCACTGCTGCAAGCATCTGGGAGAGTACAATAGACTCATGGAGTTTGCAATCTACCAGGGAGACAAACAGTTAAATAAATTACCAGGAGAGGGAAGTCATAAGAGCATAGAGCTATGCATATATGTGCTATGGAAGTGTATAGAAAGGGGTAGGGACTCAATATTCAAGTATTTAGGTGATGTGAACAAGCTGCAAAGGCAGACTCATTAAAACAATCAAAGCTGGGATGCATTAGATGATGTGCGCCTGGAGAAGAGGACACAGTTGCAGAAAGAAAAAGGTCTAGTTCAAGGTCTCAACTTCCAGTGTCATGGCAGAAGTGGGGACTGAGGGCCTGTGAGATCTCCAAGGCAAAGGGACCAAGTGTAACTTCCAACTGTGCATACTTTCCCAGTGCATAATAAAGTGCTCTTCATAATAGGGGCTTATTAATAACTCTAACCATAAAAACAATAACAATTATAATTATTGCATTTGATAAATGCTCATGTGTCAAGTACTGTTCTAGGCTCTGGGGTAGATACAGGATAATCAGACTGGAAAAAGCCCTCAGTCCAAATGGGGTTCACAGTCTAAGTCTCAGTCTAAGTCAAAATTTCCAAAACCTGGACCAGGGCCCCTCTCCCTTGGTTCAAAGCCATTACATTCTCCATCCATGTGCTTATAAACAGAAGTATCACTTTCTTACCCGGGAGGCCAGGAGTCTAAGCCAAGGGAGGTTTGGCATTTAAGATCTTTAACATAAAGGTACCTGAGACTGACCAGTAAAAACTGGATATATGCAAATCACAAATTTCAGTCAAAAGATGGACAGACTAACTGTTGGAAGCTTCCTTAGTCATTTCACATGCCCATAAAATGATAGTAAGCAAAAGAGGATCTTATTGGTGGGTGAATCTGCCGGTTGAGCTAATCGATCAAGGGTATTTATTGAGAGCTCATTGTGTGCAGAGCACTCTATGAAGTGCTTGAGAAAATATAAACACAACAGAGTAGGTAGACACAATCCCTGCCCTCAAGATGCTTAAAATCTAGTGGAATGTTTCCTACTCAATAGCCTGATCAGGCCCTGATTTCTAAGGAAGGGTCACATTCATAATCTTAACTATACTGATATAGTCTGAGGTCCATTAGAGGGAGATTCTCCTCCCCTGACAGAGATTCAAGACCAACTGTGCCAGGGATGATGGGCCCTTAGTGAGACCACTGCCAGTTTGGAACAAGGGAAAGTAGGCAGAGTGGGCACTCAACACCCACTATATATTGTTTGGGCCCATCATCTTTCCATAGCAAAAGTGGAAACTGCAGCAGATAGGTGAGGAAAGTAGCCTGGATTCACACAGGAGCGTGTCTGAGTTGAGACACGCTTCTTACTTATGACTGTCTGAACCTGGGATTCATCCAATCATATTTCCTGAGCACTTACTTTGTGGAGAGCATTGTAATAAGTGGTTGGGTGAGTCCAATACAACAATAAACAGACACAATTCCTGCCCACAATGAGCTTCCAGTCAAGATGGGGGAATGGTGTGGGTGAGGAGAAGGACATTGGTCTCCCTGGACACTGTGGTTCCCAAGTCAATTGACTTCCAGGATGTGATCGCTGGATTTGGGGAGGAAGGAGCTTAGCCTAGTGGGTAGAACACAGGCCTGGGAGTCAGAAGGATCTGGTTTCTAGTCCTGACTCTGCTACTTGTCTGCTGTGTGACCTTGAGCAAGTCACTTCACTTCTCTGGACCTTAGCTACCTCATCTGTAAATAGGGATTAAGATAGTTTGTGACTGTGAGCCCGTTGTTGGGTAGGGATTGTCTCTATTTGTTGCTGAATTGTACTTTCCAAGTGCTTAGTATAGTGCTCTGCACACAGTAAACATTCAATAAATATGATCGAATGATTGAATGAATAAATAGTGAGCCCCATGCAATACAGACACTGTGTCCATCCTATCTTTTGTCTACCCCAATGCTTAGAACAGTGCCTGGCACGTAGTAAATGCTTAACAAATTAGATTTTTAAAAAAAAGTGAGACTGGGGTTTCTCTACCTTTACAAGCCTGGAATTGTGTCAATACATTTTGATGTCCAATAATAAAATGCAAGCAAATGGGAGGGAAAGCAGAAAACATTTTTTTCTCTATGAATCCCCACAAAAACCCATGGTTTTATTCCTTGATAGGAGCCAGTGGGGAGGTGGTACAGGGAGGAGAATAGCTGGTAAACTGAGAGGAAAAGCTCAAAGTATTATTTTTTTCCATGAAACTCCATGGGTTTTTCCTTGTGGGGACCAGGATATGGGAAGGGCTGTGCATATAATAATGGTGGTATTTGTTAAGCGCTTACTATGTGCAAAGCACTGTTCTAAGCGCTGGGGGGATACAAGGTGATCAGGTTATCGCATGTGGGGCTTACAGTTTTAATCCCCATTTTACAGATGAGGTAACTGAGGCAGAGAAGTTAAGTGACTTGCCCAAAGTCACACAGCTGACAAGCAGCGGAGCCGGGATTAGAACCCGTGACCTATGACTCCTAAGCCCGCGCTCCTTCCACTGAGTCACGCTGCTGCATATGTATGTGGGGGATTACCAAACATTTCCTTGTGAGTCTCCATAACCCCTCCCCTCCAACCCCATATCTCTCTTTGCTAGCAATGCTGAAACCAAACCTTTGTACCCCTGAGAGAGTAGTCACTTTCATAATAATAGTAAGAGTTGTGGTATTTGTTGAGTGCTTACTAGGTGCAATAATAATAATAATAATGGTGGTATTTGTTAAGTGCTTACTATGTTCAAAGCAGTGTTCCAAGTGCTAGGAGGGGATACAAGGTGGTCAGGTTGTCCCACGTGGGACTCACAGTCTTAATCTCCATTTTACAGATGAGGTAACTGAAGCACAGAGAAGTCAAGTGATTTGCCCAAAGTCACACAGCTGACAAGCTGTGGGGCCGGGATTAGAACCCATGACCTCTGAATCCCAAGCCGCCGCTCTTTCCTCTGAGCCACGCTGCTTCTCATAGTATAGTGCAAGGCAATATACTAAGCACTGGGCTGGGTACCAGCAAATCAGGACGGACACAGTTCCCGTCCCACATGGGACTCACAGTCTTAATCCCCTTTACAGATAACTAAGGAAAAGAGACGGGAAGTGACTTGTGCAAGGTCACACAGCAGAAAAGAGGCAGAGCTGAGATTAGAACCCACGACTTTCTGCGTCGCAGGCCTGTGCTCTATCCACTGTGCTATGCTTGCTTCTCCAACCACTCCAAAACCAGTCGTACATATGTGAGGAATTCACCAAAGAGGAGTAATGTCTTCCATAAAGTCCTACTGCGAGGCAGACCTGGGTAGTGTGCTTAGGAGATTCCAGGTCCTGAGTGTGTAGAATTCCTTTAATGCTCACAGAAATGTTACTCACCAAGTGTAGACCATAATGATTTGATTGTCATCTTATGGTGAAATGACCTCCTATGGATCTCTGCTAATGACTTTGCATTTCTAAAAGTGCCCGGAGTCATACACGAGCTGGCTGTGCTGTTTTTATGATTTCAGAGAATGGTTGAGGAAATCATCTCTAATTGACCATCATTTATCCTTTCATTTATGGAAGCAGTTGAAGCTGGCAATGACGGCTCTGTATTTTCAACTCTTGGCAGACGGCATAGAACTGACTGTGCTATTGGCAGAAGTTAACAAAAACACAAAGACTTTGAGCTGGTGGGCGTTATCATGGTGGGGCCATATCTCTTTACATCGTTGGAAACTGAGGAATCATTTCATCTTTTATAGCGGCCATGAAATCCCTGAGATGCAGACTACTTTAGTTCTCAACCAGTCCATCTGCATGACAGTGTGAAACGACGTTTATTTTTCTTTCTGGATAAACTTCAGAAAAATCAAAATTGTGGGTAGGAATGAAGTGGACAGTCAGTTTCTTAAGACCTGTAGCATATTTTAAGGAACCTACTGAGGTTACAAGGCAGGGTAAGGAGCAGGTACTTTTTAGTCTGCTTTTTTAGTCTGAATGAATTTTTTTCTCCACCCTTATTGATGCGTATGCCCAATGCCCTCACCAATTTCTCCAGACACTTAACTCCCTCTTCAAACCCACTGTCCTCCTGCCTCCCCAATCTCTTAGCCCTAATGAATAGGCCAACATTTTATTGAGAAAATTGTAACCATCAGGCATGATGTCCCCCACATCCTTACTTCTTCTCTCTAGTCCCTCCCTCCTCCTGCCCCTTCTTCAACTCTCCTATCTTTCCTAGCAGTATCTCAAGAGGAGATCTCTTGCCTGCTCTCAAAATCCACCCCCTCAACCTGTGCATCTGACCCATCCTTCACACCTCATCAAAGTGCATGCCCCCTCTTCTTCCCTCCTTGATCACCACCTTCAACCATTCGTTCTTTAATGCCTTCTTCCCCACTTCTTTCAAACATAGTCATGTTGCCCTTATCCTAAAAGAAATCTCTCCCTCTATCCCACTAATCTCTTGTCTTATTGCCACATCTCCCTCTTTCCTCTCCAAATGCCTTGAATGAATTGTCTACACCTGCTGTCTCAAGGTTCTCTCCTCCAATACTGGATTTCATCCCCTTCAATCTAAAGAAACCTCCCTCTCAAAAGTGACAAATGATCTCCTTGCCATTCAATCAATCAATTCTATTTATCGAGTGCTTACTGTGTGCTTGACACTGTACTAAACTCTGGGAAGTGTACAATAGCACGGTATAATAGAGTTGGTAGACACGCTCCTCGTCCACAGTGAGCTTACAGTCTAGAGTGGGAGATATTAAGTAAATGAATAAATTATGGATATGTACATAAGTGCTGAGGGACGGAGGAAGGGATGAATAAAGGGGAAAAACTCAAGTGCAAGGGTGATGTAGAAGAGAGTAGGAGAAGAAAAAGTGAGGGTTTAGTCAGTGAAAGATCTTGGAGGAGATGTACCTTTAATAAGAATTTGAAGGTGGCGAGAGTAATTGTCTTTTTGAAATGGAGGGAGTACATTCCAGGCCAGAGGCAGGATGTGGACGATAGATCAGCAGTGAGATAGATGAGATCGAGGTACAATGAGTATGTTGGCATAAGAGGCATAAAGAGTATGGGCTGGGTTGTAGTAGGAGAACAGCGAGGTGAAGTAGGAAAGGGTAACCGCTGGAAGTTCTTGAGGAGTGGGGAGACATAAATAAAATTAAACAATTGATTGAAAGTCATACTGCTTACTTTTCAGCTTTGTGAGTCCCCTTGGGGACAGGGACTTGCTTAATTCCCATTCCCATTCTCTCCCAGTGCTCAGTACCATGCTTTGCTCACACTAGGCACTTAATAAATACTATCACCACTTGTACTATTGCTCCTCTGTGAATGCCTTCACCTCCTCAGAGACTGTTGTACTCTTTGTTCTGAAAATTCCACAAGATGAGCTTCCTGCTGCCTCTGCTGTGACAGCTCTTAGCTTCTATAAAATAAATAGGCTGGAAGGGGCCATCATAAAGAAAGGTAGGAAAACAGTAATGTTTAGGTGTAAAGATCCATAGAGGTGTGAGAAAAAGGAATGAGGAAAGGACTATTTTCCCCATATGAGGAAGTCTTTTTTGTGGGAGCACTGGGGAGGTGGAAAGGGGCTTGTGGGGAGTGGGAGGGAACTTTACCTTATATCCAGGTTTATGATAGAGTCTTTTCAAGTGGTTGATTTTCTGTTTGACATAGAGATATATCGGGATTTACCAAGGAGAGAGTCATTTCTCAAAAAAGTAGGATCTGGAAATTTACATTTTAACTCACTGTCATTAACAAGAAGTGTTTATCAAATTCTACAGAAATACCTCCCCCATGGAGAACCAACTCTCCTTAAAGATCTTCCTCTCCTGATATTGTGGATGAGCTATTTAATAACCCTGTCCCTCAATTTTCTCTTCAGTTAAATGGCAATAATAATAGTCCTATATTATAGTCTCTTGACTATAGTTTCTTGACTCAAATAGTTTCTGGGGAAAACAGGTTTGGGTTTATTGATATGGTTTATGTATTTTTCCTCTTAACTCTAGCTGTAACATATTCTTATATCCTTGGGGTTAGCAGGTAAATAAATGGAAGTTATCATTGCATTACTTGTAATTAATATTTGTACAGTGTTTTAGTTCTATGGGGAAGAGTTGGATTATACATATCAAGTTTGGGGATGACTTAGTACCACTTTGGCAGGATTGTGATCTCTCCGTTAATAAGATATATACACATTTACCCATTCAAGTCAGTCCTTTGTGAATCACATGCCGGCTTAGTTCCCTTAAACATGATTCATTTAGCTTAACTCCCATGAAAGCTGAAGGGAGAAAATTCAAGGTAAACAAAAGAAAATCCTTCTTCACTCAGCCGGGGGTAAGCATAGGGCAGGAAATTATGCAGGCAGAAAATGTCAATGGGCTTAGGCAAAACGTAATGAGAAGTTCAGAATGGGTTTGTAGTTGCAAAACATAAGGATGGTTGCTGGTTCTTTCCTTATTATGATGGCTGTCCATCACAACCTAATCCTGTAATTTTATTTATTTGTATTGATGTCTACTTTTTTGTATTAATGTCTGTTTCCTCCCCTCTAGACTGTGAGCCATTGTGGGCAGGAATTATCACTCTCTATTGTTGTATTGTAATAATAATAATAATAATAATGGTATTTGTTAAGCATTTTACTATGTGCCAAGTACTGTTCTAAGCACTGGGATAGATACAGGGTAACCAGGATGTCCCATGTAGGGCTCACAGTCTTAATACCCATTTTACAGATGAGGTAACTGAGGCTCAGGGGAGTAAAGTGACATGCCTAAGGTCACACAACAGACAAGTGGTGGAGCCAGGATTAGAACCCTTGTCCTTTGACTCCCAGGCCCGTGCTCTTTCCACTAAGCCACGCTGCTTCTCTAAACTTTCCCAAGCACTTAGTACAGTGCTCTGCACACAGGAAATGCTTAATAAATACAACTGAATGAATCAATGAATAACCTAACCCTAGGGTTGTCCATCTTAAAAGTCAAAGGGTGATAAATAATAATGTTAATTACAACAACAACAACTACAATAATAGCAATAATAACAATCACAATACTTATTAAGCACTTACTTTTGTGCTATGCACTGGGGTAGAAGCAAGATAAGATTATAAGATCAGACACAGTCCCGATCTCTCTCTCTCTCTCTCTCCCTCCCTCTTTCGCATACACACAAACACACACAGACACACACACACACACACACACACTTGAAAATTGAGTAAGAGCAGTTATTTCATTCTTCAATTTTCAGATGAGGAAACTGAGGCAAAGAGAAGTTAATTGATTTCCCCATGGTCCCACAACAGACAAATGGTGGAACCGGGGCAAAAACCTCGACTCCCAGGCCAGGGCTCTTTCTACTAAGGAATACTAATCATAATCATCATCAATGGTATTTTTGAGCACCTACTGTGTGCAGAGCACTTTACTAAGTACTTGAAAGTGTCCGATAGTTCAGAGCTGGTGGACAGGTTCCCTGACCCAATGGGGTTACTTCTCCTCCAAGTTCCCTTTAGTGACATTGATGGTGACAAAATACCCTGTTGGGTGGATCACTGGGCTAGACTAGTCAGGTTTTACTTGTAAGTTGACCAGAACCCATGTTAACACAGCTACATTGAATGAAAATACACTCTCCCTCCCCCTAGATCAGCTAAAAGGAGCATGAGAAGCAGCATAGTGTTGCAGATAGAACACTAGCCTGGAAGTCAGAAAGTCATGGGTTCTAATCTGGATCCACCTCTTGTCTTCTGTATGACCTTGGACAAGTCACTTTGCTTACTTGGGCCTCAGTGGCCTCATCTGTAAAATGGGGATTGAGGCTGTGAACCTTATGTGAAAAGCAGGATGGAGAAGTGGATAGAGCATGAGTCTGGGAGTCAGAAGGTCATGGGTTCTGATCCCTGGTCCACCCCTTGTCTGCTGTGTCTCCTTGGGCAAATAAACTCACTTCTCAGAGGCTCAGTTACCTCATCTGTAAAACAGGGATGGAGACTTTGAGCCCCATGTGGGACAGGGATAGTGTCCAATCCCGGTTCTGTCAATTATCTGCTCTGTGACCATACAAAAGTCAATTCACTTCTCTGTGCCTCAGTTACCTCATCTCTAAATGGGGATTAAGACTGTGAACCTCATGTGGAACATGAACTGTGGCCAACCTGATTAGCTTGCAACTCCCCCAGCACTTACTACAGTGGTATGTAGAAAGTTCTTAACAATACCATTACAGAAAATTTCTCATGTCTTGAAATTCTCATTCTAAACCTAACCCTAACCCTTCCCACAAGTTCTAGAGTTCTGATCCAAGTTCCAGTGTCATCTCCACTGAGAGTGGACTTCTGACCCCATCCTGGGGCTCTGTCCACAGGTGTCAAAGTGATCCTGAGGTAATGATGATGATAATAATGATAATAATGATAAAGTGAAATTCTGTAGTTTTAACCACAGTCCTCGGGTGTTTTGTGCTTCTTAGTTTGACTGTTTATCCATGTCTTAATGTTGGGTAAGTGTTTAATGGTTTGACTGCTCCTGTGTCTGTCACCAACCCCTTCTCATTCCTATATACTTTTAGACTGTGAAGATTTTATGGGACAAGGATTGTATCTAAACTCCCCCAAGTAATCTTTCCCAGTGTTCAGTACAGTGCTCTGCCTACTACTAATACTGCTATTACTGCTGCTTCTGTCCTATCTTCCAAGTGCTTAGTACAGTGGCCTCTGCTTGACTGTCCCTCCCATAGCCGAGACTGATAGAATACTGGAAACTCTCCAGGTGTGACTCTGAGAAGGGAGGCACTGGGTTAGATACAAGTTGATCAGGTTGGACACAGTCCCTGTCCCACACAGGGTTCACAGTCTTAAAGCCCATTTTATCGATGAGATAACTGAGACACAAAAAATTGAAGTGACTTACTCGAGGTCACACAGCAGACAAGTGGTGGAGCAGGATTAGAACCTAGATCCTTCTGCCTCCCACTTTCAATCAGACACTATTTAACCTGAGGCTTCCCCAGTCTGTCCAGGGTTGTAAGTGCCCAACTCCTCACTTCGCTCCTCTAGTGCTAACACTGCCTCAATCTCACCTGCCTCACCACCGGCCCCTAGCCCATGTCCTGCTTCTGGACTGGAATGTCCTCCCTCCTCAATTCCGGCTGACAATTACTCTCCCCCTCATTCAAAGCCTTAGTGAAGGTACATCTCCTCTAAGAGACCTACCCAGACTCAGCCCCACTTTTCCTCATTTCCCACTCCCTTCTGCATTGTCCTGACCTGCTCCATTTGCTCTTCCCCCAGCAATTATGTAAATAGCTGTAATTTTATTTATTTGTGCTATCTGTCTCCCCCGCTTTAGACTGTAAACAGGTTGCGGGCAAGGAATGTCATGGTTTTCATTATGTTGTACTTTCCCAAGAACTTAGTACAGTGCTCTGCATACAGTAAGGACTCAATGAATATGATTGAATGAATGAATGAACTCCTGACCCTAGGCCACCTAATAATGGCAAAGAGCAGTTAAGAGAAAGAAAAATCCTCCAGGAATTGGGATAGACTCATAAAGACTTCCCCAGCTGTAAGGATAGAGCCAGATTATTGGTTGGGATTCAACAGTGAACTGTTGGAAGCCCGCACAACAGACAGAACAGCCCGGAGGGCAAGAATCTGCTGGCATGTGGCTACGGGGGAGTTACAGCTTCATAAAGATCAGGATACCAAAGGCAGCCTCAAAAATAGTGAGCATCTGGTAGAAGAAAATGCATCAACCAAGCAAGAAAATTTATTTACATCAATCCATTGGGAATACAGCATTGGCTGTGTCTTGACCTTTTCGGCCATAATCTTCAAAACAAAGTCAATCTCTCTCTCTCTCTTTCTCTCTTTCTCCATCTCTCTCTTTGTCTCCATTTCTCTTTTTCTCTTTATCCATATCTTTCTCTTTTTCCATCCATCCCTCTCTCTCTCTCTCTGGTATTTCTTAGGCATATACTATGTGTCAAACACTCTTCTAATAGCTGGGGTAGATCCAAGTTACTCAATCCAGATACAGTCCCTGTCCTACGTTGAGCTCACAGTGTTAGTAGGAGGGAGAACAGGTATTGGATCACCATTTTGTTTTTGAGAAAACTGAGGCACAGAGGAGCTAAGTGACTCGACAAAGGTCACACAGCTGGCAAGTGGCAGAACTGGGATTAGAAACCAGATCTTCTGGCCACGGTCTGTACTTTATCCATTAGGCCATGCTGCTTCCCATCTTTTTCTCTCTCCATCCCTCTTCATCTCTCGCTCTCTCTCTCCCTGCCTCTCTCTAGCTCACTCTCATTCACACTGTCCCTCTTCTTGCCCCTCTCCCTGTTCCTCTCCATCTGCACAGATATATGACATATAAAACATTATTAACATATAATTCATATTATAAAACCATTAAATCCTTTTTTTAATCAACCTGTTATCCCAACAAATAAGAACACGAATATATTTTCTCCAAAACGTCAAATATGAAACAGTAGTCTAATTATCACCAGATGAGTGTCTCTTTGCGTACCTTTTTTTGTTTGATAGAGAAGTAACATTAGCATTTCAAAATGATTAAAGAATTCCTTTACCTGAAAAATTTTTAAAGCCAGAAAATGGTAATCTCTTTTCCTGTAATAAAAATACCATGGCAACAGAAATAATCGCTGGTGATATGTCCAATTCAATTATTCATGACATCTTACTTTTAAACAATGAAGCGTTGATCTGAACACCCAACCCAAAAGTGGTATTCACACCCGCTAACAATGAGCCAAGTGGAACCAAAAATGACAGTGACATCGGATATTGCTGAGATGTCTTCACAGCTGCCACATTCGATCTAGGTTCTGGGAAACCAGCATCGCCTTTAGTTAGTCAGTCAATTGTATTTATTGAGTGCTTACTGTGTAAAGAGCACTGTATTGAGCCCTTGGGAGAGTAAAATATAAGAACAAACAAACACATTCCCTGACCAATTTGAAATTACAGTCTAAGAAGATGCAACTGAGACAGTCAAGTAAGAGGGTCCTGGGTTCAAATGCGACTCTGCCATTTATCTGCTGTGTGACCTTCAGCAAGCCACCTCACTGCTCTGTGCTTCATTGGAAAAGTGAGGATTAAGACTGTGAGTCCCAAGTGGGACGTGGACTGTGTCTAACCTGATTAGCTTGTATCTAACCCAGGACTTAATAAAGTGCTCAGCACCGAGTAAATGCTTAACAAATATCATATATATACATAAAAAGATAAGACACCTGATTTCTAAAGCATAAGGAAAATGTTGTACCTTCAAAAATGGACATGAGGTGAGTCTAAGCTTTCCCTTATAGCTGTCATTGAAATCAAGCACTTGAGGGTCCAGCTAAGCCCAACCACATAAGAAGTTAGTAGAGGTCTAAATAGTATAAGTGAGACTAAAAGCAGTGAAATTGATCTTGCTTTTCTCTGTATTTGCTTTGAATTCCTTATTTCCTGGGGATCTGAGCCAGTGGGAGACTCAAAGTGTATCTACCAAAGACATACTTTCACTCTCCAGGCATCCTGATATGGGGAAGAAAAGCAGCGAGTAAGTACAGAAGATGATTTTGAATTTGGAAATTTGGGCGGGACCCTGTATCAATAATAGATATTCTTGAATAGACATTTTGGACAATCTCCCTATTTGTAGCTCTATCTAGTAATTTCTTCTGAAAAAATGTGCCCTCCTGAACTTGCCTCCTCTTTAATACTGGAAATAGCAAAGAAGTTTCACATGGGGAGTAGGAGGAGGGGGATGAGGAAGGGGAGAAGTAGGAGGAGGAGGAAAAAAAAGCAGCAAGAGTAGTAGTGTTTTTAGAGTGCACACTGCGTGCATTGTTCTAAGCACTTGGAAAAGTACATTTTTTAAATATGTGTTCAAAGTTCACACAAGACCAGCTCCTCCCTGCCCACAGGGAGGAATTAGTGGAATCAAAATCAGAATGAAGAGCTGAATTTACAATTAAATATATATACTCAACCCCCCATAAACAACTGCTGAAGATGGTATAAATAATGCATTAGAATGGGTTACAATTGAGAGTGTTGGGAAATGGTGGAGAAAAGCTTAGCTGGAGGAGGTGGAACATGTTGACTGTCTGATTCTGAAAAGACACCACCAGACCCAGATTTATGATATTCAAAAGCAGTGTTCATTTGGTGTAATTATTGAGCAAAATGGCAAAAGGGCTTTGCATTTGGATTTGTGTCCTTTATTCACCCCAACTTCAGTCGACAGCACTTGCATGCATATCTGTAATTTATTTTATTGTCTGTTTCCCTTCTAGACTGAAAGCACTCTCTCAAAGTGTTTAGCAAAGGGCTCTACACACAGTGAACACTCAATAAATACCGTAGATTGATAGAGTCATTAATGGCCTTTGGCTCTTGTCAGAATGTCCACTATAGAAGTATCATCCTGTTGCTTCCAGTTCACTAATAATAATACTGTGTGCCAAACACTGTTCTAAGCACAGGGGTAAATACAAGGTAATCAGGTTGGACACAATCCCTGTTTCACATGGGGCTCACAGTCTTAATCTCCATTTTACAAATGAGGTAACTGAGGCACAGAGGAGAGCAGTGTGGCTCAGTGGAAAGAGCCCAGGTTTTGGAGTCAGAGGTCATGGGTTCGAATTCCAGCTCTGCCTTTGTCAGCTGTGTGATTGTGGGCAAGTCACTTAACTTCTCTGTGCCTCAGTTCACTCATCTGTAAAATGGGGATGAAGACTGTGAGCCTCATGTGGGACAACCTGATTATCCTGTATCTACCCCAGCGCTTAGAACAGTGCTCTGTACATAGTAAGAGCTTAACCAATACCAACATTATTATTATCATTATAAATGACTTGCTCAAGGTCATACAGCAGACATTTGCCAGAGCCAGAATTAGAACCCACATCCTCTGACTCCCAGGCCCGTGCTCTTTATGAGGCATGTTTCCTGTGTCCCTCGAAGAGAAATATCTCCTGGCAGCTTGCAGTGCCCCCTCACCCACCCCCCCATCTTCCTTTTTTAGTCCGGACAGTTAAAAAGGAACCAACTCTTTCTGCTTCAAACAGCCGGCTAGAAAAGCTGCTCCTTAATTAGCCATCTCTCTCTGGAGATTTGCTCAGGAAATTTGTTCTTCAGAGAAAAGTGCAGCCGGTGGTATGAGATAACCGGACCAATTTTCCTACAAATCACATTTTACAAGCAAGACATCCCTTTGGTGACTAACTCTCAGCCTTTCGGGTATTGGGTAACTGCTGTAGAAAATCAGAATTCCCAAACTCTTTGAGGTGAAGCTGTCTTGGGGTCGCCTCTGACAGAAACACAGTGAAGCAGCATGTGGATGGGTTTTGGAGGGGAGAGGAAGGACCCAATAAGGAAAGAATTGGAAATAACATGGTATCCCTGGGTCCTTTGGCTGGACAGTTTATACGAAAACCAGCTTTTGGGGAAGAGATTAGTTCAACGTGTTTTCAAAAGCTAGCTCTATATTGTCCATACCAGAGAGCAAAGACTGAACCATTTCAATTCAAATTGGTGTCCATGTGAATTGGCAACCAGAAAAGCAGCATGGCCTAGTAGAGAGTGAGCCTAGGAGTCAGAGGAACTGAGTTCTAATCCTAACTCTGCCACTTGTCTGCAGTGTGATCTTAAACTCTCTGTGCCTTGGTTACCTCATCTGTAAAATGAAGATTTGGGACGGGGACTGTATTCAACCTGATTAGCGTGTTTCTATCCCAGCGCTTAGTACAGTGCTTGGAACATAGTGAGCATTTAACAGATACTGTAAAAATATATTAATTCAGCTAGTCAAATTCCCATTGTCTCATTCCTTCTTTTTCATCTTTTCAGTCTTTCTCCTTCCTTCCATCTTTCTCTGCTTTCCTTTCCTCCCTTACATATACACATACTGTAGGTGTTTGGCATGTGTAAGCACACATTAATACAGGAGAGGACAGAGGTTCATCTCTCCTTTTTTTGAGACTTATCACACTCGCACATACAAATGTCCACAATATATATTTTTGTAGAAACAACAATGGAACAGAGTGTTGATACCCCTAGTGATAGGGAAAGGGCAAATTGCCCAGAATGAGCATCCAATAAATAAATAAGAAAGAAAAGCAACCATCCAAGCAGAGAAAATCTAAGTAGTGTGGAGTTTTTTGGGAAAAAAAACAACAACCAAAAACCTTGCCACTATCAAGGTTGAAGATTGTCACTCTGTTCCTAATCCCGTTTTGCTCTATTTCCCTCTCATTGTTCTGTTTTATGTTGCATGTAGCCTGCTCTGGCTGTTTTAAAAGGTTAAAGGGTGGAACCTTCTTTAGACTACTGTAATTTTTTACTTTCTCTGCTCCCAATATGTCCTTTGCATTCCAGACTGCCCATGTGAACTTGGAAGCAACATTAGGGTTGGAATTGTGTCTTCTAACTCTATTATACACTGCTAAGTCCTTAGTATAATGGTCTGAACTCACCTTTGATAAAGGTCGAGGACCTCTCCACAAGATGAATGTGGGACTCCATTAGTGACCTGCTTCTGGCCCTATCATGGCTCCCAGGGCCCTGGCACCCTTCTGTATTGAATCCCCATGCCACCTCCCTGGCAGGACCCTCCATCTCGACTTCCCTCCCAACATCCCGACAGGCAGAGAGAAGCAGCTACAGTGGGCCACCATCACTAAAGAAGCAGCATGGCCTAGTGGCAAGAGCACGGGCTTGGGAATCAGAGGATGTGGGTTCTAACTTTGGCTCTGCCACTTGTCTGTTTTGTGACCTTGGCCAAGTCATTTCACTTCTCTGTGCCTCAGTTATCTCATCTGTAAAATGGGGATTAAGACTGTGAGCCCCATGCAGGACAACCTGATTACCTTTATATCTATCCCGGTGCTTAGAACAGTGCTTGGCAAACAGTAAGCACCTAACAAATACCATAACAATAATAACAATAATTGCAATTATTATTATTATTAATAAACCTCGGGGAGACTGGGCAGCTGTTAACAGGGCCATCACTGTGGCTGTTGCTGTGAGAGTGCACTCTAAGCTGCTAGGACCCCGATATTCTGCTCCTTCTGCCATAGTTCCCTACTGAGCTTTGTTTTTGTCCTTATGTTGTCTTAGTGCTTTTTTCAACCCTCCTTATGAGTCCTTCACCAGTCCTCTCTCCATGTTTTAGTTTTTAGATTGTGATCCCCCCAAGGACAGAGACCATGTTGAATTTCCACCAGTATTCTCTCCCACTTTTTAGTACAGTGCTCTGCACGCAAACATAAATACTACTATTATTACCATTATTGCTCCTTATTTTGCAGGTACTCTAATAATCCCAATCCAAGAACCTTGTTCTTCCTCCCCTGTTTGTCCACATACAGCTGCAGGAAGCATAAGCATGAGAATATAATATCTCTCTTAAGGGGTGCTCAAAGCACTTTACATTTTTTTTTTTGGATATGATTTTTAGAAGTCATCATAGTATTTATTAAGCACTTACTGTGTGCAGAGCACTGGACTAAGCTCAAGGAGAGTATACACAACTGGGAATTGGACATGGTCACTTATTCTCAGAGGGCTCAGTCTAAGAGTTTAAGTAGGGAGTAGGGACTGAAGACAGACACATCAAGGATTATCATCCAATTCCGTACTCTAGGACAAAGAATGGGCAAGCCATTTTAAAGACAGGTAACGTAAGTACAAGAGAGAGTTGATGAATTCCTATAAAGCTAATGGTTAACAGGAATAGAATTCCAGTTCAAAGACTTCATGCATCCATAACATGACTCTTCCCACCTTTCCTTAGAATCACAGAGTCACAAGTCCCTCAAGAAATTATCCAGCTCACCCCTGACTCCACTGTGTATCTTGTTTTAGATTTTCAGTGATTAGGAGTTTTGTAACATGCAAGGCCAAAAGAGGAAAAGTGGAAGAAAAAAAAATGAGGGTCTCATTTGAATTCTCAAATTCCAGGACCTGGAAAGTAGAGTGGGAGGCTCCAAACAGAACAGTGATCACCACAGGAGAAAAATATATATGCATTTTATATATATATATATATATATGTATGATTTCCTTTCCTCATCACCTGAGAAGCAGGTATGCAATGGATCAGAGCAAGCTCAACAAGGGAGCTGAATATTAATGTAAGCAACATGAGGGCTGGAATTGTCTTCTAACTCTATTTTACACTGCTAAGTCCTTAGTACAATGATCTCAACCATTAATGGTAACAATGATAATAATAATAATAATAATAATGACATTTATTAAGCTCTCACTATGTATCAGGCACTGTACTAAGTGCTGGGGTGGGTACAAGCAAATCGGGTTGGACAAAGTCCCCGTCCCATGTGGAGCTCAGTCTCAATCTCCATTTTACAGATGAGATAAATGAGGCAGAGAGAAGTTGTGACAGAGCAGACAAGTGGGTGCTCAGTAACTACTATTGGTTGAATGAAAAGCAACCTACTCACAATGCCTTGGTCTCATCTACTTTGCCCCCAAATCCTTCCCCACATCCTCGCTTTTGCCTGGAAATCCCTTCCCCTGCTTATGACAGACCACCACTCTCTCCTCCTTCAAACAGTTATTATTCATTCAATCACATTTATTAAGTGCTTAGTGGGTGGAGAGCACTGTACTAAGTGCTTGAGAAAGTACAATTCAACAGTAAACAATGACATTCCATTACAAATGCATCTCTCCCAAGAGGCCTTCCCTGACTAAGACCTTCAATTCCCCTACTTCCACTCTGTTCTGTGTCAGCTATGAAGCCTTTAAGCACTTAATAATAATAATAATAATGATATTTGTTAGGTGCTTACTATGTGCTAAGCACTGTTCTAAACACTGGGGTAGATACAAGATAATCAGGTTGTCCTGCAGGGGGCTCACAGACTTAATCCCCATTTTACACATGAGGCAACTGAGGCCCAGAGAATAATCATAATAATGATAATGGCGGTATTTGTTAAGCTCTTACTATATGCTGAGCACTGTTCTAAGCGCTGGGGTAGATACAAGGTAATCATGTTGTCCCATGTGCGGCTCACAGTCTTAATCCCCATTTTACAGATGAGGTAACTGAGGCACCGAGAAGTGAAGTGACTTGCCCAAAGTAACACAGCTGACAAGTGGTGGAGCTGGGATTACAACCCATGACCTCCAACTCCCAAGCCCCTGCTCTTTCCACTGAGCCACGCTACTCCTCTCCCTGATATTTAACCCTCCCTAAGCCCCACACCACTTGTGTTCATAGGCATAATTCATTTTAATATCTTTCTTCCCCTCTAGACTGTTAGCTTCTTGTGAAGAGGGAAGGTCTACCAACTCTATTCCATCATCCATTTACTATTTACTGGGCGCTTACTGCGTGCAGAGTACTGTACTAAGCACTTGGAAAGTACGATTCAGCAATAAAGACAATCGATGCCCACTACGGGCTTACATTCTAGAAGGTGGGCGGGTGAGGAAGGGGAGGATGTACTGTACTCCCAAGTACTTAGTACAGTTCCACACACAGTATGCGCTCAATAAATACCATTGATTGAATGATTATCTGACCACAGCCACAATCTCTGACTTAACCAAGTCATATAAACTCATTAGCAATCTCTAGCCCATACCTACTTACCTGTACTCACCCTCAGGATGTATGTATGTAGGTTTATTCAATGGCAAATTCTATTATTTATTTCAATTGCTGTTTGTAAATCCTTTTATGAACACCTCCCTTATTGGAGTGTGAACCCCTTGGACGGAATGGGTCCCTTCCTTGTTCTGTAGTTCCCACATGTTTAATTCAGTGCTATAGTGTTCAGTCTTCTAGACTGCAAGCTGGCTGTGGGCAGGGAATGTGTCTACCAACTCTGTTGTATTTTCTCAAGCACCTAATACAGTGCTCTGCAAACACTATGTGCTCAATAAATGCCACTGATTGTCTAACTGATCGTTCAGTGCTATTTATCTAATTTATCTATTTATTTATTTGTATCAATATCTGTCTCCCCCTCTAGACTGTGAGCTCACTGTGGGCAGGAATGTGTCTTTTTGTTGTTATACTGTAGTGTCCCAAGCACTTAGTACAGTGCTTTGCACACAGTAAGCACTCAATAAATGTGATTAAATGAATGTAAATGTTACTATTACTATGACAACTGCTACTACTATTACTTTTAAAGTAGTGCAGATTAGTGGAAAGAGTTCGGGCTTGGGAGTCAGAGGTTGTGAGTTCTAATGCCGCTCCACCAATTATGAGCTGTTTGACTTGGGGCAAGTCACTTAACTTCTCTGTGCCTCTGTTACCTCATCTGTAAAATGGGGATGAAGACTGTGAGCCCTACGTGGGACGGCCTGTTAACCTTTTATCTACTCCAGCACTTAGAACAGTGCTTGGCACAGTAGGCGGTTAATAAATACCATCATTTATTTATTTTTATTACTACCTCTGTTACCTCTTCTGAAGTAAAATCAGAACTTGACTCTTCCGGATAACCTTCTTTATACTTGCATTTAATAAACAAAAGCTAATTCTACATGTCCTCGCTTTTGGACTTGCATTAAGCATTAGCTAATTCTAGCTAATCATTCTATCAACCTTCTGTCACATTTATCTGTTACTATGGGAAAAAGCACTCAGCAGCCAGACAGGCAAAGAGTTTCCTCCAAAAACCAGAAGCATTTTCTGTTTGGGTCTCCCCTTTGAAAATATCCTGGAGGCAATTCTCTTCCAAGGAATTACATGAGCTGAGGATGTATTTTCATCATGCTTTTCAGTCTCCACTGACAAAGTGGCTGCTTGGGATGGGTGGAAGGTTTCCTACATGATATTTCCAAAGCACTTGGGATTTATGCCAAGTCAGGGTGGTGTGTAGATTAAAATCGATATTATTATAACTGTGGCATTTAACAGAGAGGCTCAATTGATGCAATTCTGCTTCTTGCATGAGAAGAAAGCTCTCCAACTCTGGGGAAATATTTGCAGGCAACCCATTTTTATTCATTTTAACTTTGCCCTTGATTTATTGCCTCTGTTGGGTTTTAGCATGACAAAAGCTTCAGCTTCCTGGACAAAATTGTATTCTAGATTCCACTAAATATATTTGTAAGACAAGGGCAGCCAACAAAATTAAACTGCCCACATAAAGCCCGGCTGTTATTTAAAGCTAGAGGGAGATTATGGCGGATTATTACTTTATCAAAAAATATTTCCTCTAAGAAACGGGTGCTTATTTTTTCTGCTACTTTTGGCTGCATGTTAATTTACCACATACCAACTGGGATTTAGTCTTTTATTACCAGTTTATTGAAAAGTATGACAAATGTCAGTGCCCTTCACTACAGGACAAGAAGGCCCTCCTAGTGATTGTGATTGCGAGTTGGCAA
The DNA here is from genome assembly GCF_004115215.2 of Ornithorhynchus anatinus. NCBI lineage: Eukaryota > Metazoa > Chordata > Mammalia > Monotremata > Ornithorhynchidae > Ornithorhynchus > Ornithorhynchus anatinus. Next base: position 176,373,170 of record NC_041728.1, on the reverse strand, counting down.
TCGAAAACTTAAGGAAACTACAAATGCCGAGGTAATTTTTTTTAACGTACTTTCCATTTTAACCCACATGCATTTTCATCTTTAATCTTCCTGTGCCTTTTCCAAAACAGCAGAAAGGATGAAAGGACAGGGATTTGCCAAGATAGTTGCTGATAGTGAAAACAAGTTACAAAAGGTTTGAAATGTTTAGGTCTTAATAGGGTCAGATGATAGATTAATTTTTCTTCATTTCTAAATACAATATGGATTGATCATGGCTTTAGTATCTTTTGAGATCACAAGCCTGCTGTGACAGCTAAAATACTCACAGTGTGGGAAATCAGGGGTGAAGGGAAATCATTGCTCAGATTCCATCTTGACTCATTTTTAAGTTTTCCACCCATTTTAGGAACTTGGTTTTTACTTTGGGAAGAGTTAAATCTATTTCTTTATTTCATTTCATGGTCTTAATTTGTACGTACATGAAGGTATGACATTGGGCAAGTCACTGAACTATTCGGTGCCTCAGTTTCCTCATATGTAAACTGAGAGACAAAACACCCGTTCTCCCTCACTCTTAGACGTTTGGCTCCATGTGGGACAAGGACTGACTTCAACTGGTAATCTCATATTTACCCCAATGTTCAGTACAGAGCTTGGCCCATAGTAAAAAATTACATGATTACTATTATCATCATCATTGTCATAATTATTATCATTATCAGTAAGGATGTCATCAGTCCTGCAGTGACAACCAAAAATGTATGAACACGCTTTTATTGGTTCAAAGATTCAGTGGATGGGCCCGAATGTCAACGCAATAAGAAATGATTGTCAGTTTTCCCCATTCACAGACTTTTCATTTCAGCTCTTGCTCAAGTATTCTGGTTTCCAAGCCTCTTCATAGGTGGAGGTCAGGTTACATCAGGAGGTAACTACCCATTTAGAGACTTTGAAGCTGAAGGAGTAATGATTTTTCAATGCCTACTTAGTTATCACAGAAGGTAATTAGCCCTGCTGCAGACTTCAAAAATGAAGTTCTTGCCCTCTGTTCTGTTTCTCAAGATGCAGGGGTTTTCAGGTCAAATGCTTCTTAGAAGATGGAAAACAATAGTCTTTGCTTGGAGAAAAGCGATCTGTGCAAAGACAGGGGCTAGTTTCCTAATCCTTAAGCCTCTAATTACACTTCCATTCCATGAGCGAAACATTCAATCCCTTTTAATCGAGATAACTGCTCATTCTCCCACAGGCTTTTTGGTCTGTATTCTAATAGCACCTCTTTGGGCTTTGTTGGCTATTTCATCTACATTTCTCCCCGCACTTATCAAACATTATCTCATTAATCCTCACTGACACTGCAGCAACATCCTTGGCAAATAATGTTATCCCTATTTTCTAGTTGAAGAAAGCCAGGATAAGAGTACTTTTCTAAATTCCACCCTATTTCTCTCAATCCCATCAGACTGTAACCCTTCCAATCGATCAATCTCTACCTTCAAAACCCTCCTATAAAGCCATCTATTCAAGTGGCTTCCATTACTGATCCCAACACTAATCAATCAATCAATCACATTTATTGAGTGCGTACTGTATATAAAACACTGTACTAAGTGCTTGGAAGAGTAATGATAATGATGGTATTTAAGTGCTTACTAAGTGCCAAGCACTGTTCTAAGAATTGGAATGTGTTAAGCACTTATTCTATGTGCCAAGCACTGTTCTAAGCACTCTGATAGATATGAGGTAATCAGGCTGTCCCACACGGACACCATTAATAACCATTTTCCAGATGAGGTAACTGAAGCACAAAGAAGCTAATTGGCTTGCCCAAGGTCACACAGCAGACAAGTGGCAGAACCAGGATTAGAACCCACATCCTCTGATTCCCAAGCCCGTGCTCTTTCCACTATGCCAATAGAGTTGGTAGATATATTTCCTGCCCACGACGAGCTTAACTCAGGCACATCTCATCCCATGATCCACTCTCAGTCCTCATGTGTACCCAGCTTTATTCTTATTCTTTATTTATTTATTCTTTTATTTATTCCCTTTATATTTAACCATTGTATCTATGCTCTTACTCTTTGTCCTCTTTTATGCTTGCAGTGTGGGCCTACTTTTCTGCCCTTTTAGACTGTAAACTCTTTGAGGACAGGGACTGCAATTTTTCCTTCTATTGTATGTTTCCAACTGTTCAATGCAATTTCCTGCACAAAATAAGTGCTTTGGATGGGGATGATGTTGAGATAGCTGGAAATAGAAGTTGATTTCCCTGCATCCCAAATGCTTACTCTAACAGAATTAAATGAGTCATGGGTATAGGCATGTGTAATTATTGCAAACAACTGCAAATAGTTCATTCATTCATTCATTCATTCATTCAATAGTATTTATTGAGCGCTTACTATGTGCAGAGCACTGTACTAAGCGCTTGGGATGAACAAGTCGGCAACAGATAGAGACAATCCCTGCCGTTTGACGGGCTTACAGTCTAATCGGGGGAGACGGACAGACGAGAACAATGGCAATAAATAGAGTCAAGGGGAAGAACATCTCGTAAAAACAATGGCAACTAAATAGAATCGAGGCGAGGTACAATTCATTAACAAAATAAATAGGGTAACGAAAATATATACAGTTGAGCGGACGAGTACAGTGCTGTGGGGATGGGAAGGGAGAGGTGGAGGAGCAGAGGGAAAAGGGGAAAAAGAGGGTTAAGCTGCGGAGAGGTAAAGGGGGGATGGCAGAGGGAGTAGAGGGAGAAGAGGAGCTGAGTCTGGGAAGGCCTCTTGGAGGAGGTGAGTTTTAAGTAGGGTTTTGAAGAGGGAAGAGAATCAGTTTGGAGGAGGTGAGGAGGGAGGGCGTTCCAGGACCGCGGGAGGACGTGACCCAGGGGTCGACGGCGGGATAGGCGAGACCGAGGGGCGGTGAGGAGGTGGGCGGCAGAGGAGCGGAGCGTGCGGGGTAGGTGGTAGAAAGAGAGAAGGTAGGAGAGGTAGGAAGGGGCAAGGTGATGGAGAGCCTTGAAGCCTAGAGTGAGGAGTTTTTGTTTGGAGCGGAGGTTGATAGGCTACCACTGGAGTTGTTTAAGAAGGGGAGTGACATGCCCAGATCATTTCTGCAGGAAGATGAGCCGGGCAGCGGAGTGAAGAACAGACTGGAGCGGGGCGAGAGAGAAGGAAGGGAGGTCAGAAAGAAGGCTGACACAGTAGTCTAGCCGGGATATAACGAGAGCCTGTAATAGTAAGGTAGCCATTTGGGTGGAGAGGAAAGGGCGGATCTTGGCGATATTGTAAAGGTGAAACCGGCAGGTCTTGGTAACGGATAGGATGTGTGGGGTGAACGAGAGAGACGAGTCAAGGATGACACCGAGATTGCGGGCCTGAGAGACGGGAAGGATGGTCGTGCCATCCACGGTGATAGAGAAGTCTGGGAGAGGACTGGGTTTGGGAGGGAAGATGAGGAGCTCAGTCTCGCTCATGTTGAGTTTTAGGTGGCGGGCCGACATCCAGGTGGAGACGTCCAGGAGGCAGGAGGAGATGCGAGCCCGAAGGGAGGGGGAAAGGACAGGGGCGGAGATGTAGATCTGCGTGTCATCTGCGTAGAGATGGTAGTCAAAGCCGTGAGAGCAAATGAGTTCACCGAGGGAGTGAGTGTAAATGGAGAACAGAAGAGGGCCAAGAACTGACCCTTGAGGAACTCCAACAGTTAAAGGATGGGAGGGGGAGGAGGCTCCAGCGAAGGAGACCGAGAATGACCGGCCAGAGAGGTAAGAGGAGAACCGGGAGAGGACGGAGTCCGTGAAGCCAAGGTGAGATAAGATATGGAGGAGGAGGGGATGGTCGACAGTGTCAAAGGCAGCAGAGAGGTCAAGGAGGATTAGAATGGAGTAGGAGCCACTGGATTTGGCAAGAAGGAGGTCATGGGTGATCTTAGAGAGAGCAGTCTCGGTAGAGTGGAGGGGACGGAAGCCAGATTGGAGGGGGTCTAGGAGAGAATTGGAATAGTCTCCTGGTATCGAGGTTTTTGGATGTGTACCCCTTAAGCATCTTGATACTCAATCCCAGCCCCACAGTACTTTTGTAAATATTCTTATACTCTTAATTTTTCCCCATTCCTAATCTATTTTAATAGCTGTCTCACCCTGAAGTCCATAAGTCCCTCATGGGCATGGACTGAAGTTCATTGTGGACAGGGAATGTGCCTGGTTATTGTTATCATACTCTCCCAAGTGCTTAGTACAGAGCTCTGCACACAGTAAGCAATAAATACAACTGAATGAATGAATGAAGACTCTATCTTCCAACTTTGTTGTATGGCATTCTCTCAAGCTCTTAGTCCAGTGTTCTGCACATAATAAGCACTGAATAAATATCATTGACTGATTGATTGAGGGTAGGGTAGGCTGGGTAGGTGGGGAGATTATGGGGGTTCTCAGCATCCTCGGGAAGGCAGCCTGCCTCCCTCAGAGAAGGTTCCTTAGAGAAATTTAAGGAAGCTTTCCTCTGTTAGCTTTCTCCCCACTATAGACTGTAAGCTCCTTGTGGGCAGGGAACGTGTCTACCAAACTTGTATCACATTCTCCTGAGCACTTAGTACTGTTCTGCATTCAGTAAGCATTCAGTAAATACTAATAATAATAATGTTGGTATTTATTAAGCGCTTACTATGTGCAGACCACTATTCTAAGCGCTGGGGTAGATACAGGGTAATCAGGTTGTCCCACATGAGGCTCACAATCTCCTTCCCCATTTTACAGATGAGGTAACTGAGGCACAGAGAAGTTAAGTGACTTGCCCACAGTCACACAGCTGACAAGTGGCCGAGCCGGGAGTCGAACCCATGACCTCTTACTCCGAAGCCCAGGCTCTTTCCACTGAGCCATGCTGCTTCCCCATTGATTGATTTCTTTAGGGCAGTGTTCAGGGCAGGGGAATTGCTCCAAAGCTCACTGAGACCAGTTGTTCCATGACTAACCAGGGATAACTGAAGAATTAATCGTTGAAGAAACACACTTTCAAAGCACCTAGATGCTCTAACTATAGCTCAATCTAACATGAATGTTTGAGGGTTGACTTTGAAGAGACTCGTTCTCTCCTTAACCCATGTTCATCTTCATGATAAACTCGTGACTGTAAATGTCACCCAGGAATGTGTGATGTAAATGGCATGGATACAGAAGAAGTTATTGAATTGAAAAGGGATGGCTCCTGAACTGGGAAGGGAAGATTGAAAGATAAGCCTGGGAAAGCTGAAGAAAAATGAGATTCTGGGCCAGTTATGAGATGGTTCATGATAGGGTATTCTTTTAGAGCAAGTTGAATAATGTTGCCTCTTTTATCTTAGCTACCAGGAGAACAAGAGCTACAAATGATGAAAGGGGAAAACAGCAGATTTAAGGCAACAAGCTCTTTCACAGAATATGTGGAGCAAAAAGAAAAGCATCAGATATCATCAGTGAGAAGCAAGTTATTTATGAGAGTTACACTGAAGTACAGTAGTTGTAGAGTAACAGAAACATTTGGAATTCCAGAATCTCAGCGTGGCAACAGATCAGTTTCCTAGGTGAAAGAGAATGAGATTGGAAGCCAGGAGTCCCAGCTCAGCCCCTGGCTTCGTGTGTGACCTGGAGCCAGTCACCTTCCCTCACTGGGCTTCAGCTTCCTCATTTTCTTTTATGGTATTTGTCAAGTGCTTACTATGTGCCAGATACTGTACTAAGTGTTGGGTTAGATACTAGCTAATTAGGTTGGACACAGTCCATGTCCCAAATGGGGCTCAGAGTTTCAATCTCCATTTTACAGATCGGGGAAGTGAGGCCCAGATAAATTGAGAGACTAGCCCTAGGTCACACAGCAGACTAGTGGCGGAGCTGGGATTAGAATCCAGGTCTTACTGACTTCCAGGCCCATGCTCCATCCACTAAACAAAGCTGCTTCTCAACTATAAACTGGGGATAAAATGGATTGAAAGCTCCATATAGGAAGTGGACTGTGTTCAGTGTCATAATCTGGTATCTATCCCAGCACATAGTAAAGGGTTTAATACTAGCAATATTAACAATATTGTTGTTTAATATTGATGTTAAAGAGTTTAACAACAATCATAACTATAATAATGTCAGTAATAGTCATAATTTAGTCCATCCCCTGCCTGCAGGCATGAGTTCAACTAATTAATCTTAGATTTTTTTAATTTTCATGGTATTTGTTAAATGCTTACCACGTGTCAAACACTGTTCAAAGTGATGATTGGGCTTTGGAGTCAGAGATCATTAGTTCGACTCCCGGCTCTGCAACTCATCAGCTGTGTGACTGTGGGCAAGTCATTTAACTTCTCTGTGCCTCAGTTACCTCATCTGTAAAATGGGGATTAACTGTGAGCCTCATGTGGGACAACCTGATTACCCTGTATCTCCCCCAGCGCTTAGAACAGTGCTCTGGATCACCTCCTCTGTCCGCCTCCTACGCTCCTATGCTCGAGCTGCGGAGCGCTGCTGGCGAAAGTCCAAGCACGAAGCCGACCTCACACACTTCAAATTTATCCTTTCCTGCCTTAACTCTGCCCTCTCCTCCACCAGGCAAAACTTCTTCTCCTCCCTCATCGACACCCATGCCCGTCACCCCCGCCGATTGTTCCGGACTTTAACTCTCTCCTTAGGCCCCCTGTTCCTCCCCCTCCCCCGTCTCTTACCCCCAATGATCTGGCCACCTATTTCCTCACAAAAATCAACACAATCAGGTCTGAGCTCCCCAAAGTCACCCCTCCGCCTCTCCCCTCCCCCCCACCAACCCTCTACCCTACTTTCCCATCCTTCCCTGCAGTATCCTCAGAGGAGATCTCCTCCCTCCTCGCAAGTGCCACCCCCTCCACCTGCGCCTCGGACCCCATTCCCTCTCACCTTCTTAAAACCATCGCCCCTGCCCTCCTCCCTTCCTTAACTTCTATTTTTAACCACTCAATCTCCAATGGCTCCTTCCCCGCTGCCTTCAAACATGCCCACGTCTCCCCCATCCTAAAAAAAACCTGCTCTTGACCCCACTTCCCCCTCCAGTTATCGCCCTATCTCCTTACTACCCTTCCTTTCCAAAATCCTAGAACGAGTCATCTACAATCGATGCTTAGAATTCCTTAACTCCCATTCTCTCCTAGACCCCCTCCAATCTGGCTTCCGTCCCCTCCACTCTACCGAGGCTGTTCTCTCTAAGGTCACCCATGACCTCCTTCTTGCCAAATCCAATGGCTCCAACTCCATTCTAATCCTCCTTGACCTCTCTGCTGCCTTTGACACTGTCGACCATCCCCTCCTCCTCCATACCTTATCTCACCTTGGCTTCACGGACTCTGTCCTCTCCTGGTTCTCCTCTTACCTCTCTGGCCGGTCATTCTCGGTCTCCTTCGCTGGACCCTCCTCCCCCTCCCATCCTTTAACTGTTGGAGTTCCTCAAGGGTCAGTTCTCGGCCCTCTTCTGTTCTCCATTTACACTCACTCCCTCGGTGAACTCATTCGCTCTCACGGCTTTAACTACCATCTCTACGCAGATGACACGCAGATCTACATCTCCGCCCCTGTCCTCTCCCCCTCCCTTCAGGCTCGCATCTCCTCCTGCCTCCTGGACGTCTCCACCTGGATGTCGGCCCGCCACCTAAAACTCAACATGAGCGAGACTGAGCTCCTCATCTTCCCTCCCAAACCCGGTCCTCTCCCAGACTTCTCTATCACCGTGGATGGCACGACCATCCTTCCCGTCTCTCAGGCCCGCAATCTCGGTGTCATCCTTGACTCGTCTCTCTCGTTTACCCCACACATCCTATCCGTTACCGAGACCTGCCGGTTTCACCTTTACAATATCGCCAAGATCCGCCCTTTCCTCTCCACCCAAACAGCTACCTTACCGCTACGGGCTCTCGTTATATCCTGGCTAGACTACTGTGTCAGCCTTCTCTCTGACTTCCCTTCCTCCTCTCTCGCCCCGCTCCAGTCTATTCTTCACTCCGCTGCCCGGCTCATCTTCCTGCAGAAACGATCTGGGCACGTCACTCCCCTTCTTAAACAACTCCAGTGGTAGCCTATCAACCTCCGCTCCAAACAAAAACTCCTCACTCTAGGCTTCAAGGCTCTCCATCACCTTGCCCCTTCCTACCTCTCCTCCCTTCTCTCTTTCTACCGCCCACCCCGCACGCTCCGCTCCTCTGCCGCCCACCTCCTCACCGTCCCTCGGTCTCGCCTATCCCGCCGTCGACCCCTGGGTCACGTCCTCCCGCGGTCCTGGAACGCCCTCCCTCCTCACCTCCTCCAAACTGATTCTCTTTCCCTCTTCAAAACCCTACTTAAAACTCACCTCCTCCAAGAGGCCTTCCCAGACTCAGCTCCTCTTCTCCCTCTACTCCCTCTGCCACCCCCCCTTTACCTCTCCACAGCTAAACCCTCTTTTTCTCCTTTTCCCTCTGCTCTTCCACCTCTCCCTTCCCATCCCCACAGCACTGTACTCGTCCACTCAACTGTATATATTTCCATTACCCTATTTATTTTGTTAATGAATTGTACATCACCTCGATTCTATTTAGTTGCCATTGTTTTTACGAGATGTTCTTCCCCTTGACTCTATTTATTGCCATTGTTCTTGTCTGTCCGTCTCCCCCGATTAGACTGTAAGCCCGTCAAACGGCAGGGATTGTCTCTATCTGTTGCCGACTTGTTCATCCCAAGAGCTTAGTTCAGTGCTCTGCACATAGTAAGCGCTCAATAAATATTATTGAATGAATGAATGCTCTGCACATAGTAAGCACTTAACAAATACCAACATGTTCTTTTTTAAATTAGGTTGGATACAGTTCCTATCCTGTATGGGGTTCATAGTCTTAAGCAGGAGGGAGAACAGATGTCCAATCCTTATTTTACAGTTGAGGAAACTGAGGCACAGAAAAATTAAGTGACTTGCCCCAGGACACACAGCAAACAGAGCTAGGATTAGAACCCAGGATTCCTGACTCCCAGGCCCATGCTCTTTCCAGTAGGCCACACTGCTTCTTAATAAGATGATCTCCCATTTTTAAAGGTGTCCGAAGAAAGCTACTCTGCAGCTTCCCTGGGTCACCATTCAATTATTCAATAACTCTCGTGATTAATTAATTCTTCTTTTGCTTTAATTTAAATCCTTAACCTTTATTTAAGCCTTTTCCCCTTCATTCTGTGTTCCTTTAGAGTGTAAGTTCATTCTCTAGACCTTAAACTCATTGTGGGCAGGGAATATGTCTGTTTATTGTTATATTGTACTCTGCCAAGGGCTTAATACAGTGCTCTGCATACAGAAAGGGCTTAATAAATATGATTGAATTAATGAATTCACTCGAATTGGAGAAAAGCTGCATTGGTGTTGGGAATGATGCCAACTTAGCTCTGATAGAAATATGAGTCCTGGAAGGGTTTCCCCAAAGCAATGGTGGCATGGGCAGGTGGGGGATAGCTCGGGGGGGCCTGGGGAGGCTCCTCCAACCCGATATCCTGTTGTTGGAGGTCTCTGCCCCAGGGATGGCCTGCCTTTCCCTTCCCACCATCAGACAGACCCCAGATCCCCCCACATTCAAACCCCTCCTAAAATCCCACCTCTTTCATGAAGTTTTCCCTGATTCATTTTCTATCATCCCAAGCCATATCAACCCTTCTGCCATCTTGAGAAATTATGATATGATTTACACCCTCCTTGACTCTCCCCCTCTAGACTGTAAGCTCACTGTGGGCAGAGCACGTGTCTGTTTACTGTTATTTTGTAGTCTCCCAAGTGCTTAGTACGGTGCTCTGCATACAGTAAGTGCTCAATAAATACACTTGAATGAATGAGTGAGCAGGGATGTGTTTGTGGGTACTTTAATAATGATAATATAATAATAATCATCAAATTTACTAAGCACTTACTATGGGCCAAGCAGTGTACTAATGCTGGGGTAGGTACAAGATAAGCAGATCAGAAATAATTCCTATTCTAAATGGGGTTCAGAATCTAAGAAAGAGAAAGAATAGGTGTTGAATCCCCATTTTATAGATGAGGAAACTGAGGCCTAGGGAATTTAAGTGACTTGCCCAAGGTCACACAGCAGGCAAGTGACTGAGCCAGCGTTAGAACCCAGATGCTCTGGCTCCTTGACCTGTGCTCCTTCCCCTAGACCATGCTCCTTCCTTATCATTTATTTAGCATTTATTCTGACCACACTTGTAAATATTTTGTTTGGTTTGCCTTCCCCATTAGAGTGGGAAAGGACGAATCACTTCTTCATCCTGTACTATCCAAACGCTTAATACCCACACCATACCATTTGGGTAATCAAAAAATGCCAGAGCTATTAGTAAAACTCAGCTGCCTCACTTGGAAAATGGAGATTAAGACTGTGAGCCCCGTGTGGGACATGGACTGTGCCCAACATGATTTGTCTGTACCCACCCCAGCACTTAGTAACGTGCCTAGGACACAGTAAGTGCTTCACAAACACCACAATTTTATTATTATTTCTACTACTACAACTACTATTACCACTATCCCTATTATTTTTATTAGTAGAACCTCTACTCCTGGTAATCCTACTGCATAATTCCTTCATTCATTCCTTCTATCATATTCATTGAGCTCTTACTTTGTGCAAAGCACTGGACTCAGTAAGCTCTTGGGATAGTACAACAACAAAAAGACACATTCCCTACCCTCAATAATCTCACAGTCCAGTGGGGGAGAAAGACATTAATATGCATAAATAGATAAATTAATGGATTACAGATATAGACATATGTGCTGAGGGGATGGGAGGGAGAAAAAATGAAGGGAGCATGTCAGGGCACTGCAGAAGGAAGTGAGGGAAGAGGAGAGGAGGGCTTAGTCAGGGAAGGATTCTTGGAGGAGATGGGCCTTCAATAAGGCTTTGAAGTGGAAGAGATTAATTATCTGTCTGATATGAGGCTGGAGGGCATTCCAGGCCAAAGGTAGGATGTGGGCGAGAGGTCAGTGGTGAGACAAATGAAATAGAGGTATAGTGAGAAGGTTAACATTAGGAGTGGGGAAACATGGTCTGAACGTTTTTGAAGGAAAATGAATCAGGCATCAGAATGGAGAATAGATTGGAGAGGGGAGAAACAGGAGGCAGAGAGGTAATAATAATAATAATAACCATAATGGTATTTATTAAGCGCTTATATATGCCAAGCACTGTTCTAAGAGCTGGGGTAGGTACAAGGTAATCAGGTTGTCCCATGTGGGGCTCACAGTCTTAATCCCCTTTTTACAGATGAGGTAACTGAGACACAGAGATGTTAAGTGACTGGTCCAAAGTTTCACAGCTGATACATGGCAGAGCTTCCCAAGCCCATGCTCTTTCCAATAAACCACGCTGCTTCTCAGTGTAGGCAAGGGAGGCTCAAGGCAGGATAGGATAATTGCTTTCAGCAATTTGGTAGCAGCTTGGATGAAGAGGAAGGGGCAGATTTTAGCAGTGTTGTGAAGGCAGAACTGACAGGACTTAGAGCTGGCTTGAATATGTGGGTTGAATGATAGAGAGCTGTCAAAGGTAATGCCAAGGTTACATGCCTGTGAGACAAGAAGGTTGGTGGCATCATCAACAGTGATGGGAAAGTGAGCCAGAAGACAGCTTTTGAGTGGGAAGATAAGAAATTGAGTTTTAGCCATATTAAGTTTGAGATGACCAGGAAGTGATCCAAGTAGCGATGTCTTGAAAGGCAGGAGGAAATGTGAGACTGCAGAGAGGGAAAGAGATCAGGGCTGGAAATGTAGACTTGGGTGTCATCTGCACCAGGTGAGCAAATAAGTTCTCGAAGGGAGTAGGTGTAGATGGAGAATACAAAGAGGCTCAGAACTGAAACTTGAGGGACACCCAGGGATAGGGAATGGGTGGAGCCCGCAAAAGAGATTGAGAATCAGTGGCCAGAAAGATAGGAGGAGAACCTCCTACTCCTAGTACTACTACTATTATTATTATTTATTCAATCATTCATTCAATCGTATTTATTGAGCGCTTACTATGTGCAAAGCACTCGAAAATACAATTGAGCAACACATAGAGACAATCCTTGACCACAACGTGCTCACAGTCTAGAATGGGGGAGACAGACATCAAAACAAGTAAACATGCAACAGGGACATCATTATAAATAAAGAGAATTATGGATGTATACATCATTAATAAAAATAAATAGAATTACTACTATTACTACTACTATTACTACTTCAATTTCATGCTACCCAGAGGCCCTAAGATGCTTTCCCGACATCATAATGATAATAATAATTGTGGTATTTATTAAGTGTGCTTTACTATTGTCAGGCACTGTATTAAGCACTGAGGTAGATACAAGATAATGGGGTTGAACACAGTCCCTGTCCCACATAGAGCTCCCAGTCTCAATTCCCATTTTACAGATGAGAAAACTGAAGCCCAGAGAAATCAAGGGACATACCCAAGGTTACACAACAGAGAAGTGGAGGAGCTGGGATTAGAACCCAGGTCCTTCCAACTCCCAGGCCTGTACTCTATCCACTGGACCACGCTGCTTCTTCAGAGGTTATCTTGCCTCCCCCTCTTCCAAGAATGCCTGCTTTCTCGACACCCTGGCCTTCATTCCTTTCTGCTCCTTCCTTCCCACAGAGAGTCTGCTTGTCATCTATGTTCCATTCAGAGACAATTTGACTTTAAGCCCTGAGTTACCTTCATTCAACAACTCTTAATATAGCTGAAAACCGTTGAGTCACCCTCCCCTTTTATCCTCTCTAGGTTCAGTAGGCCATTTCACCAGAGGTTTCATCTACTAGATCTTCACGAGGCACATCGCAAAACAGATAGTACCCATTTTCCCACCTCACCTCTGTGAGGTGTCTGACATGACTTGATCCAAGTCAAGGAACCAATCTCTGGTAAAACTGGGCTCGAGACACACAGATCTCTAATTACAATTCCTTAGATCAAGTCCAACAGGGAAAAACAGAAAAGGTGACTTGTGATAGAAAGAAAGTAAACAGAGAACACACAAAAGTAGAATAAAAAAATGCATAGAAGAAAATGCTCTGCACAATGATTGATTGACAAACTATACATGGACCAAGAGCTCTTCCAAATTTCCAGTTTTCATTAGGATCTTTCCTTTACACCTAATAGATTGCAATGTGACAGAAATGCTAAAAATTATTCCTTTAGAGTGGAGGCAAATTAAAGTCCAAGTACATGAGGCTTTGGCTGAGAGGCGGTTGTGTCTCCGAATAAAAATTAAGGGCCATAAATCAGAATGGTGACTAGGAGTTTTTGTAAAAATTTTAAAATCAGTAGTACTGAGGAGAAGGCAGCCAGTTGAGGACTGATTGGAATTCTGAGTGGTTCCTAGAATAACTGTATCTGCAGAGTTTTTTGGTTTTTTTAATGGTATTTGTCAAGCATTTACTATGTGCCAGGCACTGTACTAAGAGTTGGGCAGATGCAAGTTAATAGGTTTGGACACAGTCTCTGTCCCACATGGGGTACACAGAGTCTCAATCCCCATTTTACAGATAAGGTAACTGAGGCACAGAGAAGTGAAGGGACTTGCTCAAGAGTACCCAGCAAACAAGTGTCAGAGCTGGGATTAGAACCCAGGACCTTCGGACTCCCAGGCCTTGCTCTATCCACTAGGTCACGCTGCTGCAGAGTCGGTATTTACCCGAGGGTAGGAGCACTTACCATTCTTAAGGAGGAGCACAGCCAAGAAATCTTGCAAATATGAGTTGATATAGAGGAGGAGACCTGGAGCCTGTGCGGTGAGAAAATTCAATGCAATGTTTTCCTTAGATGGAACAGCGTCGGTGTAAATGGCTGAGGAAGAAAAGCTAGAGTTCTTCGTCACAGGGTAAGGCTCTTGAAAGACATAAGTCACTGAAGTCCCGGCTTCAAACATTGCAGAAACCTCTGAAATGCAAAACAAAGAAAAGGGGGAATTTCCCTCATTATGCTTGCAGATTCAAGAGATTCCACTTTAAGCCTAAAACACCAGTTCACACATAAAATTCTCCACATCAAATATGGTCGAGATGTGTTTATGGAATGTCCCACTGAGCACACTGGATGATTCATTCATTCATTCAATCGTATTTATTGAGCATTTACTATGTACAGAGCACTGTACTAAGCTCTTGGGATAATTCTGGTCTTGAGCTTATTTATTTGATGTTACTTGTTAAGGACTTGCTATATACCAAGCACTGTTTCAAACACCGGAGTAGAAACAAGATAGTCACTTTGGATAAAGTCCTTGTCCCTCATGGGACTCACAATCTAATCTGTGGGGGAAAGCATTAATCCTCATTTGGCAGAGGAGGAAACTGAGGCCCAGAGAAATGAAATGACTTCCCCAAGGTCACACAGCAGGTGGAGCCAGGATTAGAGCTCAGGTCCTCTGACTGCCAGGCCCATGCTCCTTCCACTAAGGCCACACAGCTTCTCTGAGTCCTCAGTATCAAGAACCAACATTAAGGATGTGGAACGGAGACTGTGCTTGATCTGCTTATCTTCTGTTAAATCCAACACTCAGCACAGTGCTTGGAGGTAGTAGTATTTATTAAGTGCTTAATGTGTGCAGATCACTGAACTAAGAGCTAGGAAAGAATGTTCGGGTGGCTACTAGACACAGCCTCAGTGGCCAGTAAGTGTATTGCTTCATTCTAGACTGTGAGCTTTTTGTTGGGTAGGGATTGTCTCTATCTGTTGCCAGGTGGTACTTTCTAAACACTTTGCACATGGTAAGTGCTCTATATGTATGACTGAATGGATGGTACCAACACCTGAAAATAATTGTGTTTATTTCCAATGTCCATTGGTTCCACTTTGTGAAGAAACTGTAGCTACCTGAATCATTAGCCAAACATTAAACTAGCACATTCGTGCGTATTTCCCAACACACTGGGATTATCCGTTTGTCGGAAGGAAGGTTAAGGGAATATGTTTTGCATTTATCTTAGAGGTTACAACAGCGATGCTGCCAATGATAGAGATGTGCAGCAGTGAGCTGCAGAGAGGCTGTCTGTTCACTTCAGTTCCATTCAGGCATTTCCTGTGGTGTTTTTCCTGAGGGAGCATCAACAGACATTCACAGCTACTCTCACCTAGTTAGCAGAATAATAGTCTTATTCTTGATGTTTTTGTTAAAACCTTTAGGCAATCTACTAAGAATAGCAAATTTATTATTGGCACATGTACCACAGTGCCTATTGTCTATCTTTTCTCATGTTACTGGGGATACTCAATGCCACAACCACAAATTTTACAGCCAGAGGAAATATACCAGACAGAAATTTCATTTCCCAGTTGTACGGTCCACTGGTGATATTTTTTCAAAGTTAAAGTCGCTAGGCGATACCAAACTCCTCTCTTGAGTTTTAATTGTCCACCGGACTGTTGTATAAATCTTCACAAAAATGTACATCTCCCAGGGGGAGAAGGGATTTGGGGATAGGATATGGCAAAGGTCAGTGGGTTATACAGCTCTCTGCTGTCCAGATGCCAGGGCTTTTAAAAAACTCTGGTGAAAGCATCATGACCAAAGAAGCTGCCTTCAGCAGAGTAGCCACAGATATGAGGATTCTGTTCTATCATCCAAAGCCTCCTACAGGACCCACTAAGGTCTTGCTTTTGTGATCATTCAAGCTATGGCAGTGGTTACACAACAGCAAGGAACTGGAGAATTGGAGAAGATATTGCTCAGCTTTCTCCTCCTCCACATTCTTCCTTCTCTTTCTCTTCAGCTAATTCTCCTCCTTCCCCTTCTCTTTCAATTCTGCTTCTCCTCCTATTTCTCTTTTCTTCTCCTCCTTCTCCTCCTTCTCTTCCTTTACTGCTCTTTCTCCTCCTCCTCCTTATCCTCTTCTCGTGGGCAGGGAATGTGTCTGTCATGTTGTTATAATGTATTCTCCCAAGGTCAATGCTCTGCACACCATAAGCGATAAATAGATACAATTAACTGATTGACTCTTCCTATTCTGCTGTTGTTGCTTCTCCTCTCTCTGTCATTCTCTTCTACTGCTTCTTCTCCTGCTCCTCCTTCTCCTCCTATTCTGCCACTGCTGCTTCTTTTCCTCGTCCTTCTCCTCATCCTATTCTGCCGCTGCTGCTTCTTGTCCTCATCTTCCCACGGCTGCTTCTCCTCCCCTTTCTATCTCTCACCCTTCTCTTCCTCCTCCTCTGCTTCCTGTTCTTTTCAGCTTCTTCCTCCTCCTCCTCAGCAACCAGCAGTGCAGCTGAAGGGCTAATTTCAGGATCATTCTTGGGGATTTCTAAGTTTAGCCACCCTCATTTTTTTCTCTTCTGACCAGAGACCTATTAAATACAGGTCAGGATTACATGGCCATTTATGGCAGTGGTGTGGCAACAGACCTCATGATAATATTAGAGGCTGGGCAAGTTTGGGGGGTATCACTTGGTCCCATCTATTCTCTGCTGCAAGCCCCCCACAATTTAAGCCACCTTAGTCACACAGCACATATGCTTAACTGTAATTTATTTTAATGTCTGTCTCCCACATTGGACTGTAAGACCGTTGGAGGCAGAGTCTGTTTATTGTTCTATTGTACTCTCCCAAGAGCTTAGTACAGTGCTTTGCACACAGTAAGTGCTCAGTAAACATGATTAACTGACTGTCTGTAAGCTACTTGTGGGCAGGGAACTCATCTGCTGGCTCTCTTGTTTAGCCCTCTCCCAAGTGTGTGATTCAGTGCTCTGCATGCAGTAAGCGCTCAAAAAGTATCACTGATTAATTGATTGATTAAATTCTGTGGGGCAAATATAAATTTCTTATGGGGTACAGAGATGGTGAATTAAGATGTGGAATGATTCTCCCCATGCTATGTACAGAGAAGCTAAAGCCCAGTGCAGATAAAGGAAATACATGAGGACACACCAACATAAATTATCAACAGCAAGAGGATTGGTATTAGAACCCAGGCCTCCTGGCTCCCAGCTTTGAATTTTGCCCGCGAGGTTTTGACCTCATCAAGTGCTAGGGGGAGCATAATGAGCCTGTGGGAAATAGTAACAAGACACAGTGGATTGAGCACAGGTCTGGGAGTCAGAAGATCATGGGTTTTAATCCTGGTTCCGCCACTTGTCTGCTGTGTGACCTTGGACAAATCACTTAATTTCTTTGTGCCTCCGTTACCTCGTCTGTAAAATGGGGATGAAGACTGTGAGCCCCATGTGGGACAGAGACTGTGTCCAATCCAATTTGCTTGTATCCACCCCAGCACTTAGTACAGTGCATGGAACATAGTAAGCACTTGGCATTATTATTATTATTGTTACTATTATTACTAGATGTGCCACAGGCCTACTCAATCAATAGTATGTATTCAACACCTACAGTCTGCAGAACACTTTACTAAGCACTTTGGAGAGTGCTATCAAGTTAGTAGACACGATCCTTGCTCTCGAGGAGCTATCAGTCTACTATGTGCAGAGCACTGTACTATGTGGTTGAGAGAATCCAACAGAGTTAGAGAAACAGCATGGCCCAGTGGAAAAAGCCCAGGCCTGGGAATCAGAAGGACCTCGGTCTCTAATCCTGGCTCCACCACATGTCTGCTATGTGACCTTGGGCAAGTCCCTTAACTTCTCTGGGCCTCAATTACTTCATCTGTTAAATGGGTATTAAGAATGTGAGCCCCATATGGGACAGGGACAGTATCCAACCTGATTAACTCGCATCTACCCCAGCATTTAGAACAATGCTTGGCACGTAGTAACCACTTAACAAGTACAATAATTAATTATCTGTATTACTCCTGGCTTGACCACTTGCCTGCTGGGGGACCTTGAGTGAGTTACCTCTCTTTGCCTCAGTTTCCTCATATGTTCAGTGGGCATCAGGTGGCAATTCTCTCTCTACTTAGACCACGAGGCCCCTGTAGGTCAGGGGAACTCTTCCAAGGAAGAGGCCAAATGAGGAGCCCGGAGGATGTACCTTTCCTGCAGAAGGGCCCTTCATAGGGGGAGTTGGTGCAGTCGCAGAAGTAGCCACTGTTCTTCTCCACACACTTTCCTCCGTTGTGGCAGGAGGTGCTGTAACTGCTGCAGTGTCCCGGACATCCAGGCTTAACTCCCGCTGTCACCTTTGCCCTCTCTTCCAGGTCGAACTTCTGCCCATTTAAGCGTAAGGAGCGGATGCACCCTAGAAAACCTTTCTGCCTGGATATTGTGCCTCCTGAAACCAAGAAAAAAAATTCAGTTTACATAGGGTCCAAACACACATCAAGACTATCACTGGGCAACTGTATAATCATCATCATCATCATCATCATATTTGGTAAATACAAAGGGAAAAGAACTGTACTAAGCACTGGGGTAGATACAAGATGATCAAGTCTGAGACAAGCCTTTCCTCACAGTCTAAGCAGGAGGAAGAACAGGTTTTTAATATCCATTTTACAGAGGAGGAAACAGGCCCAGAAAAGTTAAATGACTTGCCCAAAGTCACACAGCAGGCAAGTGGGGGAGCTGAGATTGGAATTTAGTGCTCTTTCAATTCATTCATTCATTCATTCATTCATTCAATCGTATTCACTGAACCTTTACTGTGTGCAGAGCACTGTACTAAGCATTTGGAAAATACAATTCGGCAACAGATAGAGATAATCCCTACCCAACAACGGGTTTACAGTCTAGAAGGGGAGACAATTCTAGAATGGCTTTCCACTAAACCACACTGTTTCCTAATATAAAGTTTCCTCCATATAGTTCATAGTCACCTATGTCATTTTACTTTCATTGAAATGCTATAGATAGCATTATAATAGATATATAGATATAGATATAATTCTGGAATTTGGACCATAAAAGATTGCTATTTGGGATGATGATTACAGGAATTATAATCCACTGACAGGAAAATTTGCCTTTCAAAATCAAAGATCCTTGGTGCCTACTGAAGCACATCTAGACTAGGAGACCAAAATGACTGCTCCAGAAGATTCCCAGTTTAATTCTGGAAATTTAGTAGTATTACTGATCAATAATTTTCATGCTATCCAATATTCTCTGGCATGGCTAGATTTGAGTATGACCTGAATCTACATTTCTGAGTGTGATCAATTTTGGGCAGGTGATAAAGAAGCGTTTTTTAGTACCACATTGTACCTCCCTGATCCAAACCTTCGTCATATCCCATTTCAACTATGGCACCAGCCCCCTCACCTACCTCAATGCCTCCAGCTTCTCTCTTCTCTTATCTGTACTTCCCTTTTTCTTTTTTCTAAAACAATGTCTGTGGATGTCTTCCCACTCTTCAAAAATCTCCATTAGTTGCTCATCCATTGCCTCAAACACACTCTTCACTGTCGGCTTTAAGGAACTTAATCATCTCTCTCTCTCCTACCTAACCACATTCCTTTCCAGACAACTGTAGAATGCCACAACAAGGCCCACATACTTCACTCTTCTAACACCAACAATTCATTAGGCCTGGATCGTGTCTCTAACTGTTGACCCTGTGCTCATGTCCTCCCTCCTGTCTAGAGTTCCCTTCCCCAAATAGCCCACAGACCACCATTTTCTTTATCTTCAAAGTCTTTCCTATTCTCCCACCCTTCTGAATCACCCATATACTTGGAGCCTTTACCCTCCAACTATAATGATACCCACCCCTTCCCCATCCCTATAGGTAAGTATCATATCATGCTTCCTCACTAATCTGATTTTAATGTATGTCTCCCCATGCGCTTGTGAGCTCCTTGAAGGCAGAGATTGTGTCTATGCAGAGATTGTGTCTACCACTTCTATTGCATGGACCTGGGAGCCAGAAGGTCATGGATTCTAATTCCGGCTCTGCCACTTGTCTGCTCTGTGACTTTGGGCAAGTCATTTCACTTCTCTGTGCCTCAGTTACTTCATCTGTAAAATGGGGATTGAGACTGTGAGCCCCACATAGGACAGAGACCACATCCAACCCGATTTGCTTGTATCCACTGTGGTGTCTCATTTTGGCAGGGAATGTATCTGCCAATTCTGTTGTACTATACTCTCCCAAGCCCTTAGTACAGTGCTATGCACATATTAAGCTCTTAGTAAATATGATTGATTTATTCATTCATGGGGGCAACTCTTGCCCCATTTTATAGCCAAGGAAATGGAAACTGATGACAGTGAAATGTCTCTTTGATCATCATTTAGTATGTCAATGGCAGAATTAAAACATTGGAAATAACTTTTTCCACATAGGAATGCAGTGTTTTCTCTACTTTTCTATAATACTTGTTTCTTCTGAGTTTGTGAAGATGTGTATCCGCACATGGTTGCCCTTGATGATTTGAAGATGAAACTGCTAAGGAGAGATTTCATCCATGCATAAGAATGTAGAGAGACAATTTGTTTCACACTGTGCCAAGGAAAATATATTAGGACACTTTTTCTGCTCTCTTGCCATTCAGTACGAGCGTTGCATTTTTAAGTAGAGTTTTTCAGATACCAAGAGTGCTGTCCAATGTCCCTGCTGTCTCTTCATCAACCAGACAACAGATTGTGACTGGCTGCTTCGAAAGGACTGTAATTTAGGGTGAGGGTTTGAGGAAAGGCACAGTCAGGACTAGATAGGGGTACAGTTTGTATAAGCGGCATTTGGCTGGCTTAGGAATTTGTCTGGGTGTCCTGTTAATTCTACCAATCCCGAGGTTAAGGGGTTGAACTATGACCCAACATGGCATCACTTCCCCCTCCCGGTGATAGGATAGAATCTGCTGCCGGCCTGGTGCCCGCCTGTCAAGCCTGTTGGGTCAGGGAGTGTTTGCAGTGTTTCCTGGTCTGGGGGTCACCCCTGCCTCAGACTCGTGCTGGCCCAAGGGATGAATTTTACAGTAAAAAGAAAACAAACACGAGCCTTCTTATTTCATCTCCTCCACCAGCCCCCTAGAGAAACAGACCTCAGGCAGCACAAACCCTCCCTGGGGTGCTGGGACAGAGTTACTTTTCTTTGTGCCATTTCCCTGCTTTGAGGGGAGTGAAAAAGTTTTCCCTGATCTGTAGCCCTACTTGATGAGTGTGGGGTCATTCAACAGTATTTACTGAGCACTTACTATGTGCAGAGCACTGTACTAATCGCTTGGAATGTACAAATAGGCAACAGATATAGTCCCTGCCCATTGACGGGCTTACAGTAATGGGCTTAGAAGATGTGACGGAGAGGAGGAGCCCGCGAAGGAGACGGAGAATGAATGGCCAGAAAGATGAGAGGAGAACCAGGAGAGGACGGAGTCTGTGGATAGGATCTCACTGTCCATAACACCATCTTCAAATATAAAGGACAAATAAAATATAATTAAATAGATCTTCTTAGGAGAAGAAGCATTGTAGAGGGAGGTGGCGCTTTCTATGAAGCTCTGTAGAATATGCTGTGTGACCTTAGGCAAATCTCTTCACTTTCTCTGGGCCTCAGTTGGGAGGCGGGGAGGGTCATCCCCCCCGGCCCTCTGCCCCTGCCCGAGTGTGCTCTATATCCCTTGGTCCAAGGGTGGAAACTACAAGTTCCCACCCCCGTTCCCCCACACTGCCTGGTGGGGGCATCAGAAGTAACTCTCAGCGACTGGCTGGGAGAACCCTGGATGGCCCCTCCAAGGGGGTCAGCTCCAGATTTATCCACACATGCTTCGGTTTTGGAGGAAACCTCAGGCTCTCGCATCCGCAATCCTTTCCCCACATGGGACTACCCTAATAATAATAATGATAATAATAATGGTATTTATTAAACAATTTATGTGCCAGGCACTGTACTTTGCACCGGGGTGGACGCAAGAAAATTGGGTTGGACACAGTCCCTGTCCAATGTGGGGCTCACAGTCTCAATCTACATTTTGCAGATGAGGCAACTGAGGCCCAGAGAAAGTTAAGAGACTTGCCTAAGGTTACACAGCAGATCCTACAGAGCTTCACAGAAAGCGCCACCTCCCTCTTCCCTGGTACTGCCTCCTTTTCAGAAGATCGGGTGACCTAGAAATTCAAACTAGGAACCGAAATTCAAACTAGGAGTCGATCACTGAGTAGACAGTAAAAAATTCCTGTTTGTCACAACATCTTGAAGAATTTCTCCTCCGTAAAGTTTCAAAGAGCAAAATGCATCAACCGGTCATGGAACTATATAGCCTACTGCAAACATAAGATGCACTGGAGTTGTTTTTGCAGGAGTGGTGATGGCTGTGCTGAGCCATCCACCGTCTCTCTTGCCCTGTTTACTCAGTGTCTCACACACACTGTGAGGTGGTTGACATAAATGAATAGTGCTGTCTACGGTTATGGAAGAGAATATCTCTGTAGACTCAGAGTCTACAGATTATCTCCTACCCTAACCAACATTATAAGCCATTTTGACTAAAGAGTCAAATCGCTTTAGGCTTTGTGATTTATGTTTTGAGTTTTTTACTTCTTGCAAACAAGATGAAAAGACTGAAAGAGAAGAAACAAAGAAAATGGGAGAAAGAAAACCCTTGTGTCAGCACACTAGATGATACCTGATTCTTCAATTGCTTAGAAGAAACACAGATACGATCCTTAATTACTGGAACTCACCAAAGAGAAGGGACCATGTTTTTGAAGCTTAATTCTGTTTTTTGTACATAACAATCTAAATCCTAAATATGCAAAGTAATAATAACCGCTACTCAACTTGTCTTGTCTTATGCTGTCGAGTCATCTCTGACCCATAGCCATGCCATAGACACATCTCTCCCTGAACGCCCTACCTCCATCTGCCAGAGTCAGAGGTCATGGGTTTGAATCCTGGCTCTGCCACTTGTCAGCTGACTGTGGGCAAGTCACTTAACTTCTCTATGCCTCAGTTACCTCATCTGCAAAATGGAGATTAAGACTGTGAGCCCCACGTGGGACAACCTGATTCCCCTGTGTCTACCCCAGCGCTTAGAACAGTGCTCTGCACATAGTAAGCACTTAACAAATACCAACATTATTATTATTATTATTATTATTATCGTCCTGGTAATGGATCTATAGAGATTTCTTGGTAAAAACACAGAAGTGGTTTACCATTGTCTTATTCCACACAGTAAACCTGAGTCTCTTGTCCTCGATTCTCTCCCATGTCACTGCTGCCCAGTGCAGGTGGGTTTTGACTTGTAGCAGATTGCCTTCCAGTCTCTAGCCACTGCCCAAGCTAGGATTTGGAATGCGTAGGCCTCTGCTTGATTCTCTCTCCTACAGTTGAGACTTGTAGAGTACAGCGTGGCGCAGTGGAAAGAGCATGGGCTTGGGAGTCAGAGGTCATGGGTTTGAATCTCCGCTCTGCCACTTGTCAGCTGTGTGACTCTGGGCAAGCCACTTAACTTCTCTGTGCCTCAGTTACCTCATCTGTAAAATGGGGATTAAGACTGTGAGCCTCATGTGGGACAACCTGATTACCCTGTATATCCCAGAGTTTAGAAGAGTGCTCTGCACCTAGTAAGCACTTAACAAATACCAACGTTATTATTACTGGAAACTCTCCAGGTGTGACCCTGAGAGGGCACTACTCAACTACCCACTGCCCATGCTTAATGTTAAATGCTAGATGCTGACACACAGATGCTCAATAACTTCTGTTCCCATAATTCTCTTCTCTCCCCATACAATCCAGCCAGCACATTTCACTCCTCCAATACCAACAACCTACTCACTGTGTCTCAATCTTATCTTTTTTTTCTTTTTGTGTTGGTATTAGTTAAGCACTTATTATGTTCCAAGCACTGTTCTAATTGCTGGGGCAGACATAAGGTAAGCAAATTGGAAACATTGTGTGTCCCACTTGGGGCTCAAAATCTTAATCCCCATTTTACAGGTGAGGTAACTGAGGCATAGAAAAGTGAAGTGACTTGCCCAAGGTCACACAGCAGACAAGTGACAAAGCTAGGATTAGAACCCAGGTCTTTCTGTCTCCCAGGACCATGCTCTATCTGCTTCTCTCTCTCACTGTTGACTCCTTGTTCAGTCCCTCCCTCCTGCCTGTAATCTGCTCCCCATTCATCTCTGACACCATTCTTCTGATCTTCGAAGCCCAACTAAATACAACATCTTCAGGTAAGCCTCAATGCATTGACTTTTCTCCTCCCCATCCTAGAGAAGCAGCATAGCTCAGTGGAAAGAGCATGAGCTTGGGAGTTATAGGTCATGGGTTCGAATACTGGCTCTGCCACTTGTCAGCTGTGTGACTGTGGGCAAGTCACTTAACTTCTCTGTGCCTTAGTTATCTCATCTGTAAAGTGGGGATTAAGACTGTGAGCCTCACATGGGACAATTGGATTACCCCGTATCTACCCCAGCACTTAGAACAGTGCTCTGCACATAGTAAGCGATTAACCAATACCAACATTATTATTATTACTTCCCTCCCAATTTTATCACTCATTAATTTGAGCCCATACACTCTAAGTGCTTAGGTCTTTTCTCTTGGCCCACCACCCTCACAACATTATGTACCTATCTTTCCACTTGGTTCCTTCCCCCTCCCATAATTCACTGTCAGGACTATCTCTGCCATTAGATTGTAAACTCCTTGACAGTAGAGGTGGTGCCGATTTATCTAAGGTGTTTTCCTGAGGGGTTACTAAGTGCTCTGCACAGAGTAACCATCCTGTCAGTGGCATAGATTGACTGTTGTTGGTGCTAACTTTGACGCTGAGTTGTTTTTTAAAACATGAATCCTGCTAAAGTCCCATCTCCTCCCTGAGGTCCTTCTGGATTAACACCTCAAAATCAACATCCCAGTCCCTATAGATTTGCACCAAAACTGGTTTGCCTCTTACACACACATATACACACAAACACACTCCTGATGTTTTCACAGAAAACGGGCCTGGGAGTCAGAAGGTCATGGGTTCTAATCCCCGCTCTGCCACTTGTCTGTTGTGTGACCCTGGGAAAGTCACAATTTTTCTGTGCCTCAGTTACCTCATTTGTAAAATGGGGATTGTAATTGTGAGCCCCACATGGGACAGAGACTGTGTCCAACCAATTTGCTCATATCCACCCCAGCTCTTAGTACAGTGCCTGGCACAAAGTAAGTGCTTAACAAATTTCATTATCATCATCATCTAAAAAAAAATGTTGGTATTTGTTAAGCGCTTACTATGTGCAGAGCACTGTTCTAAGCACTGGGGTAGATACAGGGTAATCAGGTTGTCCCATGTGAGGCTCACAGTTAATCCCCATTTTAAAGATGAGGTAACTGAGGCACAGGGAAGTGAAGTGACTTGCCCACAGTCACACAGCTGACAAGTGGCAGAGCTGGGAGACGAACCCATGACCTCTGGCTCCGAAACCCAGGCTCTTTCCACTGAGCCACGCTGTTTCTCTAGCTCTCTCAATTATTGGATTACTGGGATGTTACAGTTTTATGCTTATCTCTTTTTAACTGTCTGTTTTCAATCTTTTCATAATAATAATAATATTAACAATGTTATTTTAGAATTTTATACTTTCTCAATGTCCAGTACAATAACCTCCACACAGCAGATACTCAAATTTGGATGAATGAAAACCTAGATGAGTGGATTCAAAGTTCAGAGAAACAAATTCCCTCCTATATACCAGATCTTGGAAGTCCCTTTCTCCACCTATTTCTTGGAGAAGTAAAGATCACCTCATTGTCCACTGAGACAGCTGAGCATCCTTTAAACATCTTGGTGGGGTAGTACCTTGCAAATTTAAAATATATTAAAACTGTCCCTCTTGCTGTTCTCCTTTTGTGTGATTTATCTTCATTACAGAGGATAATACTTTTCGAGATTAGACAAGCAGGCTGTAAACAAAGGGGAGTATGGTGAAATGCTCTAGGGAAAGATCTGAAAACAAAGCCAAAGAGTACAAAGAATTTGGAAGCCTTTGTGTGTATATGGGATGAATCTTAAGAGATTCTATTCTATTTGCAATTTGCCAGTTCTATTATAGCCAGAACAAGAGCAGGGCAAGGTTCAACACCCAAATTATTCTCCACTGACTATTTCCACATTTTGAGGGAGAACTGTTCAACCCCAGCTCCTCAATGGTAAACACAAAAGATCAAGTTGAAAGGCTCAGAGGAGATTTAGGGTGAGGAGGGTGAAGGATAGATCTTAGTGATTTTTGCCGTTTTTTTCCCTAAACAAAGCTCAGCTTGGGTGGGTGGGAGATGATAATTTGAGAACACTCTCTGTACTGAATTGGATGCCCTTTGGTGTTTTTAATATTAAAGCCTTCATCTCCACTTGGAGATAAGGTTTGCAAAATGTATTTAACATCAGCTTGCAGAGGATTTGGGTAAGTCCTTTTTTAATGGAAAGGAGTGACGCTGGATCAACTCTCGGGGAAGAAATTCATTGACGGGGTTTGAGTCTTACTGAGCCGCAGTAGGAAGACGTCCCAAGGAGGGAGACTGTGTCAGTGAACCAGTGGCTTAAAAAACAATTCTCAAGCTAAAAGGCACAGTAAAACTAAATTACATAATGTTCCATTGATCCATTACCATTATTTTTTTAAAAGGAAAATGGAAGTGTCTAGAGCAGTACTTTCTCATAATGCTTAGTACAGTGCATCGCACTCAGAGGGTGCTCAATAAATACCATATTATTTCTACTCTGACTTCTCAGTGAGGAGGTGGTAGTTTCATTTTGCTTCCCAGTAAAATCTGATTAGGAAAAGGAACGGGAAGCAAGGAAAGAAGCTGAGGGAGAGGTGAGGACTCAGATGGCAATCCAAAGAGGGAGGTAAGGAAGGAGGAAAAATAAGAAGCATATGGATAAGGAGATTACAATAACGATACAGTAATCACAATAGAATTTGATGGATATGATAATAATAACATAGTAATAATTGTGTTATTGTTAAGCTTGAACTTAGATGCAATCGGACAACATTTCTCCCACATGCGGCTCACAGTCTAAGCAGGAAGGCGAGCAAGTTTTGAACTCTCACTTCAATAGATGCAGAAACTGAGGCACAGAGAAATCTAGAGTCACACAGTAGGCAAGTGGCCGATTCAGGGTTAGAACAGAATTCTTCTGACATCTTGAATGTCATGAGTACCCGGGCTGTTAGCCTGCACATTGTGCGGAAGGTAACTGTATCACTGGGCCGACTTTCAAGTAAAATTTTGAAAACTTTACAATATAATTCCTGTCAATCCTAGGATGAAATAACATGATGAATTCCTTTTCCCCAATCCCAGTCTCTGAAAAAGACTGCAAATAGTGTGTAGTCAAAATGCTAAGAGAATTATTTTAGATGTCAATCAAAATTGTATGTGGAATAGACAAAAATAACATATTCGGTGTCTTGGGAGTCAAGCTCCTCTGTCAATGTAAATATAAAAAGGCACAAAAACAGAAATTAAATATTAATCTCCAGAATGAGCTATTTAAACCTGCACTGCATATATCCTGTTCTACTTTTTTTCTTAGCTGATTACTTCATATTTTTTCTTTCCACAAATGCATATTCCCAAATGTATTTATTGTCTCTGCTTGCAGATTCCTTTTTCTGGCTACTCTATAGATTTACTCTTTGAGCTGAAACAACTTCACCCAACTTCTCCCTCACTCCTTTGCCACCTCATGGGTTAATTCTTATGATTTTCCTAGAATTAAAACCCTTAATTAGGATGAACAGACTCTCAAAAACATCCCTGATAATCACTCCGTTCATGATCCAGAAATCCCCATTTGTCAAGCTGACAAACCCTGTTCTAATGAGACTCTACTTGACTTTCTTATTCTATCCTTATCAGTCGGAAGCTCCTTTCTCAGCCAAATCTCTCTCTCATACCAATCAATCAATCAATCAATCAATCGTAATTATTGAGCACTTACTGTGCAAAGCACTGTACTAAGCACTTGGGAGAGTAAAACACAACAATATAACAAACACATTCCCTACCCACAACAAGTTTACAGCCTAGACGGGGAGACAGACATTAATAGAAATAAATAAATTACGGGTACGGACATACGAGAAGCAGCATGGCCTAGGTATAGTGCACGGGCCTGGGAGTCAGAAGGACTTGGGTTCTAATCCCAGGTCTGCCAAATGTCTGCTCTGTGACCTTAGGTAAGTCACTTAACTTCTCTGGGCTTCAGTTACCTCATCTGTAAAATGGGGATTAAGAGTGTGAGATCCATGTGGGACAGGGATTGGGTACAATGTGATTAACCTGTAATCTACCCAAGCACTTAGAAAAGTGCTTGGGACATAGTAAGTGCTTACCAAGCACCATTATTATTACTATTATTATTAGTGCTGTGGGGACTATGTTTCACTTCAGGTAAAAAGTCCCCTGCTGCAACACAGTTTAATAGAATTCCAGGGAGATTTAAACTTGACCTAAAGCAAAAATATCTTCTCCTTGATTTTGAATTCTGTGTTCACCAGCCCGCCTCAGTCTTATCTGCCCTTTGTTACCTAAGATCAATGACACATTGACGTCTAGGGAGACTTTATATTCCCTTAAGAATTCAGCAGACATGGACTTGTGATATTTCTAGTTCTTTCATAAAGAGTCAAACCCATCCAACAATGCCAGGTATAACCCGTGAAAATGAAATATGATTTCACCAGCAAAATGTCTCTTGAATTACCCAGTACACACACTTCAGTCATTCTTCCACTTAGCCATCTGCAGAGTTGATTATTTACTCTGATTTTTTTCCTCCTATTTAGACTGTGAGCCTGACCTGGGGCAGGGACTGTGTCCAACCTGATTATCTTGTGCTTACCTTAGTACTTAGTACAGTGCTTGGCATATAATAAATGCATAAAACCTAAGAGTTTTGTAGGTATTGAAAAATAATAATAATGATGGCATTTGATAAGTGCTTACTATGTGCAAAGCACTGTTCTAAGCGCTGGGGTGCATTCAAGGGAATCGGGTTGTCCCACGTGGGGCTCACAGTCTTAATTCCCATTTTCCAGATGAGGGAACTGAGGCACAGAGAAGTTAAGTGACTTGCCCAAAGTCACACAGCTGATAAGTGGCAGAGCCGGGTTTAGAACCCAAGATTTCTGACTCCTAAGCCTGGGATCTTTCCACTGAGCTACGCTGCTTCTCTAAAATATGATTTCTTTATCGATTTTATCTTACAAGGATCGTCAAAGTCTTTGCCTAGTGGAAAGAGCCCAGGCCTGGGAGTCAGAGGTCTGGGTTTGAATCCCTGCTTCGCCATTTGTTATGTGACCTTGGGTAATTCACTTAACTTTTATGTGCTTCAGTTACCTCATCCATTAAATGGGGATTAAACAATGTCAGCCTTATGTGGGTTATGGTCCGTGTCCCACCTGATTAGCTTGTATTAACCCCAGCATTTAGTATAGTGCTTGGCACATGATAGGTCCTTAACAAGGACCATGATAATAACTGCAATTATCCCACCAGGTGTGATTGCTGCCTCCCCTTTTAAAGAGTAAAACCCACCTTTGACCCCACAGCTCCCTCCAGCTACTGCCCCATTTTCCTCCTACCATTCTTCTCCAAAATCCTTGAGCGAGACATTTACACGCCACTGTCTCAAGTTCCTCTCCAGCTCTCTCCTTGCCCCCCTCCAATCTGGCTTTCTTCCCCTTCACTCCACAGAAACTGCCCTCTCAAAGTTCACAGATGATCTCCTCCTGGCCAAATGCAACAGACTCTACTCCATCCTAATTATCCTCAGCCACTTAGCTGCCTTCAACACTGTCATCCATCCCCTTCTCCTGGAAACATTATCCAACCTCGGCTTCACTCATACAGTCCTTCCCTGGTCCCCCTATTATCTCTTTGGCTGCTCTTTCTCAGTCTCTTTCATGGGCTCTTCCTCTGCCTCCCAACCTCTAATGGTGGGGGGTGGGGGGGTGCCTCAAGGTTCAGTTCTGGGTCCCCTTCTATTCTCCATTAACACCCACTCCCTTGGGGAACACATGCTCTTCCATGGCTTCATCTACCAGCTATATGCAGATGATTCCCAAATCTACATCTCCAGCCGTGGTCTCCTTGACTCCTCTCCTTCGTTCAACCCACATATTCAGTCCATCACTAAATCTTGTTCATTCAACCTTCACGGCATTGTTAAATTTACCCTTTTCCCTACATCCTAACAACTACTATGTTCATTCAAGCACTTATCCTATCCCACCGGGATTACCATATCACCGTCCTTGCTGACCTCCTTGCCTCCTGTCTCTCCCCATTCCAGTCCATACTTCACTCTGCTGCTTGGGGCTTGTTTTCTACAAAAGCATTCAACCCATGTTTTCCCACTCGTTAAGTACCTCTGTTGGTTGCCCATCTACCTTCACATCAAACAGAAACTCCTTATCATTAGCTTTAAAGCATTCAATTACCTTGCACCCCCCTACCTCACCTCACTACTCTTCTACTACAACCCAACCTGTAAACTTTGCTACTCTAATGCTAACCTTCTCATTGTACCTTGATCTCGTCGATCTTGCCGCTGACCCCTCACCCCATCCTGCTTCTGGCCTGGAATACTTTCTCTTTTAAAATCCAACAGGTAATTACTCTCCCTTTTCAAAATCTTATCAACGGCACATCTCCTCCAAGAGACCTTCCCTGATTAAGCCCTCCTTTTCTCTTCTCCCTTTCCCTTCTGTGTCCCCGTGACTTGCTTGCTTTGTTTATCCTCCTTCCCAGCCCCACAGAACTTATGTCCAAATCTGTAATTTATTTAGTCATATTAATGTCTGTCTCCCCTTCTAGACTGTAAGCTCACTGTGAGTAGGAAATGTTTCTGTTATACTTGTAGTTAAGTAATAAAATATATAATATTATATTAATAATTGTAATATAATAATATAATTATATAATATATGCTTAAATTGTACTCTCACAAGTGCTTAGTACAGTGTTAGCACACAGCGCTCAATAAATAAAATTGACTGAGTGACTGAAGCTATTACCTTCCCATAGCTAAATGATGACCAAATTACAAGCATGATCAAATGGTTATTTATAAGAAAAATATGTGTATTATGTTATAACACCTTAAAATATAAATATACAACCCCTTGCTTTCCATCCAACAAAGAAACTTATGGATAGCAATAATACATGCATAATATTATATCACCCTCTGTGATGCTTGCTTTATGGTTTAGCTAGTTCATTATACTGTGCTTCATGGACCAGTTTTCTTTTGTCACCCATTATTTTCACAAAAAGACCTCATTCAATCATATTTCTTAAGCATTTACTGTGTGCAGAACACTGTACTAAGAGCTTGGGAGAGTACAGTATAACAGAGTTGGTAGACACATTCCCTGAACACAGTGAGTTTACAATCTAGAAAAGGAGACAGACATTAATATAAACGAATTA
Organism: Ornithorhynchus anatinus; assembly: GCF_004115215.2. Classification (NCBI taxonomy): domain Eukaryota; kingdom Metazoa; phylum Chordata; class Mammalia; order Monotremata; family Ornithorhynchidae; genus Ornithorhynchus; species Ornithorhynchus anatinus. The sequence goes on along the minus strand of NC_041728.1, from coordinate 176,341,864 downwards.
TGGATATGTACATAATTGCTGTGGGGATGATGGAGGGGTGAATAAAAGGTGTAAATCCAAGTACAAGGGCAAGACAAAAGGGAATGGGAGAACGGAATCTGATGGCTTCATCAGGGAAGACCTCTTGGAGGAGGTGTGCTTTTAATAAGGTTTTGAATGTGAAGAGAGTGATTGCCTTTCTGATAAGAAGAGGAAGGGTGTTCCAGGCCAGAAGGAGGAGATGTGTAGGAGGTGAGTGGCAATAAAGAAGAGACTGAGGTACAGTGAGTTAGGCCGGTATTAGGGGAGAGAAGCATGTGAGCTGGGTTGTAGTAGGAAAGCAGTGAAGTAAAGTAAGAAGGGGCAAGGTGGTTGAATGCATTAAACCCAGTTGTAAGGAGTTCTGTTTGATGTGGAGGTGGATGGGCAACCACTGGAGGTTCTTGAGGAGTGGGAAATGGGGATTGAACACTTTTGTAAAAAAATGATCTGGTCAGAAGAGTGAAGTATAGACTGGAGTGGGGAGAGATGGGAGACAGGGAGGCCAGTAAGGAAGCAGATGCAGTAATCAAGGCTGGATGGAGTAAATTCTTGGATTAACATGGAAGGGGTTTGATGGAGAGGAAATGGCAGATATTAGCGATGTTGGGAAGGTTGAACCGACAAGACTTGGTGACAGATTGAGTATGTGGATTGAATGAGAGAGATGTGTTGAGATAATACTGAGGCTATGGGCTTGTGAGACAGGGAGGATGGTGGTGCAGTCTACAATAATGAGAAAGTCAAGGGGAGGACAGAGTTTAGATGGGAAGTGAGACTGCAGAGAGGGAGTGAAACCACTGGAGTGAATGCATTCTGCCAGGGAGTGTGTGTAGATGGAAAATAGAAGAGGACCCAGAACTGAGTCTTGAGGGACTCCCACTGTTAGGGAGTGGGAGGCCGAGGAGGAACCCACAAAAGAAACTGAGAAGGGATTGCCAGATGATGAGATAAAGCATGTATCCTAGTTGGTGAGAGGCTGAAGTGAGAGGGAGCAAGAGGTCAGTGGAGTTGAGGAGTGATAGAAAATGGGCAGCAGAACATTCATCAGGAATTTAGGATGTCCTCGTGTCACCTCAAGCTTAAAATATCCAAGACAGAACTCCTCATCTTCCCTCTCAAATGCTGTTCTCCTCCACCTATCTCATCACTTTAGATAGCACTGACCACCTTCCTGTCCCATGAGCCTGTAACTTTGGTATTATCCTTAATAATAACGATGGCATTCGTTAAACTTAGAGAAGCAGCGTGGCGCAGTGGAAAGAGCACGGGCTTTGGAGTCAGGGCTCATGAGTTCGAATCCCAGCTCTGCCACTTGTCGGCTGTGTGACTGTGGGCAAGTCACTTAACTTCTCTGTGCCTCAGTTCCCTCATCTGTAAAATGGGGATTAAGACTGTGAGCCCCACGTGGGACAACCTGATTCCCCTATGTCTACCCCAGCGCTTAGAACAGTGCTCGGCACATAGTAAGCACTTAACAAATACCAACATTATTATTATTATTATTATTATTATTATTATTATTAAACACTTACAATGTGCCAAGCACTGTTTTAACACTGAGGGGGAGGGGATACATGGTAATCAGGTTTTCCCACATGGGGCTCACAGTTTTAATCCCCATTTTACAGATGAAGTAACTAAGGCACAGAGAAGTTAAATGACTTGTCCAAAGTCACACAGCTGACAAGTGGTGGAGCTGGGATTAGAACCCATGACCTCTGACGCCCAAGTCCTTGCTCTTTCCACTGAGCCACGTTACCCTTGACTCCTTCATCTCATTCAACCCACTTATTATATCCATCACTAAATCCTGTCAGTTTCATTATCACAACATCACTAACATCCACTGTTCCCTTTCCACCCAAACTGTTGCCCTTTCCCTCTGCTCCCCCTCTCCTCCCCTCCCCCCGACCCTCTGCTCCTCCCCCTTCTCCCTTCCCCTCCCCTCAGCACTGTGCTCATTTGTATATATTATTTATTACCGTATTTATTTTGTTGATGAGGTTCTATTCTATTTATCTTGATTCTTGATTCTGTTTATCTTAATGATGTCTTGTTTTTGTTTTCTTCTGTTTTGCTCTGCTGTCTCCTGTGTTTAGACTGTGAGCCCGTCATTGGGCAGGGCTTGTCTCTATCTGTTGCCAAATTGTACATTCCAAGTGCTTAGTACAGTGCTCTGCACATAGCAAACGCTCAATAAATACTTTTGAATGAATGAATGAATATCAGGTTAATGCAAATCACTTATCCTCTTCCTCTTGATTACTGAATCAGCCTCCTTGCTGATCTCCCAGTCTCCTGTCTCTCCTCACTCCAGTGCATACTTCACTCTGTTGCCTGGATCATTTTTTTACAAAACCATTCAGGGCATGTTTCCACAGTCCTCAAGAACTTCTAGTGTTTCCTTACCCCCCCACGCCATCAAACCAAAACTCCTTATAAATAAATTGACTGCAAAGCAGTCAATCACCTCGCCACCTCCCCCCTCCATGCACACACACACCTCCACCACACCTCGCTACTCTCCTACTACAACCCAGCCTACACAATTCACTCCTCTAATGCTAACCTTCTCACTGTACCTCGATCTCATCTATCTTGCCCCCAAACCGTCGCCCACATCCTGCCTCTGGCCTGGAATACCCTCCCTCCTCATTTCTGTCAAACAATTACTCTCCTCGGCTTCAAAGCTATATTGAAGGCAGATCTCTTCCAAGAGGCCTTCCCTGACTAAGCCCTCCTATTTTTATCTCCCATTCCCTTCTGCAGCACCCTGACTTGCTCCCTTTATTCATCTCCCTCCCAGTCTCACAGCATTTATGTATATATCACAATTTATTTATTCATATTAATGTCTGTCTCCCCTTCTAGACTGTAAGCTCACTGTGGGCCCAGAATGTGTCTGTTTATTGCTATATTTTACTCTTCCAAGCACTGAGTAAAATGCTCTGCACACAGTAAGTGCTCAATAAATATGATTGAGTGAATGCATGAATCTATGTGCATAATGATGTCTCTATGGCTCTGTGTAGGGAGGGAGAAAGAGAGAAGGAATATGAGAAAGGGATCAAAATGGTTCTAAAAGTTGGAAGTGGAGCCTGGATACTAGTAGTGATCAGTACCTGGAGTGGGTGCTAGAGGCAGATGATTTACTGAATGCTTACCATGTGCAGAGCACTGTACTGAGTGCTTGGGAGAGCACATTAAAGCAGAGTTGGTAGGCATGTTCCCTGGCCACAATGAGCTGTCATGCAATCATTTCATTTCGTTGTTCATTTTGCTGCACTTTGCTATTCTATTTTGCAAGATGCAAAATGCATTTGAAACAAATATCTATACAATTTATGTTCTCTGCCCGATCAATTTTTGGATTTCTTAAGCTCTTACTGTGGTGCTCTGGGTCAAGCACTGTTCTGAGCACAGGATATGAAAGTTTTTAAGTTAGTTTTAGGTATTTGGCATTTTAAAATAATTTTGACATACACTCCAAGGGCAGTATTATAGTGATTTGATTCAGAAAGATTCTCCTGTCTCAAAATACATTATGTGAACTCTGAGGCCCCTATGGGGAACTCTAGCTTTTGACCAGTCTGGTCTTCCCACTGCCTAAGATAGGATTCGTGATTTTTGGCACTTAGTTCAATGAAAACATGCTTCCCCTTTCCCTGTGTACATGTGCCTTCAGGTAGAGATCAAACAAAAAAGCCTTCAAATCAGAAGAGTGACAGCAATCTATACCTTTTTGCCCATTTTGGTCTGACCATTGTGCATTTCTGTCTTCTGAAACCCCAATATAGGTTTTTCATTTTTCATAACCGAGGGAGGAAGAAAAATCACCTTAACAATAGGCAGAAAGCTCTTTGAGATCATCCTCTCCATTCTGATACTACTATTGATCTATCTGCAGCTAAACCCACTAGGTTTAAGCCCGGAGATTCAATTCCCAAGTGAAAATTACAAAAAAATAAGACCAGATGTTTTCTATGCTAATCCTCCCAGCCCCTGAAGGCATTGGACCTCAAAGAGATGAAGTCATGTAATTGTACCAGGTTGCCAAATGGGAAACCAGATGTGTTTGAGTGATATAGGCAATGAGTAGTTCCATGTTTTTAAGCAGATTATCCAAGATGTTGGTTCAAAGAGCCCATGAATAAGTTTGAAGCCCGAGGAGAATCTCTCCTCCACTGAATTCATATCTGTACCATCTGGGCAGTTTGGGTTGGAATGATGAGAAAGACAGTACTATACCACGATCCCTTGAGCTTTAAACCTCCTAAATCTGCTTGGCTTCATTCTTGCCTTTGGCACGACTCTCATCCACTGGCAGTCTCTGTGTTCAGAGCAGGATATGGTGCCCTGATTTGAACAAATAACAGGGGACAGAGGATGGGACAGGATGCAGTTCCAGAAGCCCAGTTCATCCATTGCATTTACAGGCAAAGAATTTGGAGCAATCACATGTCTGGAACCCATTATGTTCATTCCCAGAGAAAACAGATGAATCAAAGAAAAGCCAATGAAATTCTCTGGGATTTAGAGTATGATCTCGCCAAACCATTAATAGAACAGAAAACAACAAAAAAGGGTCTGAATTTCCAATCTGACCACCAAGCCTCCTTAATTAGAGTGACTTTATTTATTCCGATCACCCTAATTGAAAATATTTTTGTGGCTGTCTTACCCATTAGACTGTAAGTTCTTTGTGGGTAAGGAATGTGTCACTTTACCATTCTATCCTTCCCTATGCCTAATTCAGTGACTGCACCAAATGGGAGCTCAGTACATTCATTCTACTTGACTATTTTCTTCCATCCATACACAGGCATGTCCCATGATACATTTGCATCATGCTCTTTGTAATGCAATTGTACTGTGGATGGTTGAATAGTAGGGTATGTTTTCCTGACAATTTGTGTTAAAAATTAGGAATTGTTCCAGAACTCTGAAAAAAGAATATGACATTCCTTTACACTATATACTGTACTGATTTCACTAAACTATTGTTTTATACTTGTTACAGGAATATAAACAGTGGCAGCAAGGGGGGCCTAATGCCACTCACCTGAGAGTAAGGTGTTTTGGGAGATGAGAGTAAAGGAGAGGGTAAGGCCTGTAGTGGCTCACAGTCTGTAGTTGCTCAGAGATGAGAGGATAGAGATGAAATGTGGCAACTAGGAGGATAGTCAAATCTCATTTGTGGATAAGTAAAGAATAGGTTTACTTTCTTTGAGCAGATGGTGTAGGAAGATCAGGAGACCAAAGGGCTGCCAATGGCAAATATCTTATCCCAGAAATGACCCACTCTATGGGGCCCACATTGTGGAATGGGATGATTTACCTATAGTTCTTTCCAATCACCTCCATATGCATGGACACAATCTCATTCCTCATTCATGCCATATTCAATAGAGAGAACTGGCTACTCCTCATGTTCTAAAAATACATTCCAGAAGTGAGATTTTTCCAACATGTTTGACAGTGTGGCTATAAAATCTAAATTTAAATCTTCTCTCTTCACTGCTGCGTAAAGGTTTTCTCTTTGAGCAGCATCACATTTGCTACCTGTATTCCAAATTTTCTTCCATTTTTCCTCCAGATCCTGGAGGTTTGAAGCTCTTGCTCCAAGTGAGCCTTCTCTTTCCTAATTTTTGCCCATCAACTTGATCTGTCTGCTACTGCTGCCTTCTCCCAGCTGTTCCCAACTCCTTTACATTAGGAGAAGCAGTGTGGCTTAGCAGCTAGAGCATGGGCCTGGAAGTCAGAAGGACCTGGGTTCTAATCCCAGTCCAACCATTTGTCTGTTCTGTGACCTTGGGCAAGTCACTTAACTTCTCTGTTCCTCAGTTACCTCATTTGTAAAATGGAGATTAAAATAAAAATTGTGATTAAGACGGTGAGCCCCATGTGGAACAGAGAATGTGTCTATCTTGATTAACTTGTATCTAACCCTGTGCTTAGAACAGTCTTTGTCACATATTAGGTTCTTAATAAGTGTTATTATTATTATCTGAACTCCAACTTCATTGTGTCTTTAAGATATTTATTTTGCCTTTGTCATTATGGACCCTCTGCCACATACACATACACAAACATGTGCTCAGAACTGCCTGGGATTTGGCCTCTGCTCCTCCTCCCCTCCCCATTCCCCCTTCTCCTTCCCTCTGCTTTTCTCCCTTCCCCTCCCCACAGCACTTGGGAATATTTGTATAAATTATTTATTACTCTATTTCATTATGTGTATATATATCTATGATTCTATTTATCTTGATGATATTGATGCCAGTCTACTTGTATTGTTTTGTTGTCTGTCTCCCTGGTTTAGACTTTAAGCCCGTTGCTGGGCAGGGACTGTCTCTATCTGTTGCCAAATTGTACATTCCAAGCACTTAGTACAGTGCTCTGCACATAGTTAGTGCTCAATAAATATGAATGAATGAATGAATGGCCACCGCATAGAGGCAGTGTGTTCCAGGCTGAAGAACATGGGACTGGGAACCAGAATCTCCATTTCTTGCCCTTACTTTGCCACTTACCTGCTGTGAGATGTTGGACGAGTCACTTTAATCTCTCAGTGCCTCAGTTTCCTCATCTGTATAATGGGGACATGATAATCGTCCTCTCTTCCCATTTAGTTTATGAACTCTATATGGGACAGGGATTGTTTTGCATCTACCCCAATATTTCAGTGTATAGTCAGTGTTTATTTTAATTCCTATGGTATTTGTTAAGCACTTTGTGTCAGACACTTTTCTAAGCGCTGGGGTAGAAACAAGTCAATCAGATTGGACAAAGACCCTAGATGGATACATTTCACCTGATTATTATTGTTCTGTCATATGCAACTCATTCAAATAATATGTGTTAGGACAAATATTTTTAAAAGTTGGTATATTTTCCAGAACCTATCTCCCTCAATTCCATAACCTTGCGTTATCCTCTATTGATCTCTCTCATTCAACCCACATTCTCAATCGCCAAATCCTGTCATTTCTACCACCACAACATCTCTAGTTTCTGCCCCTTCCTTTTCAGCCAAAGGAATACTATGCAGCTCCAACCACTTAAACAAAAACTCCCCACGCAGCTCCAACCACCTAAACAAAAACTCCTCACTATTTTCTTCAAAGCTCTCCTTCACCTTGCCCCTTCTTACCTCATCTCCCTTCTCTCGTTTTACAGCCCAGCCTTCACACTCTGCTCCTCTGTCGCTAACTTCCTCATTGTACCTCGTTTTCACCTGTCCCACCGTCAACCCCGGCCCAGTTCCCACCTCTAGTCTAGAACACCCTGCTAGAGAAGCAGCGTGGCTCAGTGGAAATAGCACGGGCTTTGGAGTCAGAGGTCACGGGTTCAAATCCCGGCTCGGCCATTTGTCAGCTGTGTGACTTTGGGCAAGTCACTTAACTTCTCGGTGCCTCAGTTACCTCATCTGTAAAATGGGGATTAAGACTGTGAGCCCCACGTGGGACGACCTGATTCCCTTGTATCTACCCCAGCGCTTAGAACAGTGCTCGGCACATAGTAAGCGCTTAACAAATACCAACACCCTCCCTCCTCAAATCTGCCAAACAATCACTCTTCTCTCCTTCAAAGGTCTACTGAAGGTGCACCTCCTCCAAGAAGCCTTCCCAGAGTAAACTCTCTTTTCCTCTGCTCCCCCTCCCTTCCATGTCACCTCGACTTGCTCCCTTTGCTCTCCCACCCTCCCCACCCCACAGCACTCATATATCTATATATATATATGATATATATTTCTATATATTTATATCGATGCCTGTTTACTTGTTTTGATGTCTGTTTCCCTCCCTCTAGACTGTAAGCCTGGTGTGGGCAGAGATTGTATCTCTTTAATGCTGAATTATACTTTCTAAGAGCTTACTGCTCTTTACACAATAAGCACTCAATAAATATAATTGAATAAATGAGTGCCTCAACTAGTGCATCAACTTCTTCACTGACCACCGAAACTCCAGCTTCTTCCCGCTCCAGTCCATTCTTCTTTTCCACTGCCTGGATCATTTTTTCTAAAAAAGCATTCAATGTATGCCTACCTAGTCCTCAAACAGGATCTCCTCACCATTAACTTTAAGGCACTCAATCCGCTCTTTCAATCCTACTTAATCTGACTCTTCTCCCAGCACAACCCAGTCTGAACACTTTGCTCCGCTAACACCAACCTAGTTACAATGTCTTGAGCCCATACACCTCACCCTTGACCCTCTTGCTCACATCCTCTTTCCTGTCCTGAACTCCCTCTTCCATTATATCTGAAAGACCATGATTGTCTCCATCTTCAAAGCCCTTCTAAAATCATCGCTTTTTCAGGAAGCCTTCCCTGACTAACCTCTCACTTCTGCACCCTATTCTGCATCATCTCTGCCCTTAGGTCCATATTTCCTAAGTACTTTGATTCTCACCCCACCCACAAAGCACTTAAGTACAGATCTTTATATTCTGTTGTTTCCTCTAATGAATTTATTGTAGTGTCTGTCTTGCCATTAAACTCTAAGCTCCTTGAGGGCAGGGATTGTCTCTACCAACTCTATTGTATTCTTCCAAGTGTCTAGTACAGTGCTCTGAACACAGTGAGCACTCAATAAAAATCTGTGATTGATTGAATATGTACACCCACAAGAAAAAGGGCACACAGTTGCCCTTAAGGCCTTAGGTATAGTCTGAGGTCTGGGGTCACAATCTTTATGTAAGCTTCCCAAATGACATGCTGACCCTCTGGATTCTATTTGCTAACTCTATCATCGTGGTTCAGAGGAAAGAGCCCGGGCTTGGGAGTCAGAGGTCATGGGTTTGAATCCCGGCTCTGCCACTTGTCAGCTGTGTGACTGTGGGCAAGTCACTTCACTTCTCTGTGCCTCAGTTCCCTCATCTGTAAAATGAGGATTAAGACTGGGAGCCTCACACGGGACAACCTCATTCCCCTGTATCTACCCCAGTGCTTAGAACAGTGTTCTGCAAGCAGTAAGCGCTTAACAAATACCAACATTATCATGGTGTCATTAACCATGGGCTGCCTAAGTAGCAAAACTCGGTGAAATTATTTAACTCTGTGGAGGCTGAGGCTTACATTTTTCCGTTCCTTTCTTCAGGCTTGCTGCTTCTGGTAAACAATTATTTTAAAAGGAACTTCTGGGTTTTGAGAAAGCTCTTTATTTGTCCACTTCCCAAAGGCAGAAAAAGGAGCAACACCAATAGTTCTCATTTTGGGCTTCCAACAGGAGGCACAGAAGATGAGGAGAATGGTAAGAATGTCCAATTCCACTCTTGATATTTTATGCCCGGGACCCACAAAAGACTCAAAGGTGCATTCAGTGTGGGAAACACATGGGTCCTTACATAGCATGTGGTATTGGACTTCCTTGAAGAATTACTGAGGAGCGAAAACAAAACGAGTCACATTATTGTGCTCTCTACGTTTCAGCCTTGTAATGATAATCACTTGGTGTAATGCCATTTTCCAGACATTGGCTATTTGGTCGCACTCCAAGATAAACTACAAAGCCCTAGGATAGACAATAACCAATGAATATTATCTGATATCCTAAGCTTCCAAATAAATGCCAACACTGACTAGATGAGGAAACTGAGGCACAGAGAAATTGTGTTTTACCAAAGCTACCTGAAATGCTGACGATGAAAAGAGCACAGTTCCTCTTAACTCTCCTGCTCTAGAAGGACACAATCTCTTTCAATGCTCAAGTTGCAATGATGCATGCAGAAAGCAAACATGTTCAATCATTTGAGAGCAGCCAAAATGAAAAAGCAACTGCTTCGCAAAGAGACAAGTCAACATGGGCCATTTAACAGCTCAGATCCACACTTCTGAAAATAAATTTACCAAATTAACACTCACCCTGCTATCAATTTACACAACACACTCACACACACACACACACTTCTGTCAAAAGCAAGAAATCCTCTGCAGAGAAAGTCCATTCGTATCTTCCCTCTTGTTTGCAGTTTAAATTTCCACTGGTATTTTGTTTCTTTGTGAGGATGAAAGGCTAGGGCCCAAGAGTGATTCTGTCTGGCTTTTTCTCTTGGGACTAGCCTACAGATCAATAACATCTTTTCAATTTCACATCCATTATGCTTAGAGTGCTTTGAACTTATAGGAGGGAAAGCCCCATAATTCCAGTGGGAAAAAATATCATGGTCTTGGCATCTGGTAATTGTCACATTATAGTCACTAATTCTTAGTAAAACACTAATACATCATGTTAATTCTCTTATAACAAAAATAACTGGCTTTGGTAGCAAAAAGCACATGGGCAGAGGATTTATAAAGAAATGGGGTTGCAGATATGACCCCCCCTATTCCCCCTGTACAAATGGAAGCTTCTTTTTTCACGATTTAATCCCCTGATTAGGCATCTTAAAGTGAGGACAGTGAGAAATTTGTCAGTATTTAGCACAGAGCTTGGTATACCACAGGAGCATAATAATTACCATCGCTAATTCTCTTGATCTCAAGTTGGTCATTTTTCCAAAATGTGCTTCTTTGACAGCATTATAAATTTTAAAATCAATTGAATTCAGAAGTGCTATGGCATAAAGAAGCAGAACAAGTTTGCCTCGAACACTTTATGAATGTTAGTATCATTTTTCAATAAACTTTGCCATTTACAGTATCTCTAAATTTCTACTGCATCTGACACTGAGGCACAAAATGCCAGACATACTCTTCTTGGGTTGCCCCAAATGGTACCATCTGCAACTACTATTTTTCTCTTCCCTCTCTTCCTTCCCCCTTCCAGAAAATGGCAATTCCACTTTATCTCTAGGCAAGGAGGGGTAATTAGACCATGAGCTAGGGAGCAAGCCTTCAAATGACACCATCTCCTCGTATTTCAATAGCCTTGGTAATCTCTTTATCTAGCAGAAATTTTTCTCTATAATCTGTAGGAATCAAGAAGAAAATGAAAGAATGCAGAAGAGTCTCTAAAATCAAGCTATATATGACATCATCAATAGTACCAAGGGAAGAAATGGGAGAAAGGAGCTTTGCTTCAATATTGAATAATGATAACAACAACAACAATAATAACAGTGCATTTGTTAACTTCTTTCTATATGCTAAGCATTGTACCAAACGCTGGAGTGGAAACATGATTATCAGGTCAGACACGGTTCCTGTCCGACATGAGATTATCTGTAGATGGGAGAATAGTCAGGAACATTTTCCGGATGAGGAAACCGAGGCCCAGGGAAGTCCCTTAGAGACTTGGCCAGGTCTCTTAACAGGCAAGTGGCAACCGGAGATCAGACTCTCTGGCCCATGTTCTTGCTCATGTAATGAGAAAGTTTTTGATTCTCTTACAATTGTTCTGTGCTTCAATTTTCTCTACTAATAGAGAAAATTCAGGATGATGGGCTGGAACATTTGCCAAAGCTGCTAGCATCTCTGTCAGGACATAGGCCCTATATAGAGTAATTGCACGATTAGAATTGACTTGTATTGCACAGGTGCTAGGGAGAGGTGCCAGGGATTTGAAAACCTGTCTCTTCCCCAGACTGTGCCCCAATAAAACTCTCAATTGACTGCAAGGGGTGAGCTGAGGGGAACAGTCCCGAGAGGGAGGGAGGAAAGGAGGAAGGGAGAAAGGGAGGGAGAGAGGGAGGAAGGAGAGAAGTGTGGATGTTCTCAGTTTGGGAAGCCCAAGTGCTCTGGCCGCAAGCCCTGCATGATCCCTTCTGAGCTGGAGCAAATTGAGATTATAAACCTCCTGATTCCTCTGAGTTGGTTATGATAGCATTTCTCATTTCCCAGGTCCCTGGGTCTGACAGAGGCCCCAGACTTTTCATCCAGGTCCTAGGGCTGAGGCAATGCTAAGCCCCAACAAAAAGTAAGCCCAGAAGCTAACACAACCACACATGGTCAGCTGTCATGGCAATTGCATTTAAGAATAATTAATGATGATATTTGTTAAGCACTTACTACGGGCCAAACACTGTTTTCTAAGTGCTGAGATAGATACAAGGTAATCAAGTTGTCCTACGTGGGGCTCACAGGCTTAATTCCCATTTTACAGATGAGGGAACTGAGGCACAGAGAAGTTAAGCACTTCCCCCAGGTCATACAGCAGACAAGTAGCAGAGCTGGGATTAGAACCCATGACGTCTGACTCCCAAGCGCAGGCCACTAAGCCACACATTTCCAGGAGATGCCAATGAATGCCTGCTCATCGGTAGGTACAATGGGTTCAATTCTATGGAGTCTATGCCATCCTCATGCTGGACCAATAAAAAACTGATAAAAAATACTTTTGAGCCCCTCTGATATAGTCATCATTTGCCATGGCAAATTCCTTCTTGGAGACACAGGGCAGGGGGGAAATGTAATTAAGCAAATTTCATCTTTTTATGGTCTTTGTTAAGTGTTTATTATGCGTCATACACTGTTGTAAGCGCTGGAGTAGGTCCAGGTTAATTAGGTTGGACACAGTCCCTGTCCCACAGGAACACAGGCTCACAGTCTAAGTAGGAGGGAGAACAGAGATTTAATCCCTATTTTACTGTTGAGGAATTTGAGGCACAGAGAAGTGAAGTGACTTGCCCAAGGTCACACAGCAGACAAATGGGAGAGCTGGGATTAGAACCTAGGTCCTTCTGACTCTCAGGCCCATGCTCTCTCCACCAAGCTACTCTGATTCTTTTTGGAGACAAAGGGGCTGAATGAATGGCATAGAGTACGTACGAAGTTTTCTTTTACAAAAGGCAAATTTCACTCATATTCACATTGTTTCATGAGCCCTTATTCACTGAGCACTTACTGTGTGCAGCACACTTTTCTAATAATAATTGGCTTCAAAGCTCTCCATCCCCTTGCCCCCTCCTACCTCACTTCCCTTCTCTCCTTCTTCAGCTTAGCCCACACACACCGCTCCTCTGCTCCTCACTGTGCTTCGTTCTCACCTGTCCCGCCGTCGACCCCGGCCCACGTCCTACCTCTGGCATAGAATGCCCTCCTTCCTCACATTTGCCAATCTAACTCTCTTCCCTTCTTCAAAGCCCTACTGAAAGCTCACCTCTTCCAGTAGGCCTTCCCAGACTGAGCCGTCCCTTTCTCTCTGCTCCTCCTCCCCTCCCCATTCCCCCTTCTCCCACCCTCTGCTTTTTCCCCTTCCCCTCCCCACAGCACTTGTGTTCATTTGTAAATATTTATTACTCTATTTTAGTAACGATGTGTATATATCTATGATTCTATTTATCTATTTTGATGGTATTGATGCCTGTCTAACTATTGATGCCTGTATAATTGTTTTGTTTTGTTGTCTGTCTCCGCCTTCTAGACTGTGAGCCCATTGTTGGATAGGGATTGTGTCTATCTGTTGCCGAATTGTACTTTCCAAGCACCTAATACAGTGCTCTGCACACAGTAAGCCCTCAATAAATACAATTGAATTAATGAATGAATAATAATTATTATTACTATAGTATTTCTTAAGCACTTACTATGCACCAAGCACTGTTCTAAGTGCTGGAGTAGATACAAGGTAATCAGGTTTCCCCTGTGGGGCACACAGTCTTAATTCCCCTTTTACAGATGAGGTAAATGAGGCCCAGAGAAGTTAAGTGACTTGCCCACGGTCGCACAGCAGACAGGTGGCAGAGCTGGGATTAGAACCCACGTCCTCTGACTCTCAAGCCTGGGCTCTTGCCACTAGGCCATGCTGCTTCTAAGTGCTTGGGAGTGTACAATACAACAATAAAGAGACACATTTCCTGTCCACAAAGAGAAATGGGATATTTTAGAATTGATAGCAAGATTTAACAACTGGAACAAAATTTATGGTTGTTTTACCTTGTATAAAAAGTCCTAAAATGCATGTGTCTTAGATGGAAAGCCTGGGGCCTGGGAGTGCTCTGCACTTAGTAAGTGCTCAATAAATACCATTGATTGATTGAGTTAGTAGACCCAGCTTCATTTCCAGCTCTGCTGTGGGCCTTTGGAAGGTTTTGGCTAGATCAAAGCTTCTCTGTGCCTCAGTTTCCTCATCTGGGGAGGCAATAACTTTGGTAACTCTGATAGGTCCGTTACCAAGACCTGCCGGTTTCACCTCTACAATATCGCCAAGATCCGCCCTTTCCTCTCCACCCAAACGGCTACCTTACTATTACGGGCTCTCGTTATATCCCGGCTAGACTACTGTGTCAGCCTTCTCTCTGACCTCCCTTCCTCCTCTCTCGCCCCGCTCCGGTCTATTCTTCACTCCGCTGCCCGGCTCATCTTCCTGCAGAAACGATCTGGGCATGTCACTCCCCTTCTTAAACAACTCCAGTGGTTGCCTATCGACCTCCGCTCCAAACAAAAACTCCTCACTCTAGGCTTCGAGGCTCTCCATCACCTTGCCCCTTCCTACCTCTCCTCCCTTCTCTCTTTCTACCGCCCACCCCGCACGCTCCGCTCCTCTGCCGCCCACCTCCTCGCCGTCCCTCGGTCTCGCCTATCCCGCCGTCGACCCCTGGGTCACGTCCTCCCGCGGTCCTGGAACGCCCTCCCTCCTCACCTCCGCCAAACTGATTCTCTTTCCCTCTTCAAAACCTTACTTAAAAATCACCTCCTCCAAGAGGCCTTCCCAGACTGAGCTCCTCTTCCCCCTCTACTCCCTCTGCCATCCCCCCTTTACCTCTCCGCAGCTAAAGCCTCATTTTCCCCTTTTCCCTCTGCTCCTCCACCTCTCCCTTCCCATCCCCACAGCACTGTACCCGTCCGCTCAACTGTATATATTTTCGTTACCCTATTTATTTTGTTAATGAATTGTACATCGCCTCGATTCTATTTAGTTGCCATTGTTTTTACGAGATGTTCTTCCCCTTGACGCTGTTTAGTGCCATTGTTCTTGTCTGTCCGTCTCCCCCGATTAGACTGTAAGCCCGTCAAACGGCAGGGACTGTCTCTATCTGTTGCCGACTTTTTCATCCCAAGCGCTTAGTACAGTGCTCTGCACATAGTAAGCGCTCAATAAATACTATTGAATGAATGAATGATAGCCTTCTCCTGCTTCTACCTCTCTGCTTGATCCTTCTCAGCTTTTCCAATGCCTGTCACCCCCTTACTCTTCATGTCCTTCAATGCTCAGGTCTGCGTACCCTTCTACTGTCAATCTACACTGGCTCCCTTGGGATGCTCATCTGCTCTCATATCTTCAACTATCCCAGTTTTTTTAATAATATGTGCCAAGTGCTTACTATGTGCCAGGAACTGCACTAAACGCCGGGGTAGATGCAAGCTAATCAGATCATCTTAATCTCCATTTTAACGAATGAAGTAACTGAGCCACAGAGAAGTGAAGTGAGTTGCCCAAGATCATGCAGCAGACAAGTGGCAGTGCTGGGATTAGAACCCAGATCCTCTGACTCCAAAGCCAAAGGTGGTAAGATCACACTGCTTACCACCTTTGCAGATGACTCCCAATCTATCTCACCAGATCCAACTTCCCTCCTTCTCTGCAATTTCTCTTCCTAATGGAATTTGTTAAGTGCTTATTGTGTGCCACACACTGTTTTAAGGGCTAATGTAGACACAAGCTAGTCAGGTTGGATATGGTCTCTGTCCCACATGGGACTCACAATCTTAAACTCCATTTTACAGATAAGGTAACTGAGGCACAGAGAAGTTAAGGGACTTGCCCAAGATCACCCATCAGTGACATATCAGAGCCAGGATTAGAATCCAGGTCCTTTTTACTCCCAGGCCTGAAATCTATTACTAGTCCAAGCTGTTTCTCACATATCTTCTGCAATCTCACATATTCTCTTGCCTCCAGGACATCTCTGCATGGATGCCCCACTGCACCTCAACTTCAACAAGTCCAAAACTCAACTCTTCATCTTCCCTACAAAATATCCACTTTCATAAAAGTTTTCCAACACCATTTTTTAATGGTTTTATTAAGTGCTTACTATTTGCCAGGCACTATAATAAGCTGAGAAGCAGCATGAACAAGTGGAAAGAACACAGGCCTGAGAGTCAGAGGACCAGGGTTCTAATCCCAGCTCTGCCACTTGTCTGTTGTTTGACCTTGGGCAAGTCACTTAATTTCTCTGTGCCTCAGTTACCTCATCTGTAAAATTGGTGTTTACATTTTGAGGCTTATATGGGAAGGGGACTGTGTCCAACACAATTATCTTGTATCTACGCCAGCACTTAGTACGGTGTCTGGCACACAGTAAAGCACTTACATATACCTCAATTATTATTATTATTATTATTATTAATAAGCCCTGGGGTAGATAAAAGCTAATCAGTTGGACACAGTCCATATTTCCATCCCTATCACCACAATTCATGACCATTTAAGGGCCTGGACATTCTTCATCATCATCTCAACCTATTGCCCTTATGTACTCTAGTGCTTCTGCCTACCTGTCTCCTCCACTAGATTGTAAACTCCTAGAAGGCAGGATCATTTCTACTCACTATATTGTTTTATCTAAAGCATTAAGTCCAGTGTTGTACTCAGAGTAAGGACTCACGACTTACTATTGATTGACTGACATCTGGTCTCCCTATCTTTTACATGGTGATCGTCATGTGGGAACAGAAACATGTCTGATCTGATAATTTTGTGCCAAAACAGAGTTTAGCAGAGCCTGGCACAAGGTAAGTGCTTATTAAATACCACTACAAGATAACTAAAACAAGTTGGCTGTTGATATTCTGACCCTGACCATACATCTAATGAGCTTCTCTTCTTTAGCTATGAAGACACTATAATAAACTAATTTTACTGGGGATGGCGGTTATGTTTAAACAGAAATCCCAGAAAATGTAAGCCTGCCATCAAGAACTTTGTACTTTTTCTTTTTCACTTGAATTAAGTTGTCATAGACCCAGGCCATAAACTAATTTTGCAGCAACATGAAATATGCATGAAATAATAAAAAGGGTCTTATACTGCTTTTATATAGTACCATTCAGCCAGATGGATCCATAAATGCTCCTCGAAGATAAATAAAATGAAATTAAACTTTATCATGGAATATAATTTATGAAAATTGCAAAATACTTGAATTGATTCCACCAAAAAAGGTATTAAATCTTGTGACAAGCAAGCTTCTTCAGAGCAGTGAAGTGCTATTCATAAATACAATAAAACAACTGTGTGAATTTGAAATATTTTTAACAAGTCATGTTATATGAGTTATTAATTAAGCAAATGACTACTAATCGCTGAAAACATTTAATCATTTGTATTTTAGCTTCTGTTGGTTGTGGGAAATATGACAGATGAACAGATAAACACTGTGTAATGAATGCATGGAAAATTATGAAACACATTTGCTATGCCATTTCCTTCATTTCCTATACTGTATAGAGTAGTAATGGTATTTATTCAGTACTGACTGTGTGCATGGCGCCATACTAAGCACTAGGAGGGAATTCACAGGAGGAAATTCTGTTTAGAGGCTAGGTATATACACTCCAATTGGGGTGGAGATTTGAAATCACTGGGTTAATGCGATCCATTCACACAGTTGAACTGGATAATTCAAGCCAAAAATCGGCTTCAAAAGCTGAGATATTGGCTCTTTCCTTTCCACTTCATTGAGATTAACATATGTAAGAATTCCATTCTTCTCATACAATTTTTAAAAAGCCTATATCCACTATCCTCTATCCAAGGCAGTAAGAAAGACAACATGAACACTGCAGGTGTTCCTCCACTGAGTAGGGTCAGTTGGGAAAACTATCAGGAGGCTAATCCAGTTTCCATTTATTTACAAGGCAGCCCTACTAAACATGGTGAAATTCGAGTCTCATCTAAGGAAAACTCCATGGCTTTTATAATTCCCCACTTTATACTTAGAAATTTCCTTTCATTCTCTAAATAATGGAAACTACTCAACGGACAACCGACTCCCCATCTCCAAGGTGAAATTACAGTTGGACTGTGCTTTTTTCTAAGAAAATACAACAAAATGTACCCTACCTTCCTTGAAGCTGCAGGACTAATTAAGAATGAGCGTACAACCTGAAACATATCCAAGATTTGGATGTCAACGTACCAAAGCCTTCTGAAAAGTACAAAAGAACGTGACCAGAATTGAGGTTAGACTTCCGATTTACTGAAAGATAGAGCAATTGTTTTGAGATCGTCTATTTCACTTCAGTCTCCTTGACTTTTGCCTTTTCAGGCCCAAACGAAAGGAGAATGGTATTGGCAGCCCGCAAAATGCTTGGCAGTTACAACGAGTCATGGGAGTTTAATATCGTAATGCCTGCTGATACGTTAAAAACCTTCTTTAAAGAGATGCCTACCTACAAATAAGGGACTGTTGAGCTGCAAGCGGAAATGTCCTTCAGCAGACGTCTCCACCTTCTTCCTCGGAAGGCTGTCCACTTGAAGCGATGACAGCTTGAGATTTCTCTCGGCTCTGACGAAGTGCCACTGGTTGTCATTCAGAGGGGACGGAGATCTCACGGTGACCTCCAAAGGACCATTTCCGACATCGATGGCAAAGGTTACTTCCGAAGGAGCTGGAACGTTCGAAAAGGAGAATAGGTAGGGAGGGGGGAGGAGGAATGGAGAAGGGAGTTACTGCATATTGGCATCAGAGTCTTAATCTTGTGAGCTATATACAGGTCGTGGGAGTAGGAAGGGTGGCCTTTATGGCACAATCCTGTTCTCTTTTCAGGGACGGGGAGGAAGTGGGAGGAGAGGGAAGTTAATATACATAATTAGTTTCCGCAGCTTTATATGGTGGCTTTCCCATCTATATTTCTACATGGATTTCAAACAGGCTTCTCTTTCAGTGGTTGCTTTCTTTAAGCCTCACAAATTAGAATACTAAATACCATCGCCAACCAACCAATCCATCAGGGGGCCAATAAGTACTGAGGGCAGGTAACATGATTACCAACTCTGCCATATTGTATTCTCCCAAGCACTTAGTACGGTGCTCTGTACATTATAAGGACTCAATAAATACCATTGATCGATTAATTCTGTACTTATCCTTATACTCTCCCATTTGCCCTATCTGCAATTTATTTTAATGCCGCTCTAGACTGCAAGTTCCTTGTAGGCAGGGATCATGTCTATCAACTTTATTGTAGTGTGATCTCCCAAGCACTTAGTACAGCGTGCTGCATACAGTAAGTGCTCCCATAAATGTCACTGATTGATTGAATGATTAATAGTTCTCATTAAAGTGGAAAATATATGGATATCATGCACATTCAAAGAAGACACGACTGATGCTTTGTGGCTGAAAAGATCAAAGTGGAAAATGATCTCCAGCCAATGGGAGAGAAAAGAAAGCCAGGGACAAACAGAAGAATTGCCCAGGCCTGAAACCAAGCTTGGCTTTACACTTGTCAGTCAGTCCGTCAATCGTATTTATTGAACACTTACTATGTGCAGAGCACTTGGGAGAGTTCAGTAAAACAGTAAGCAGATCTATTCCTTGCCCAAAGTGAGCTTACAGTCTATAGAGGGAGACAGACTTAATGTAAATAAATAAATTACAGATAAGGACATATATGCTTTAGGGAAAAGCCTACGGCACCCAGTATTTCCAGGTAGACTCCCATCCAAGTACTATCCTGATCCAAGCCTACTTAATTTCCAAGATCAGACAAGACTGGGCACATTCAGGGTGGTGTGGCCATATTATGAGCCCCATGGCTATAAGAATCTTGGAGCTGGTAGCCCCTTCCAGTATAAACTAAAGGGACAGGGCTCACTCCTTTTAAATGAAAACATAGCAGTAACTCCGGTGTTCCGATCAGGGGTTGCTGGAGATCTCTCTTTGGAAAGACTACTTCCACTTCACCCTTCCAAGATCCTGAGCAGCATGGCCTAGTGGATAAACCACAGTTCTGGGAGTCGGAAGGACCTGCATTCTAAGCCTGGCTCTGCCACTTGTCTGCTGTGTGACCTTGGGCAAG
The DNA here is from genome assembly GCF_004115215.2 of Ornithorhynchus anatinus. Lineage (NCBI taxonomy): Eukaryota > Metazoa > Chordata > Mammalia > Monotremata > Ornithorhynchidae > Ornithorhynchus > Ornithorhynchus anatinus. The sequence continues at coordinate 176,321,931 of NC_041728.1, read as the reverse complement.
TCACTTGATGTCTCTTAGGGCAAATAATAATAATAATGATAATGACGGTATTTGTTATGTGATTACTTTGTGCCAGGCACTGTACTAAGCACCAGGGTGGATACAAGCAAATGGAGGTGGACACAGTCCCTGTTCCATGAGTGGCTCACAATCTCAATCCCCGTTTTACAGACAAGCTAACTGAAGCCCGAAGAAGTGAAGTGACTTGCCCACAGTCACAGAGCAGACAAGTGGCGGGATCGGCATTTGAACCCATGACCTTCTGTCTGCCAGGTCCATGCTCTATCCACTATATCATGCTGCTAGTAAGTGCTTAACAAATACAATATTATTATTCTCTGTGCCTCAGCTCTAAAGGGAACAGGGACTGTGTCCAACCCAATTTGAAGCAATTGAAATTGTACCCAATTTGAAGCAATTGAATTCGTACCCAATTGAAGCAGCGTGGCTCAGTGGAAAGAGCACGGGCTTTGGAGTCAGGGCTCATGAGTTCGAATCCCAGCTCTGCCACTTGTCGGCTGTGTGACTGTGGGCAAGTCACTTAACTTCTCTGTGCCTCAGTTCCCTCATCTGTAAAATGGGGATTAAGACTGTGAGCCCCACGTGGGACAACCTAATTCCCCTATGTCTACCCCAGAGCTTAGAACAGTGCTCGGCACAAAGTAAGCGCTTAACAAATACCAACATTATTATTAATTTGCTTGTATCCATCCCGATGCTTAGTACCGTGCCTGGAACAGAGTAAGTGTTTAACAAATACCATAATAACAATAATACCATCAACCATCTCTGCCCCCTGACGAGTGCCAGGGGGCTACCAGTTGAGAAGAGAGGGGTCACTATGGGAGATGACCCTAATTGTCATTGGGAATAACTTCCCTTTCAAGTTGGCTCTGCCCATTATAATCATTATCATTAACCATCAGTCAGGTAAAGGCATTTTTTGAACCCTTACTCTGTACAGTACACTCTACTAAGCACTTGGGAGAGTAGAGTACAGTTGTAGATATGATCCCAAAGCAGATGAAGCTTAAAATCTAATCAGGGAAATGGACATTAAAACAAAGTAGAAACAGCCAATCAATCAATCAGTGGTATTAATTGAGCACTTAGAGTAGAGCATTGGACTTGGTGCTTAAGAAAGAACTTACTAGTCATATCTTGTCTTAATAATAATTGTGGTATTTGTGAAGTGTTTACTATGTGCCAAGAACTACACTAAGCTCTGGAGTGGATACAAGCAAATTGGGTTGGATACAGTCCCTGTCCCTCATGGGGCTCAGTCTTAATCCCCATTTTACAAATGAGGGAAATGAGGCAAGCAAAGGGACTTGCCCAAAGTCACAGAGCAGACAAGTGGTGAACTCAGGTCCTAACCCAGGTCTTAACTACTCCATCAGAGAGTCCTCACAAGCCTCCCTGCCATTAGGTTCTCCCCTCTCCAGTCCATATTTCATTCTGTTGCCTGGATTATTTTTCTAAAACATCATTTCTTATAATACTAATAATAATTTTGGTATTTATTAAGCACTTACTGTGTACCAGGCACTCTACTAAGCACCGGGATGGTTGGATACAAGCAAATCAGGTGAACACAGTGCCTGTCCCACATGGGGCTCATAGTCTTAATCTCCACTTTGCAGATGAGGTAACTGAGGCACAGAGAAGTGAAGTGACTTCCCCAAGGTCACACAGAAGACGATCTCTCCACTCCTCATAAACCTTCAAAGTTGTCCTGACTCCTTTCTGGAACTTCCTCCCCACTCACAACCAACACGCCATTGCTTTCCCCATCTTCAAGGCCCTTCTGATATCAAATATCCTCCAGGAGACCTTTTCGGAACAATCTTTCAATTTCCCATGTATTTCTCCCCTTAATGTCATTCCACCACTTCTGCATCACCTAAGCGACTCTTAACACTGTAGTACTTTCCTGCATGTCTTTTTAATGCTATTCCTTTCTCATAACCTGAAATTTATTTTAGGGTCTTTCTTTCCCAATAGATTGTTAGCTACATGAATTCAGAAATTGTGCCTTTTAGCTCTTTTGTACTCTATCGAGAGTTTAGTATAGTGGAGTTCAAGACAGGGGTGCTAACTGCCTAAGGTGAGTTTGATTGGGTCATGGTTGCACCTGGGCAACCCTATTTGATCTCTCTACACCCGGTTGAAGGGGTTGATGTATGATTCAAAGTGAGCTGTGTCCGCTGAGTGGTTTCCTGCATACAGGACCTGATTTATTTGAATTATCTGCCAGTCATATGATGTAATAATAATTATTATAATAATAAGGTTGGTATTTGTTAAGCGCTTACTATGTGCAAAGCACTGCTGTGGTAGATAACAGGTAATCAGGTTGTCCCACATACAGCTCACAGTCTTCATCTCCATTTGTAATCTGATGTGGGCAGTTTCCAATATTAACACTTAATAATAATAATGTTGGTATTTGTTAAGCGCTTACTATGTGCCGAGCACTGTTCTAAGCGCTGGGGTAGACATAGGGGAATCAGGTTGTCCCACGTGGGGCTCACAGTCTTAATCCCCATTTTACAGATGAGGGAACTGAGGCACAGAGAAGTTAAGTGACTTGCCCACAGTCACACAGCCGACAAGTGGCAGAGCTGGGATTCGAACTCATGAGCCCTGACTCCAAAAGCCCGTGCTCTTTCCAATGAGCCACGCTGCTTCTCAACACTTGAATATCTGCTCCAGTTTAAGAGATAGGGGTGATGAGAGGAAATCAGTGTCATGACTAGAAAGAGGTAAAAGTCTAGGGCAGTATTTTTTCTTTTATTTTGATTATTTATTTCTCTTTGTTGGATAAGTAAATTGATCTAGGCTTCTATTGAATCCACTGAGAAAAAAAAACAATCATGATCAAGAATAGCCTGGTGGAAAGAGGTTCCCTAATCTTCCAATTCAAACCAGATTTTTGGGGGGAGAAATTTCCCCAAATCTTTACCAAGATTTTATCCTTTTCATCAGTGCCATGGTTTGGGGTCAATATCCTCAGGATAGTACCTTCCTTAGATTGCAACTTCCCCCGAACAATCAATAGTATTTATCGTGTGTGCAATCTGTTCGGGGCACATTCATTCATTCATTCAATAGTATCTAGTACATTGCCTTTGAAACTATCTCCTCCCATTTCTATGGTGTTTCTAGCTATGTTAAGCCTTTCATGACTGGAGAGAACCATTTCATTCACTGAAGTGTATCGCTTCCATTAACTAAAAGAGTTAATGTACAAACACAACCAGGGAGTAGCACAAACATGGATAGACTTAAACTCTAAACAATCCTTATACTTTGTCAAATAATATTAAATATGGGAGCCTGTGGGGCTGCTTACTAAACCAGAAGTAAAATGGTTTTGCAGTCGGGGGCTTTGAAATTCACCTCAAGTCACCAGTAAATAACTAGGGCGGGAAAGATAATTTAAGAATGCTCAATTGTGCTCTTCTCCCATTTTCAAAAAGAGCCATGGTGGATTCTGCTTCTGGTGATAAATTAATTTACTCCCTGGAGTTGAAAAATAAAGTGAGGCAGAGTTGAGGGGAGAGAAAAAAAATGATCTTTAGAAGAGCAGATTGTGTGGGGCTGGGACTCAGAATAGTCTTTTGTGTCTCCTTCCTCTCCCTTCATTCTCCCCTCAGAAAGTGAAGGGTCTAAATTTCAATAACTAGTCTGGGATTGTTTAGAAAATATTTCTTTTATAATTCCTTTTGTAATTTAATTTATGATTTGCATTTAAAATCATTTTCTTCTTGTTTTATTCTAGTGGACTTACATTAGCAATCTGCCAATTATATAGGAAGACACCCTTATTTTGATTATGTCTTTCATTTCTCTCTGAAGACCGAGTCAATCAACAACCAGTTTTTTATTGAGTTCCCTCTCTGTGCTGAGTCCTGCCCCAGGTGCTGAAGGGGATGGATGAAAATTGTATTATCCTACTTAATCAGAATGAATTAAAATAGTCCTTTTTTTTTATAGGCCTGTTTCATTTCTCATGCTTGAAGTTGATTTCTAGTTTAAGCCAACTCTGGCTTCTAGAAGAGGTTTTCCTACATTGTAATAAAATTGGAGAAAAAAATGGAAAATCTTCATTTTACCAGAAAAAAAGTACTTGATAAGTTTACTTTAATAATAAATACTGAGGATAAAGGGCTGAGAATAAGAAACAAAAATGTAAGGTTTTTTTTTTTTAATTAAGCTTTTAATCATTTGAACCAATTGATTACTCCTGACATCAACTGTCACACAGTACTCATCGGAACCAACATTCCCCTTACCTTAGTAAAAGGTCAGTTGGTTGATCAACTTGAAGCAGAGCTGACTAGGTAATCTCCTAGCAAATATACAATTAAAAGCATTGTCCCCAACACATGCCATCATAACTAAATAGTAAAAGTGAGTATGTTTTTTATGAAACTAGTAACTACTTCCCCCCTCTCAGGGTCACACCTGGAGAGTTTCCAGTACTCTATCAATCTCAACTATGGGAGGGAGAGTCAAGCAGAGGCATACCCAGTCTATTCCTAATTTGGACAGTGGCTAATGAGTGGAAGGCAATCTTCTACAAGTCAAAAGTCATCTGTGCTGGGCAGCAGCAGAATGGGAGAGAGTCATTCATTCATTCAATTGTATTTATTGAGCACTTACTGTGTGCAGAGCACTGTATTAAGTGCTTACTAAGCACTGTACTAAGAGTCAAGGGCGGAGATTTGAGTTTACTGCGTAGAAGGAGGCAATGGTAAACCACTTCCAGATTTTTACCAAGAAAATTCTCTGCATCCACTACCAGAACGATTGCGGATGGAGAGCGGGGTGTTCTGGGAGAGATGTGTCTGTTTTGTCACTATGAATCGGAAACGACTCAGTGGCATAAAATGAGACAAGGGACTGCTTCACCAATTCCATCAGTCAGCTAATCAAAGGTACCTATTGAGAAGTTACTGTGCGCAGAGCACTGTACCAAATGCTTGGGAGAGCACAGTACAACAGAATTAGCAGACACTTTCCCTGTCCATAATGCGCTTACAGCCTAGAAAAAGAGTTTGTTTTTATGGTATTTGTTTAGCACTCACTATGTGGCAGGCACTGAACTAAGCACTGGGGTAGTTACAAGGTAATCAGGTCACACACTCCATGTCCCACATGGGGCTCACAGGCTTAATCCCCATTTTACAGATGAGGTAACTGAGGCACAGGGAAGTGAAGTAACTTGCCCAAGGTCACATGGCAGACAGATGGCAGAGCCAGGATTAGAACCCAGGTCCTTCTGACTCCCAGACCCAAGCCCTATCCACTAGATCCTGCTGCTTCACATTCACATTCTTCTTTGTTCACATCCTCAACTGAATAATGAGAACTAAGGCTGTAAGCCTCATGTGGAACTGGGACTGTGTCCTACGCGATTTACTTCTAATCTACCCCAGTGCTCAGAACAGTGTCTGGCACATAGTAAGAATTTAGCAAATACCATAATTATCATTATGATTATCATCTTAAATCTATCTCAGCACTTAGTAGAGTGCCTGGCACATAGTAAACTGTAAAAAAAAAGTGATTAAATGGAGATTGAGAATGTGAGCCCAATGGGGGACAGGGACTGTTTCCAACCCAATTTATAACAAGCAGCGTGGCTCAGCGGAAAGAGCCCGTGCTGGGGAGTCAGAGGTCGTGGGTTTTAATCCCGCCCTGCCACTTGTGAGCAGTATGACTTTGGGCAAGTCACTTCACTTCTCTGTGCCTCTATTACCTGACCTGTAAAATGGGGATTGACTGTGAGCCCCACGCGGGACAACCTGATCACTTTTAGAACAGTGCTTGGCACATAGTAACCACTTAACAAATACCATCATTATAATTATTAAAAAAAATTCTCAAGCCATTTGTAGAATAGGCACAGTGAGCTGCGTTAGTTGTAAAATGTTTTGCTCTAGAAACAGTGAGGAACTGTCTGCAAAAATATCATCACTCTGTTATTTTTTTGCAAAATATCCAACATACTTGGCCAGAGTAAAAAGCACCTCCACTACTCTTTGCTACTCAGACACATGGAACAGTTTCCTCTGCTGTAAACATGAAACATTCCAAAGGTGGTAAAATCCAAATCCACTCACTGGAAGGGAACCAGACAACAACAGATTGAAAAAAAATAATAATCATGCCTGGAAACCTGTTTTTTCAGTGCCAAAAATTGGATATAACAAGTTAGGAAGCTGTTGCTCAGATAGCCCGAAAGGAGGGATATTCCATGGGGAGGGGCAGAAATCTATTTTGAGATTCTGCATCTGTTACCAGGCCACTTCCTCTCCAAGCAGCTGGTCCGTGGAGCCTCCGCGCTCTGGACCCTTTAGGCAGCTAATTCCATCTGGCCCCAGGCCACAGGATGAGGAACAGCTAATGAGGAGGCTGAGTTAGGTTTTTGGTGTGTTTTTTTTTAAAGTGCCTCCAACTTTTCCAACTTTGAAATTGAAATATTCTTTCCAAGGCCTATCCTAGAGGGTGTAGGTGGAAGCCCTATGGAAACCATAATCTCCACGGTTCTCGCTCACTTCCTGGTCTTTAAAATCCAACTGCAAATTTGTCTCATGGCCCCCAAAGTGAAATGCAGTAGCAGGATGGACAAATTGAACTTTGATGTGCAATTAACACTAAATCATACCTCGTTATCTTGGGATAATACACTATGGCATTTACCACTGGCCTAACGAATTAAAAGGTCGTGGGGCCTTGTTTCAGTCAATTTTATGTTCGCATCGTTATAACCTTATTATAAAGTGGACGGCACTTATTTCTTTACTCCAGGAGCTTGTCATGTTTGGGGAAAAAAAATGCTTCAAGAGCTCTCTCACTTTATTACCCTGAACGGTAGGGAATAATGGGAACCCAAACTACCAGTTGTGCTGTCGGTTACTTTCCTTTATGTACGGTGTTTTGTAATTGCCACTAAACTCTCATAATGGCTTTGGTGGCAAACTAAAAGCCTGTAAAATGATGATCAGACTGCTAATGGGCTAGAGTTTTAATCCCTCATTCTTGGGCCCTTGAATTTCAAGGTACATTTTGCTGAACCATTATTTACCCCATTAAAGCTATTTCCTGCAATTAGGTCACTTAAAGTGTTTTGGCTGTTTCTGAGTCAAAGTGTTTATCAATCAGGTTATTGTACTTTCCCAAGCATTCACTACAGTGCTTGGCCCACAGGAAGTACTCAATAAATCTGATTGATTGACGAGGAGGACTACCCTTTAGAGTCAGGAATGTCTCTGTCTAAGTGATTGATAGTGATTTTGTTATTATTATAGTACTTGTTGAGTGCTTACTATGTGTCAGGCACTGTACTATGCACTGGGGTGGATACAAGCAAATCGAGTTGGACACAGTCCCTGTCCCACGTGGGGTTGACAGTCTCAATACCCATTTTACAGATGAGGTAACTGAGGCACAGAAAAGTGAAGTGACTACCCCAAGGTCACACAGCAGCCAAGGGTCAGAGCCGGAATTAGAATTGGGAAGCAGCGTGGCTCAGTGGAAAGAGCACAGGATTGGGAGTCGGAGGCCATGGGTTTGAATCCCCGCTCTGCCACTTGTCAGCTGTGTGACTGTGGGCAAGTCACTTAACTTCTCTGTGCCTCAGTTACCTCATCTGGAAAATGGGGATGAAGCCTGTGAGCCTCATGTGGGACAACCTAACTCCTTGTATACCCCAGCGCTTAGAACAGTGCTCTGCACATAGTAAGCGCTTAATAAATACCAACATTAATAAATACCAACATTAACCCATGACCTTCTGACTCCCGTGCTCTTACTCTATCCACTACACCATGCTGCTTGTCCTGAAAATAACAATAATGATTATGGTACTTGTAAAGTGCTTACTATGTGCCAAGCACTCTTCTAAATACTGGGGTAGATTGCAGTTAGGTTGGACACACATGGGACTCACTCTCTTATTCCCCATTTTAAAGATGAGGTAACAGAGGTCCAGAGAAATGAAATGACTTGCCCAAGGTCTCACAGCAGACATATGGAAGAGCAGGGATTAGAACCCATAACCTTCTGACTTCCAGGCCCATCTCTATCCACTAAGACACACCGCTTCTCTTAATGATGTTAACGTAAACCCTAAAATTAACTTTTCAAGCATCCATTCCAAAAAATTAATTCTGAAAAGAATGTAGAACTAGCTGCTTGTAAATAATTCCTGACATTGGGGTTGGGAAGCAGCACTGGAATAGAAGCTAATCAGGTTGGACACAGTCTCTGTTCCACATGGGGCTACGGTCTTAATCCTCATTTTACAGATGCAGTAACTGAGGCCCAGAGAAGTGAAGCAACTTGCACAAGGTCACACAGCAGACAAGTGGCAGAGCCGAGATTAGAATTATCCGCTGCCTGCCTCGTCTTCCTGCAGAAACGCTCTGGGCATGTCACTCCCCTTCTTAAAAACCTCCAGTGGTTGCCTATCAACCTCCACACAAAAAAGAAACTTCTCATTCTAGGCTTCAAGGCCTTTCATCCCCTTGCCCCCTCCTCCCTCTCCTCCCTTCTTTCTACTGCCCACCCCGCATGCACCGCTCCTCTGTTGCCCACCTCCTCACCTTCCCTCGTACTCGCCTATCCCGCCGTCAACCCCTGGGCCACATCCTCCTGTGGTCCTGGAACGCTCTCTCTCCTCACCTCCGCCAAACTAATTCTCTTCCCCTCTTCAAAACCCTACTGAGAGCTCACCTCCTCCAAGAGACCTTCCCAGACTGAGCTTCCCCTTTTCCCTCTGCTCCTTCTGCTCCCCCTCTACCCCCTCTTCACCTCCCCTCAGCTAAGCCCTCTTTTCCCCCCTTTCCCTCTGCTCCTCTCCCCTCCCTTCCCCTCCCCTCAGCACTGTGCTCGTCCGCTCAACTGTATATATTTTCATTACCCTATTTATTTTGTTAATGAGATGTTCATCCCCTTGATTCTATTTATTGCTATTGTTTTTGTCTGTCTCCCCAGATTAGACTGTAAGCCTGTCAAAGGGCAGGAACTGTATCTTTTACCGATTTGTACATTCCAAGTGCTTAGTACAGTGCTCTGCACATAGTAAGCGCTCAATAAATACTATTGAATGAATGAATGAATGAATTTATGACTCCCTGGCCCGTGCTCTATCCACTAGACCATGCTACTCCGATTAGACTGTAAACCCATCAATGGGCAGGAACTGTCTCTATCTGTTGCCGATTTGTACATTCCAAGTGCTTAGTACAGTGCTCTGCACATAGTAAGTGCTCAGTAAATACTATTGAATGAATGCTTCTAATGTTCTATGTATTAGAGTTGGGGTTTGTGCCTGTAGAATCCTAGTACCTTCTTGATAAATGTGACATCAATGAGTCAATGTGTTGAATATTAGTGACCTTGTCCTTCTGTGTAAATCCCTGTTTTTGTAGTGTTAGAATATAAGAAATTAATATAATAATCGTGGTATTTGTTAAGTGCTTACTATGTGCTAGGCACTGTACTGAGCTCTGGGATGGATAACATGCAGAATCGGGGTGGACACAGTCCCTGACCCATGTGGGGCTCACAGACTTAATCCCCATTTTACAGATGGAGTAGCTGAGGCCCAGAGAAGTGAAGTGACTTGCCCAAGGTTATACAGGAGACAATGACAGAGCTGGGACTAGAATCCATGAACTTCTGACTCTCAGGCCCGTGTTCTACCCACTATGCCATTCTGCTTCACTCTTAGGCATGGGTGGTCTGTTTAACTCCAGCTCAGTCTGAGGGTGAAAGTTGGATTCCCAAATACAGATCTTAATGCCCAGTGACACAGGGTTCTAATCACAGTTCTACCACTTACCTTGTTAGGTGACCATGGGCAAGTCACTTAGCCTCTCTGGATGTCAGTCTTCTCATTTGTAAAATGGGAATATGATGCCCGTTCTCCCTCCCTCTTAGACTTTGAATCCCGTGTGTGATTTGAACTTTCTCTTATCTGATGATATTTACCACAGAAAGCCAGTATTAAACATTTAGTGAATGTGATTGTTCATAATATTAGTATTACTGTTGTAGTTATTGATATCACTGTCATTGTGATATCTCCCCCTCTAGACTGCAAACTCGTTGTGAGCAGGGAATGTGTCTTATATTTTGTTATAATGCATTCTCCCAAGAGACTGGTACTATGCTCTGCACACAGTAAGTGCTCCGTTAATATGATTTATTTATAGCAGAATGGTTTACTAAAAATTGTAGTAGATGGCTAGGAAAACTAAAAATTTCATTCGAGTCACCTGCTGGGGCCCTTGTCTGGGACAGGCTATGTTCCTGCCTCCAGCTTTGGGATTTTTTGAAAAAATGATCCACTTCCCTAATATACTGATTATTACATTAGGCACTTTAGTGATCTTGAGGGCAGAGGGTATATAGTGAGGGTATACCCAAGTCTCCTTTTCCTCTCACTCTTTCAGCCTCTGGGGGACCAAGAAGCTCAAATCCCTTCCCCAGGAGTCAGGACCTAGTTCTAATTCCAGCTCCAACACTTAACTGTTGTGTGGCCAAGTCACTCACTTTCTCTGTGCCTCAGTATCCTCATCTGTAAAATGGGGTAGCTATACCTGTTCTCCCTCTTACTTAGACTGTGATTGCCATTCAGGTCAGGGACTGTGTTCAATCTGATTATCTTGCATCTACTCCAGCCCTTGCATATAGTAAGCACTTAAAAAATACCATAATTAGCATAATTGTTATTGTAATTATTTTTATGATTATTATTCCAGTGTCACAAGCAAAAGAGGTGCTGAATAAGGATTTTTTTTTTTCCTTCTGATTTCAGCTAGAGGGACTGAATTTGGGGGAATTCACCATTACTACCACTTACTGCTTATCTCAAGTCGAATGAAGTCTTTAATTCCTAGGCTTTCCAAGAGGATGCCAGACAGGGCCGTTGTTTTGAAGAAGAAGGAAATATCAGCACTGAATTCCGCATGGAAGGTGGGGAAATGAAGATACGAGGCTTCTGTGTTAAAAGAGGCAGCATTCCAATAATGTCCTGCGAACAAGAACATCCTTAACTGTAATTAATTGACAGGGAAGGGATTGTTCACATGTTGGAAGAGTCTATGATGGGATGGCAACTGGGAAACGGGAACGGGGATGGAGAACAAGCATCCTGGATGTACGCCACTTGAACAAGAAAGCCACTTTCAGTACTCACTGTCTCCATAGCAACGCAGGGGACCAATTCTCCAAGCAGCTTCTGAGTTGGATCTATTCGTATCAGTGATAACTATCTGAGTGACAGGCAAATGGTCTTTGAAGGAAAGGAGGCCAGTATCATTTGCCCTGCAATACAGAAAACACAATACACACTTCTTTCATTTCATAATTTTTGAGGACAACATGCACAAATAATTTGGGACATGTTGATGGAGACCTTTCACTCCTAAGTTCTGTTCTTTCTTTGGCAAGTGATTTATTTACAAATGGCATAAGAGCTATAATGATGGAAATTCAGGCCCATTTCCAGGAACAAAGAAATTACCCATCAAGATCTCACAATTAACAATGATAAGGTAGAACATAGTACAGTCCCACCACCAAAACAAACAAAAAATGCCCTCTAAAAGATTAACTGTAAACTCTACTAGATTGTAAAATCCCTGTGGTCAGGATCATGTTTACCAACTCTACTTTCTGAAGCACTCAGTATGGACTCTGCACACGGAACGTGTTCAGCAAATACAATTGCTCGTTTGATTTCCGTCAACATCCCGGAGTTGATTCTGAAATAATAGTAATTATGGTATTTGTTAAGCACTTACTATATGCCAAGCACTGTTCTAAGTGCTGGGGTTGATAGAAGGTAATTGGGTTGTCCCATGTGGGACTCACGGTCTTAATCCTCATTTTCCAGATGAGGTAACTGAGTCACAGAGACGTTAAGTGATTTGCCCAAGGTTTCAGAGTGGACAAGCAGTGAAGCTGGGATTAGAATCCACATCCTCTGACTCCCAAATCCAGGCTCTTTCTTCTAAGCCACACTGCCTCGACTGGCGGTAGAAGCTTAGAGGATTCAGCACACCTTTGGATAGGTTTTGATCTTATTTATTTTTCCATCGACCCTTTGCCCACATCTTCCCATTGCACTAAAAATCCATCTTCATACGTTTATGACAGACCACCACTCTTCCCACTTTCAAAGACTTATTAAAATATCTCCTATAAGAAGCGTTCCCCAAGTAAGTGTGTATGTGTGTGTTTGTGTTTGAGGTTGGGGGTGAAGAAGGTTAGGGAGGATTGGAAAGTCTCTCCTTGATGACCTCCAGCTTGGCTTCTGTCCCCTTCACTTCACAGAAACCACCCTCTCAAAGGTCACCAATGATTCTCTTGGCCTCTACTCCATCCTAATCCTCTTTGACCTCAGCTGTCTTCAGTACTGTCAACCATCCCTTTCATTCATTCATTCAATAGTATTTATTGAGCGCTTACTATGTGCAGAGCACTGTACTAAGCGCTTGGGATGAACAAGACGGCAACAGATAGAGACAGTCCCTGCCGTTTGACGGGCTTACAGTCTAATCGGGGGAGACGGACAGACAAGAACAATGGCAATAAACAGCGTCAAGGGGAAGAACATCTCGTAAAAACAATGGCAACTAAATAGAATCAAGGCGATGTACAATTCATTAACAAAATAAATAGGGTAACGAAAATATATACAGTTGAGCGGACGAGTACAGTGCTGTGGGGATGGGAAGGGAGAGGTGGAGGAGCAGAGGGAAAAGGGGAAAATGAGGCTTTAGCTGCGGAGAGGTAAAGGGGGGATAGCAGAGGGAGTAGAGGGGGAAGAGGAGCTCAGTCTGGGAATGCCTCTTGGAGGAGGTGATTTTTAAGTAGGGTTTTGAAGAGGGAAAGAGAATCAGTTTGGCGGAGGTGAGGAGGGAGGGCGTTCCAGGACCGCGGGAGGACGTGACCCAGGGGTCGACGGCGGGATAGGCGAGACCGAGGGACGGTGAGGAGGTGGGCGGCAGAGGAGCGGAGCGTGCGGGGTGGGCGGTAGAAAGAGAGAAGGGAGGAGAGGTAACCTTCTAACCTTGGCTTCACTGACATTCTCCTCTCCTAGTTCTCCTCCTATCTTTCTGGATGCTCAATCCCCATCTCTTTCAAAGGCTCCTCCTCTTCCTCCCACCCCCCTCCTCCTCTCCCTCCCACCCACTCAGTGTGGGGGTCCCTCAAAGTTCAGTTCTGGGTCCTCTGCTATTCTCCATCTGCACCCTTCCCTTGAAGAACTCATTCATTTCCATGGCTTCAAATACTACTACTAATAATAATGATGGTGTTTGTTAAGCACTTACTATGTGCCAAGCACTGAACCAAACTATCCCAGCTCTGCCACTTGTTAGCTGTGTGACTGTGGGCAAGTCACTTGACTTCTCTGTGCCTCAGTTACCTCATCTGTAAAATGGGGAATAAAACTGTGAGCCCCACGTGGGACAACCTGATCACCCTGTATCTACCCTAGCGTTTAGAACAGTGCTCTGCACATAGTAGGCACTTAACAAATACCAACATTATTATTATTATTATTATTATTGCCACCTCTAAAAAGGATGATACCCACATCTACATCTCCAGCCCTTATCTCTCTCCCTCTATGCAGTGTGGCATATCCTCCTGCCTTCAAGACATCTCTACTTGGCTGTCCTCCCATCACCTTAAACTTAATACATTTTAAACAAAATTTCTTATCTTCCCACCCAAACCTTGCCCTCCCCTTGACAATATCCCTGTAGATGGCACCATCTTCCTTCCTGTCTCAAGAGCCTATAACCTTGACATTAACCTTGACTCCTCTCTCTCATTCAACCCACATATTCAATCCATCACTAAATCCTGCTGGTTCCACCTTTACAACATCACTAAAATTATCCCTTTCCCCTCCATCCAAATTGCTACCACATCACTACAATCACTTATCCTATCCCGCCTGGATTACTCTATCAGCTTCCTTGCTGACCTCCCTGCCTTGTGTCTCTCCCTAATTCAGTCCATTCTTCACTCTGCTATCAGGATCATTTTTTTTTTTTACAAAAATGTATGGGCCGTTTTTCCCCACTCCTCAAGAATCTCCAGTGGTCGCCTATCCACCTCCACATCAAAGAGAAACTCCTTATCTTTGGCTTTAAGACAGTCAATCAGCTTGCCCCCTCCTACCTCACTTCACTACTCTACTACAACATCATGGCCCACACACTCAGTAAATTTGACTAAATGAATGAATGAAAGGGGACACAACTCCACCCTCTCTACTCAACTCAACTCATTTGCTCCCATATCCCTTCCTCGCTCTCGCACCACTAACCCACAGCCCTGGATCACCTCCAGTGTCCACCCACTTTGTTCTTATGCTCAAGCTGCTGAATGCTGCTGGCAGAAGTTTAAACACCAGGCCAACCTTGTTCACTTTAAATTTATCCTTGAAGCAGCGTGGCTTAGTGGAAAGAGCACAGGCTTGGGATTCAGAGGTCATGGGTTCTAATCCTGGCTCCGTCACTTATCAGCTGTGTGACTTGGGCAAGTCACTTCACTTCTCTGTGTCTCAGTTACCTCATCTGTAAAATGGGAGTGAGGACCGTGAGCCCCACGTGGGACAACCTGAATACTTTGCTTCTACCCCAGGACTTAGAACAGTGCCTGGCACATAGTAAGCACTTAACAAATACCATCATTTTATTAACTCTGCCCTGTCCTCTGCCAGGCAAAACTTTTTTCTTCCCTTATTGACACCCAAGCTCATCATCCCCATTAACTCTTCTGGACATTTAACTCCCTCCTCAGGTCCCCAGTTCCTCCCCCACTTCCAACCCTCACCCCCACTGATCTGGCCACCTACCTCATGAGGAAAATTAAAACCATTAGGTCTGAGGTCCCCAAAGTCACCACTCCCCCTTATCCATTCCCCTCGCTCTTCCTCCTCGCAAGTGCCACCCGCTCCACCTGTGCTTCAGACTCCATTCCCTCTCATCTTAAGAAAAACTCTCACCCCTTCCCTCCTCCCCTCCTTAACTTCCATCTTTAACCACTCACTCTCCAACGGCTTCTTCCCTCTGCCTTCAAACATCCCCACATCTCCCCCATTCTAAAAACACTCTTGACCCCATTGCCCCATCCAGTTATCACCCCAACTCCCTCCTAACCTTCCTTTCCCATCTCCTAGAGTGAGTCGTCTACACTTGCTGCCTCAAATTCCTTAACTCCACTCCCTCCTGGACCCCTCTAATCTGGCTTCCAACCCCTCCACTCTACCGAAACTGTCCTCTCAAAAGTCACCAATGACCTCCTTCCACCAATGGCTCTTACTCTAACCTAATCCTCCTCGATTCTCAGCTGCCTTTGACATGTGGCTCAGTGGAAGGAGCATGGTCTTAGGAGTCAGAGGTCATGGGTTCTATTCCCGGCTCCGCCACCTGTCACCTGGGTGACTTTGGGCAAGTTATTTGACTTCTCGGTGCCTCAGTTACCTCATCTGTAAAATGGGGATGAAGACTGTGAGCCCCAAGTGGGGCAACCTGATTACCGTGTATCTACCCCAGTGCTTAGAACAGTGCTTGGCACTTAATAAGCGCTTAACAAATACCAACATTATTATCCCCTTCTCCTCAGCACATTATCCAAACTTGGTTTCACAACTCCATCATCTCCTGGTTCTCCTCTTATCTACATCAACCCACAGAACCAATCAGTCACCAAAACCTGCCGGTCTCACCTTCACAACATCGCCAAGATCCACCCTTTCCTTTCCATCTCAGCATCCTTTCTGATCTCCCAACTTCCTGTCTCTCTTCAATATACTTCACCCTGATGCTCAAATTATCTTCCTACAGAAAGGCTCTGGGCATGTCACACCCTTCCTCAAAAATCTCCAGTGGTTGCCTATCAACCACTATATGAAGCAAAAACTCCTCATTATTGTATTCAAAGCTCTTCATCACCTTGGCCCTTCCTACCTCACCTCCCTTCACTCCTTCCACTGCCCAGCCCACACACTCTGCTGCTAACCTCCTCACTTTGCCTCGTTCTCACCTGTCCCACCTTCAACCCCTGCCCCACGTCCTACCCCTGGCCTGGAATACCCTCCCTCCTCACATCTGCCAAACTAGCTCTCTTCCCCTCTTCAAAGCCCCACTGAAAGCTCACCTCCTCCAGGAAGCCTTCCCAGACTGAGCCCCCCTTTTCTCTGCTCCTCGACCCTCCCAATGACCCTACCCCCTCCCTCTGCTCTACCCACTCCCCACTCCACAGCATGTGTGTATATTTGTACATATTTATTATTCTATTCATTTTATTAATGATGCATATATATATATATATATAAATAAAATTCTATATATCTATGTTGATGCTATTAATGCGTGTCTACTTGTCTTTTCTTGTTGTCTGTCTCCCTCTTCTAGACTGTGGGGTAGGGTACCCACTGTTGGGTAGGGATTGTCTCTGTTGGTTGTTGAATTGTACTTTCCAAGCACTTATTACAATGCTCTGCACACAGTAAACTCTCAGTAAAAACAACTGAATGATGAATGAATGAATGAATGAAAATATCTTTAAATTATATAATATAAAGTATTAATTTATTTATATTAATGTCTGTCTCCCGTTGTAGACTGTAAGCTTGTTGTGGGCAGGGAATGTCTGCTATTTCTATTGCATTGTACTCTCCCAAACCCTTAATACTGTACTCTGCACTTAGTAAGTGCTCAATAAATATGATTGATTGATACAGTGGGAGACATATATGAAAATAAATTACATATAGGGGAATTAGTAGGGTTTCATCAACTGATAAAGGGTACAACCCTTATACCCATTCTACCCCTTACATAAACTGTAGACCCCCAAATGAATTACAGATATATACATAAGTTCCATAGAAATAATGGTGACTTAGGGCAGCAGAGAGCTGGGGTAAGTGTTTACCAAATGTTTTAAAAGACTTGCTGCCTTCTGCTATAAGTGCTTAGTACAGTGTCCTGCACACAATAAAGGCTCAATGAATATAATTGATTTCTTGATTTCTATAAATGGTGTAGGTGCTTAAAGACTCAGATCCATGGAGGCTGACCCACTTCTGTTTCAGGTTTCTTCATCAACAGAAAGTTAAATAACCCTGAGCTAGATGTAACACAAGGCACGTACACTAGAGGAGGAGAAGAATGCAGGAAAGATGAGATCGATAAAGGAAAAACAGGTTGGAAAGGTAGGATGTAAGGAAAAACAAGGGAGAAGGAAAAATGGGCAAAAAACGCAAAACAGTGAGGCAATCATCAGCAGGTCAGAATAATGCAATGAGAGGAAAAAGAAGGGTCTCTCCCTAGCCTAACCTTTGCATCTCATTGGCACAAAAATGACAGATGAGACTGAGAAGAGAGAACTTACAGTTAGAAAAATGGATTGGAGGGCAAGTGATGAGCACAGAGCCACTTCGGCCCTCTTGTCTAGAAGATCAGGTTCACTTTGGGGCAGTTGTTGTAAGAATTAAGTAGATGAGCAGGGATGCAAAGATTTTTCCTTGCTGGCAATCAATCATTAATGGTATTTGTTGAGTGCTTACTATGTTTAGAGGGCTGTACTGATTGGGAGAGTACGTTAGACATGATTGGGAGAGTAGGTTAGACATGATCCTTGCCCACAAGGAGTTTGCAGTCTGGAGGGGAAGACTGACATTAAAATGAATTATAAATGAATACAATAATGAGTAGAACAATAATAATAATAATTGGGGTTTTTTTTAAGCACTTTGTATGTGGCAGATACTGTACTAAGCCCTGGGGTGGATACAAGAAAATTGGGTTGGACATAATCCCTGATCCTCGTGGGCTCACAGTCTTAATGTCCATTTTTCAGATAAGGTAACTGAGGCCCAGAGAAGGGTAATTACTTGCCCAAGATCACCCAAAAGACAAGTGTCAGAGCCAGGATTAGAGCCCATGATGTACTGACTTCCAGGCCTGTGCTCTGTCCACTGAGCCCTGTGCATAAGTGCTGTGGTGCTCAGAGAGGGGTGAATGCCAAAGTGCCTAAGGGGAGCAGACCTGTTTACGGTGGAAGTGTCTGCAGACCATTGTCAGTGCTGGAACGAAACGGATTTATGCCAGTAGGAAGTTGCCTTAGTAACCGCTGGGGTCTCTGTTGCTCACATCAGCCAGTTATTTTTCAGGATTCCCATGGGACCTTTCTATTGTAAAATGCCCTAGGAGGTTGTCTGCTCAGAAATCCCCATGACTGACAGCCCAGCAGACATTCCATCAGTCAGTCTACCAATTAGGTATTTAAAGGTATGTAGTGAGTGCTTTCTGTGTGCAGAGATCTGTACTGAGCACTTGGGAGAATACATGAGGAGCAGCGTGGGCTAGTGGAACATCGGCCTGGGAGACAGAAAGTCATGGGTTCTAATCCCGGCTCTGCCATTTGTCTTCTGTGTGGCTTTGGACAAGCCACTCAGCTTCTCTGGGACAGGGACTGCGTCTAACCTGATTATCTTGTATCTACCCCTGTGATTAGAACAGTGCCTGGCACATAATAAGCATATAAAAAATACATTATCATTATTATTACAGCATCATAGAGGTGGTAGATGCAGTCCCTGCCCACAAGAAACTCACCCTATTTGTAGAACTCAGGAGTACAGATTTCCAGCACCATACTAATTCCACTTCAACAGCTGCAGGCAACAGCTGAAGGCCTTGTCTTTTACGGAAGCTGCTTGAGGGCAGGGATCATATTTACCCAATCTATTGTATTGTACTCTCCCAGGGACTTAGTTCAGTATGCTGTTCAAAATAAGTGCTCAATAAATCCACTGATTGACTGATGTATCCTCATGGAAGATTACATGCAGTCAAGTGCTCTATTTTTGAATCGAGCCAGGGGTAACTTTTTTTTAAATTGATTTTTTATTTATTTATTTTTTGTACCACCAAATAAAAGGTTCAATTCAATCAAACTCAGGGCCTCACAACTTGGCTCTATTTCTGAGATAATGAGATTTGTCAGTTTTCTTCTGCCTACCCAAAGTGTAAAATCATACACTACTGACCACTTTCTCCCACTTCAAAGCAATCTGCTGCGTTACTAGCACTTCTTCATAGGGTTTTCAGGAGATGAGTTAGATTGTAGAAAGGCTATCACACTCCTTGACCTCCTCCCCCAAACCATCTATTCCACTTGGCTTTGAAATTGTGCGAGTTAGCTTTAAATTTGCTCCTTTTCATCAGAAGGAAATTCCTAGTGTTACTAAAGGTACAAAAGAGTAGGATATTCATTTGTTGCATCCGATGATTCTCTGCACCCAGTAAGTGCTCAATAAATACATTTGAATGAAATGCAATTGAATGAGTGAAACAAATCAGTCAATCAAGGGCATTTATTGAGCATTAACTCTGTGCAGAGCACTACACTAAGCACTTAGAGGAATATACTTGGGAGAGTTCCCTGACCACAATGAGCTGAGAGACAGACATTAATATAAATAAATGAATTAGGCATATATACATTATAATAAAAATAATTATAATGGCACTTGTTAAGCACTATGTGCCAAGCCCCATTATAAGTGCTGGGGTAGATACAAGTTAATCAGGTTGGACATAGTCTCTGTCCCATATGGGGCTCACACCCAATCCCCATTTTACAAAGGAGGTAATTGAGGCACAGAGAAGTTAAGTGACTTGGCCAAGGTCATGGCACACGTGGCAGAGCCGAAATTAGAATCCCACTCCTTCTGGGTCCCAGGTCCATGCTTCGTCTACTAAGCCACACTATGGGGCTAAGGGAGGGGAGAAAAATGGGAGGGAATCCAAATGAAAGGGTGATGGAAAAGGGAGCGAGAGAAGAGGAAGTGAGGGGTTAGTCGGGGAAGGCCTCTTGGAGGAGATGTGCTATTAATAGAGAAGTAGCATGGCTCCATGGAAAGAGCATGGGTTTGACATTAATATGTCTTTTCTTTTCTGTGCCTCAGGTACCTCATCTGTAAAATAGAGATTAAGACTGTGAGCCCCATGTGGGACAATCTGATTACCTTGTATTTACCCCATTGCTTAGAACAGGGCTTGGCACATAGTAAGCATTTAACAAATACAATAATTATTATTATTACTATTATTATTAATAAGGCTTTTAAGGTAGGAGAGTGATCATCTATTGACTACGAAGAGGGAGGGTGTTCTAGGCTAGAGGCAGGACGAGGATGAGAAGTCAGAAGCGAGATAGGCAAGATCAAAGTACAATGAGTAGGTTTGTGTTAGAGTAGTGAAGTGTGTGGGATGGACTGTAGAAGGAAATCAGGTAGGTAAGGTAGAAGGGGGCACGGAGTTTCTGTTTGAGGTGACTGGGACAGCACACTGGAGGTTCTTGAGGAGTGGGGAAACTTGGCCTAAATGTTTTTGTAGAAAAATAACCAGAGCAGCAGAGTGAACTGTGGACTGGAGTGGGGAGAGGCGGGGGAAGGGAGGTCAGCGAGAGGGCTGATACTGTAATCAAGATGGGATCCAGTTTGCCAAGGTTAACGGCTTGTGAGATAGAGAGGATGGGGTATTATCTAAAGTTAAGGATAAGTACCTTGAGGACTGGGTTTGGGTGGGAAGATAAGGAGTTCTGTTTTAGACACATTAAGTTTCAGGTGTTGGCAGTACATTTAAGTAGAGATGTCCTGAAGGCAGGAGGAAATGCAAGACTGCAGAAAAGGAGGGAGATCAGGGCTGGAGAGGTAGATATGGGAACTGAGATTTGGGATCTGGGGAGATGGTAGTATATTCATCAGGCCGATAATGATAATTGTGATATTTGCTAAGTGCTTACTATGTTATAGGCACTGTACTAAGCACTGGGGTACAAGATAATAAGGTCAGACGCAGTCTCTGTCCCACATTGGACTCACAGCATCCTCTTCATTTCCGAGAAGCACCCACCCTTCCGGAATCAGATCATAATGATGGCATTTGTTAAGTGCTTACTATGTACCATACACTGTGCTAAGCATGGGGGGGATACAAGGTCATCAGTTTGTCCCACGTGGGGCTCACAGTCTTAATCCCCATTTTACAGATGAGGTAACTGAAGCACAGAGAAGTGAAGTGACTTGTCCAAAGTGACACAGCAGACAATTGGCAGAGGCAGGATTAGAATCCATGATCTCTGACTCTTAGGCCCATGCTCTTGCCACTGTGCCATGCTGCTTCCCATATCATATCCTGAATCAAGCAAACAATCCATTTTAAGACTCAATTAATCCACCAATCAATCCACGCAACCATGTCTGCTGTAGAGAAGCAGCGTGGCTTAGTGGAAAGAGCACGAATTTGGGATTCAGATGATGTGGGTTCTAATCCTGGCTCCAACATTTGTCTCCTGTGTGACCTTGGGCAAGCCACTTAACTTCTCTGTGCCTGAGTTACCTCATCTGTAAAATGGGGATTAAGACTGTGAGCCCCACATGGGACAACCTGATTATCTTGTATCTACCTCAGTGCTTAGAATAGTGTTTGAGACAGAGTAAGTGCTTAATAAATACCATAATTATTATTGTTATTACTCTCCCAAGCACTTAAAGCAGTGTTCTGCACACAATAAGCACTCAATAAATTCTATTGATTGATTGATATTTATCAAATGCTGTGCGCAGAGCACTGCTTTATGTGCTTGGGACAGCACAATAAAGTAATTAGAAATGGTCCCTCTCATTACAGTCTAGCGGGGTTAAATCACAAACTCCAAAGTAGTTTCTCAATCATGTATCTCAAATGTTCCCTAAATTCATGTATGCATTTCAGAGATGGTTTGTCCTGAAGGCTAAAGTGTAGGAGAATCAGGAGGAAAGGATCCCCCTCTTTGATGATAATTTCAGCTTATATATGGGACCACTTTAGTAATAACGTTGGTATTTGCTAAGTGCTTACTATGTGCCAACCTGAGGGTCATTCAAGGAAGGATGGTTTTAGTGGATAAACTTTCTCCATGGTTTTCATATTCCCAGCCCTCACCTTCCTGGAACCATATATTTTCTGGATCTGGAAACTTAGTGGGGGGGGTTTGTTGTTCTTTTTTTTAAGTGCTATAAGTCCTTGTTTACCTACCTATAACATGAGTTGTAAATTGCTCTCCACACACTCACAGCATAAGAAAATTTTGAGGAATGAAACAAATACCCAATTGCCAAGGTAACTGGGGCCATTAACATGCATAGCTAATAATGGCAAAGCTATTCTTCAGAAGACTTATACTGTTTTAAAAAAAATGCAAAATCAAATTGAAACCTAAATCGGCTCTCCTTTCGTTTCAAACATAAACCCATGTCTCAGATTTTTCTAAGCTTGAGATAGCCTATTTAAAATGGGGATGAAGTTTAATATTGACTTAGTTATATGACACTATCTATTTCATTCTTTGATCCTTTAGTGGCATTTAGAAGCAGTGTGGCTCAGTGGAAAGAGCACGGGCTTGGGAGTCAGAGGTCATGGGTTCGAATCCCGGCTCTGCCGCTTGTCAGCTGTGTGACTGTGGGTAAATCACTTAACTGCTCTGTGCCTCAGTGACCTCATCTGTAAAATGGGGATTAAGACGTGAGCCTCATGTGGTACAACCTGATTACCCTGTATCTACCCCAGTGCTTAGAACAGTGCTCTGCACATAGTAAGCGCTTAACAAATACTAACATTATTATTATTATTATTTATTGAACATTCACTATGTGCAGAGCACTGTACTAAGCACTTGGAAGAGAACAAAACAATAAGTTTTGATGACATGATCCTCTACCCTCAAAGAATCTAGGTTGGAAGACAGAGATGACAACAAATTACTGTTAGGGGAAGCAGGAGAGTATTAGGATATGATTGCATAGGAAGACAAGGTGAGGTATTGGAGAACAATGGACTAGATGCCCGAGGACCTGCGTTCTAGTCTAACTCCACCCCCTGTCTGCTGCATGATGTGGGCAAGACAGTCTAATTCTCTTAACTCTTTTTCCTCATTTTCAAAATTAGGATAACAATACCCACCTTTCTAACTACCTTGCCGTGTTTTGTTGTGAGGGGAAAATATGAGACAATAGTGAGAAAGCGTTCTGGAAATAAAAGCGCTGTGCCAAAAACAAGATATTATTACCTATAGTTTCATGGAAAACTGGTTTTATACCTAGGTAAAGAACATATTTCATTTTTCAATAGATTAATTAAAAAAAGTCACACAGATCATTTTAGAACTTTCCTGAAGGTTTGAAATAGCCTAACTGGTAATCTCATGGTAGTCGATTTCAATTTTTCCCAACAGATGGTGGGGCGGTGCTTTCATCAAATATCATTTCTTCCCTTATGTTACCCTATTGGTGTAACTTCAGCTTTTATACTGATGAAAAATCTTGTGGATATAGTGACTGTGTCGCTAAATCATCATGCAAATCTTTCCTAATCTCTGCCCTTGGGAAATCAATGAATCATCTGAATTTCATAAACAGATGGATGAAAATAAATAAATTTTCTAACGAGCCAATGAAATGGTTTGCAGTTAGTCATAGGTGTATTATATTGGCCAGCAGAAAAAGAAGTAAGCATCAGGTGATAATCCTACAAACATCCTTATTCTTCCTCAGAAAATGCTTGGTTTGTGGTGAAAAATAGGGCCCTGTGAAGAACCATTAAAGGCAATTCAAACATGGTAAGAGGAATCTAAATTCCACCAAAAAGGATTATAGTTTGACCTAAACAGTCTCTTTTTTTTTTTCCTTGATTGAGTGTTATGAATCTCTGGAGTGACTCCTAGCAAGATTGAATCCTTTCCTAGAGGTCGATAAACCCCGTCATTAAAATGGGGAAAAAAAAGAGCTTCCTCTGCAGCTAGACCTCACTACACTTCAGCCACTGCAAATGATGTTCAATGGAAGAACGGAATGACAACTAGTCAAACACTCATTTAGATTGAGATGTTTCCTAAGCTCAACATTTGGGTGGGGTAGGACACTAAAATGGATGTTTTGCTCTGTTCCATCAAAATGTCAGGATTACCAAACTCATGTCCAAATTCCTTGCTTTAGAATCTTTGCTCAACAATTATTCAACTAATTGTTCCCAGATGAAGATGGCCTATGCTGCCCATTTTTAACACTTGAAAAATCATTTTCTTTTCAACATAATTTATAGTAATCCTAATGGAACATGCAGGGAAGGTACAAGCACAAGCATTTGAGTAACTTAATTAATCCAATTATTCTGGTAGATGCTTCTAGCCAGTAAATTGTAGCCTCATTTGACCTGGTTAAACATGATATTCTGACAACCCTTACACAGCAGAGAGATTTTAAGCTTAACTTATCTTCTGCAATTAATTTGCTCACCAAAGAACAGAAACCTAGTCTAAATTCATCTGGATCTTGTGAGATTACCACATCAATTCCCTTCTACCAGTAGATTCCTCTCTTCGAGAAAGAAAGCAAAATCACAAGAGAGAAGGAAATGATTCGGAAATGAAAGAAAAGCAAAGCTTTCCCATTTTTTAGTCTTTTCTAAAAATGGTTGAAGCTCACATGTGCAGAATATAGGGATGGAATGCTTATACCATCTACCATTTTGGTCAGTATAAGGAGAAAAGGCTGAAGCTGTTGTGTTCCTTGACTGGTGAGGGGGATAGTAAGGAAAGAATCAAAGTTATAATTTTGTGATTTTGTAATTTTTGCCCATTCCAAAACTCTTGTCCCTACTCTCCCCACAGTACTTGTGTACATATTCTTGGACTCTGTTATTTTCCCTACCTGAAATACATTTGGATGTCCGTCTCCCCCATTACCCTCTCGGAAGAGTTTCCAGTACTCTACCAGTCTCAGCTATGAGAGAAGAGTCAAGCAGAGGCCTTACCCATTCCATTCCTAGCTTGGGCAGTGGCTAGCAAGTGGAAGGCAATCTGCTACAAGTCAAAACTTCCCTGTGCTGGGCACAAGCAGCATGGGAGAGAGTCGAGGGCAGAGACTCAAGCTTACTGCCTGGAAGGAGATAATGGTAAAGCAATTCCGTATGTTTACCAAGAAAACCGTATGGATATGCTGCCTGAACAACTGCATATGGAGGTGGGGTATTCTGGAAGAGATGTGTCCATGGCATCGAAATGAGTTGGAGATGACTTGACAACATAAGACAAGATTCCCCCATTAAGACAGTAAGCTCCTTGAGGTCACAGATGAGTCTACTAATCTATTATACCCTTTCAAGCACTTAGAGCCATGTTCTGCACACATAAGAGCTCAGTAAAGACCAATTACTGACTAATTTTAAATACAGATGTCACCTCTCCCATCTGCAGAGTACCCGGCCCCCACCAGATTGTTAGCTTGTTGTGAGCAGGGAATGTGTCCTTTATATTGTACTTTGCCAACTGTGCTCTGCACACATCAAATCGCTCAATAACTGACAAGTGACTGACAATTGACAAAGTCAAGGAAAAGGCACTCAAGGAACAATGATCCCTAGATGTTTCACTCTTTGGAAGGTATTTTGACCACTACAACAACAAAATCTAAACAGCCCATGAATAAGCCACTTTACCATTCTTCTTTGTCAGCATCACAATTGCAAAAGTGTTGAATGTCCAGGCAACTTTCTTCCAAACCACATGCGCACTGCTGAACTCCGGGGAGAGATCCACCCCAATAAGGATGTCTCTCGTTCGCTCGACCAACCCACCAAGTGAAAGGCATTCCATCTGAAAGACAAGCAAGGTAAGAGAGACTGTGAGAGAAAAAGTGCTATAAAACCTATAACAGCCATCTGGGGGGTACATCTGCAAAACCAATGAATACCAGAATGAAATACTTGGAATATATGCTTTCTGGTAGAGGCAAATCTTCCCGGTGCCTCAGTTCTATCAAGTAATAATAATGATAATTGTGATATCTGTTAAGTGCTTACTATATGGCACATACTGTACTAAGCGCTGGGAGGGATACAAGTTTATCAGGTTGGACACAGTCCCTGTGCCACATGGGGCTCACAGTTTCAATCCCCATTTTATGGATGAGATAACTGAGGCAAGAGAAGTTAAGTGATTTGACCAAGGTCACCCAGCAAAATGGAGGAACCGGGATTAGACCTCATGACCTTCTGACTCTCAGGGCTATGCTCTATCCATTACACATTCACTGAATATTTATTATGTGCAGAGCACTGTACTGACCACTTGGGAGTGTATGGCATAACAGAATTGGTAGACACATTCCCTTAAAATAATAATAATAATAATAATAATTTTGATAATGGTATGTTAAGCACTTACTATGTGCCAAGCATTGTCCTAAGTGCAGAGGTAGATACAAGGTAATCAGGTTGTTCTACGTGGGGCTCACAGTCTTAATCCCCATTTTACAGATGAGGTAACTGAGGCACAGAGAAGTTAAGTGACTTTCCCAAAGTCACACAGCTGATGTGGTGGACCAAGACCTCTGACTTCCAAGCCTGGGCTCTTTCCACTAAGCCACGCCGCTTCTCTATGATAGCTGTTCTCCCTCTACTTAGATTTTGAGCCCCATATGCGACATGGACTGTGTCCAACTTGATTATCTTGTATCTACCAGAGAGTTTAGTTCAGTGTTTGGCACAATGTAAGGTCTTCTTATTTTCTTTTTCTATGTTTTGTTAAGTGCAAACTATGTATCAAGCATCGTACTAAGTGCTGGGGTAGACAAAAGTTCTTCAGGGTGGATGCAGTCCTTATCCTTTACAGTCCTCTGTACTCTAAACTCATTATGGGAAGGAAACACGACTGCTAATTCTCTTGTACTGTACTCTCCCAAGCACCTAGAACAGTCCTCTGCACATAGTAAGTGCTTAATGAATACCACTAATCGATCGGATTCACAGTCAAGTAGAAGAGAACCCGAATACTGAAGCCCCATTTTGTATGTGAGGAAACAGGCACAGAACTTCAAAGAAATGCCCAAGTCATACAGCAGACAAGTGGCGAAGCTGGAATCAGAACCCAGGTCGTCTGGCTTCCGGGACTATGCTTTATCCACTAGGCCTATTCATTAAACTCAAATAAGAAAGGGAAGGTTTACAGGAGAGGATGCATGATAATGATTCTTTGAAAATTGAAGAACTTGTCTATCAAGTAATTTGTTAGCAAAAGCCTTTCTTTATGTTGCCAGTGTGAGCAACTCTACAATTGAAAAGATTGTTTTTAGGGGGTATTTTTGAAAGAATTCGAGTTGCTTACTCTTTCAAAAATACCCTCCCCCCCCGCCCCACCAAAACAATCTTTTCAACTATAACCACTATAATCTTTTCAACTATAACCTAATCCACAGAAGTACCAATTATGGAAAAAACCATCAGTGTAACAGAAACTGAGTCAGTCAGTCAATCATACTTATTTAGTGCTCTGCACTATGCAGTTGTGAGAGTACATTATAACAATAGAACAGGCACATTCTCTATCCACAACAAGATTACAATCTAGATGGGGAGACAGACATTAATATCAATAAATATTAAAGATAAGTACAAAAGTGCAGTGGGGCTGGGAGGGGGCATAAATATATGATATGATATGATGATATATGATATGAGATATGAGATGATATATGATATATGACATGACATGATGAAGACCTAATATGAACACTATCAGGTCTGAGCTCCCCAAAGTCACCCTTCCCCCTTCTCCATCCCCCCACTCCCAACCCTCTCCCCTACTTTCCCATCCTTCCCTGCAGCATCCTCAGAGGAGATCTCCTCCCTCCTCGCAAGTGCCACCCCCTCCACCTGTGCTTCGGACCCCATTCCCGCTCACCTTATAAAAACTATCTACCCTTCCCTCCTCCCCGCCTTAACTTCTATCTTTAACCGCTCACTCTCCAATGGCTTCTTCCCCTCTGCCTTCAAACATGCTTATGTCACCCTTATCCTAAAAAAAACCCCTCTCTCGACCCCACTTCCCTTTCCAGTTATCGCCCTATCTCCCTCCTACCCTTCCTTTCCAAACTCCTGGAATAAGTCATTTACACTCGCTGCCTTGAATTCCTCAAATCCAACTCTCTCCAGGACCCCCTCCAATCTGGCTTTCGTCCCCTCCACGCCATCGAAACTGCCGTCTCAAAGGTCACCCATGACCTTCTTATTGCCAAATCCAATGGCTCCTACTCTATCCTAATCCTCCTCGACCTCTCAGCTGCCTTTGACACTGTCAACCATCCCCTTCTCCTCCACACTTTATCTCACCTTGGCTTCCTGGACTCCGTCCTCTCCTGGTTCTCCTCTTATCTTTCTGGCCGTTCATTCTTGGTCTCCTTAGCAGGCTCCTCCTCCCCATCCCATCCTCTAACTGTAGGAGTTCCTCAAAGGTCAGTTCTTGGCCCTCTTCTGTTCTCCATCCTCACTCACTCCCTTGGTGAACTCATTCTCTCCCATGGCTTTAACTATCATCTCTATGAAGATGACACCCAAATCTACATCTCCTCCCATTCTCTCTTCCTCCCTCCAGGCTCGTATCTCCTTCTGCCTCCAGGACATCTCCACCTAGATGTCTGCCTGCCACCTAAAACTCAACATGTCTGAAACTGAACTCCTTATCTTCCCTCCCAAACCCTGTCCTCTCCCTGACTTCCCCGTCACTGTGGATGGCACTACGATACTTCCCGTCTCACAGGCCTGCAAACTTGGTGTTGTCCTTGACTCAGCTCACTCCTTCACCCCACACATCCAATCCGTCACCAGTGCCTGCCGGTCTCACCTTTACAATATCACCAAGATATGCCCTTTCCTCTCCACCCAAATGGCTATCTTACTGGTACAAGCTCTCATAATATACTGATTAGATTATTGTGTCAGCCTCTTCTCAGATCTCCCTTCCTCCTGTCTCTCCCCACTCCAGTCTATTCTTCATTCAGCTGCCCGGATCATCTTCCTGCAGAAACGATCTGGGCATGTCACTCCCCTCCTCAAAAACCTCCAGTGGTTGCCTATCAACCTTCACACGAAACAAAAACTTTTCACTCTGGGCTTCAAGGCTCTCCATCACCTTGCCCCCTCCTACCTCACCTCCCTTCTCTCTTTCTACTGCTCACCCCACACAGTCCGCTCCTCTGCCACTCACCACCTCACCGTCTCCCGTTCACACCTATCCTGCCGTCGACCTCTGGCCCACATCCTACAGCTGTCCTGGAATGTCCTCCCTCCTCACCTCCGCCAAACTAACTCTCTTCCCCTCTTCAAAGTCCTACTGAGAGCTCACCTCCTCCAGGAAGCCTTCCCAGACTGAGCCCCCTTTTCCCTCTGCTCCCCCTTCCCTCCCCTTCCCCCTAACCCTCTGC
The DNA here is from genome assembly GCF_004115215.2 of Ornithorhynchus anatinus. Lineage (NCBI taxonomy): Eukaryota > Metazoa > Chordata > Mammalia > Monotremata > Ornithorhynchidae > Ornithorhynchus > Ornithorhynchus anatinus. The sequence continues at coordinate 176,292,584 of NC_041728.1, read as the reverse complement.
TTTTCCCTCTTTCCCTCTCCTCAGCACTGTCCTCATTTGTACATATTTTTCATTACCCTATTTATTTTGTTAATGAGGTGTATATCTCTTTGATTCTATTTATCTTGATGATGTTGTCTTGTTTTGTTTTATTCTGTTTTGTTTTGCTGTCTCTTTCCTCCATTTAGACTGTGATCCCATCATTGGGCAGGGATTGTCTCTATCTGTTGCCAAATTGTACATTCCAAGCGCTTAGTAAGCACATAGTAAGCACTCAGTAAATACTATTGAATGAATAAATGAATAAAGGGAGCGAGGCAGGGCGATGCAGAAGGGAGTGGGAGAAGAGGTTTAGTCAGGGAAGGCCTCTTGGAGGAGATGGGCCTTCAGTAAGGCACTGAACTTACATCTCATTCACCTCTTCCAAATGATCACAGTATAAAAGTATTTTAGTTCTATTATTGAGATAAAGGCATTACAGATAGAAAAGAAATAATAATTTAGGCAAATACTGGTTGACAGAACAAACGACTCTGAATGTATATAAATACACCAACATTGTAGCAAATGTTGGGTTTTGGGAGCGCTAGAGGTCCAATCCAGTACGGACAAAAAACACATTATTTCTTGTGAAATATTTATTCAAAAAGAAAAACAACCTCTTCTCTATCAGAAAATAATGGCATGCATTCATCAAAGTCAATCTCTGTCTTACTGCTTGCTGGCCAGGATCATTAAATCAGAGCATATGTCTAATAGTGTGATTAAAAGCTATTCAGTGACATTAAGAATTAACATTTTTATAATGTTTTCTCAATGTTCTTCACTCCTTGTCTATTTAATTGAACTAAGCCAAAAAGCGAGGGGGAAAAAAAGATTGATGATAGTACCTTTCAGAAAAAAATGATGGAAGCCTCATCAATGGAGTCATTTAAAATGGGATTAGGGAAATGTCTACTCAAAAGCACTAAAGGGAATAATCTTATTTTTTCAAAGAGACGGACAAAATGATTCATTCTTATAATTATATTTGTATCATTTAAGTTTTTTGGGAGAAAATAATAGCACTTTGCAGTTTGATAGCATCTTTTATCTGAAGAGCATTAATTAAAACACACAGCAAGGTTAAGTGACTTTATTCAAGGTCAAATGGTAATTCAAGAGCAGAGTGGAACATGGAACTCAGGATCCTTGAAAGTCTTCTGTACACATTTCTCTGCTTTTATTTCAGAAGCTCTTATCTTCCCCATGAGCCAAATTTGAGTTTTGCGAAGTTATAAAATCTAAGAGCTCATTGAGGAAAAGTGGGTTACTTAGCCTGCATTTTCTACGACTAATTATAATCAACCACAGCAGTTCAGAATAGAAAAAAACCCAAAATATTGCTTAAACTTGATTAGAAAAACTTTGAAAAATATAATCTTAAAATTGTACTGATAATCTTACTGCACCTATCCCAACAAAGCTTCATTCAAGAAACTTACCTGATCAAATCCTAAAAGTGCATAATTATGATCTTTAAATTGCCATAAAGCAATTGCATTCTACCAAAATAGGTCCAGGGTGTTTGAATTTAGTTTAGAGATAAAGGAAGATTAAATTTCTCCTGCCAGTCTGGTTCGTCTTGCAATGGCTATTTTGCAGGAAAAAAATATTGTCAACATTTATTCCCAGAGAAGACATATGCAACCTCTGCACTGAGGATGCTTATGCAGGGCTTTCCAGAAAGGAGATTTAGAGGCCTGAGAGCATGGTTCAGTTGAATTGGTCATGGTCAGTGTGTTAATTTACACATTGTGAAGCAGCATGGCCCAAAGTACAGAGCAGGGGACTGGGAGTCAGAAGGTTCTGGGTTCTAATCCCAGCTCCACCACTCGTCTTCTGTGTTACCCGGGTCAGGTCACTTCACTTCTCTGGGCCTCAGTTCACTCATCTGTAAAATGGGGATTTAGACTGTGAGCCCCACGTGGGACAGGGACTGTGGCCCAACCCGACTTGCTTGTATCCACCCCAGTGCTTAGTACCTGGCACACAGTAAGTGCTTAACAAATATCAACATTAATATTGTGCTGTCCAAACAGGAAGTTAGGTGAGAGCTGTGGGTGGGGGCACTGGAGGAAAAGGAGGTGCCAAGGGAAGCAGCATGAGCTAGAGGGAAGAGCATGAGCCTTGGAGTCAGAGACTCTGGGTTCTAATCCCAGGTCTACTCCTCGCCTGCTGTGTAACCTTGGACAAGTCAGTTAACTTCCCCAAACCTCAGTTTCCTTATCTGTAAAATGGGAATTCAATAACTGTTCTTCTTCTTACACTACGAGCTCTCTGTGGGACAGGGACTGTGTCCAACTTGATAATCTTGTTTCTGTTCAGTGCAGTGCTAGGCACAGAGTAAGTGCTTAAATACTATGATTCTAATTATTATTATCATTAGAGTCTTACATCTGTGCAAGACACAGTGATGAGAGAAAGACAAAAGTTCAGGGATGTTGTGAAGGGGAAGGCAATGGGGGGAGGAAAAGAGTATCATTAAGCAGAGGGAAAGGGGAGGAAGACAATTAGGAAATGTGAAATGTTGGATTGCGGGAGAAACAGAGGAGGATAATGGACAAAATCAGAGGTATTCAATGGAGAGCCTCTTTCTGGGTCACACCTTGAGAATTTCCAGTAGTTTACCAGTCTTGACTTTAGGAGGGAGGGTCAAGGAGAGGCCTATCCATTCTATTCCTAGTTTGGGCAGTGGTTAGCGAGTGGAAGGCAATCAGCTACAAGTCAAAACTCACCTCTGCTGGGCAGCAGCAGCACGGGAGAGAGTCGAGAGCAGAGACTCAAGTTTACTGTGCAGAAGGAGGCAATGGTAAACCACTTCTGGATTTTGACCAAGAAAACTCTATGGATAGACTACAAGAACGATTGTAGATGGAGGTGGGGCATTCTGGGAGAAATGTGTCCTTGGTGCCGCTATGGGTTGGAGAGAGCTAAAGGGCATAAGACAAGACAATGGAGAGAGTTGGGATGCCTTAACTTTGTGGTATAGCCAAAGATAACTTAAAGATTGAAGGGAACAAAATGGAAGAAAGTGTGGTGTGAGAGGAGAAAGAAATGTGGAGGGAAGAAGAGAAAAGAAAACAGTTTGGGGAGAGGTGACTTTTTTTAATAGTATTTGTTATGCACTTACTATGCACGAAGAACTGTACTAAGCAGATACAAAACTGGAGTAGACTGGAGGGCCTGGAGTAGATGCAAAATAATCGTTGGACACAGTCCACACCTCAAATGGGGATCATGGTCTTAATCCACATTTTATAGTTAAGATATCTGAGGTCCAGAGAAGTGAAGTGACTTGTCCAAGGTCACACAGCAGACAAGTGTTGGAACTAGGATTGGAACCCAGGTACTTTGACTCCCAGACGCGTGCTCTTTCCATTAGGCCCAGGTACTTAAGTTAGTCCTCCCATTTTTATATCCCAAAGTGGGCCAATTACTTTAGCTAATAAGTTAAGGTCAGTGGTCTGATCAGTCAATCAATCAATTGATGGTATTTACTGAGCCTTTACCGTGTGCAGAGTAGTTGGTATTTGTATTTGTTAAGCGCTTACTATGTGCCGAGCACTGTTCTAAGCGCTGGGGTAGACATAGGGGAATCAGGTTGTCCCACGTGGGGCTCACAGTCTTAATCCCCATTTTACAGATGAGGGAACTGAGGCACAGAGAAGTTAAGTGACTTGCCCACAGTCACACAGCCGACAAGTAGCAGAGCTGGGATTCGAACTCATGAGTCCTGACTCCAAAGCCCGTGCTCTTTCCACTGAGCCACGCTGCTTCTCTCCAATTCCAATGGAATTGGAAGACATGGTTCCTACTCTTAAAGAGGTTAGAGGAGAGTGGAGGAGCTTTATAATAATGATGGTATTTGTTAAGCGCTTACTATGTGCAGAGCACTGTTCTAAGCGCTGGGGTAGACACAGGGGAATCAGGTTGTCCCACGTGGGGCTCACAGACTTCATCCCCATTTTACAGATGAGGTAACTGAGGCACAGAGAAGTGAAGCGACTTGCCCACAGTCACACAGCTGGCAAGTGGCAGAGCCGAGATTTGAACTCATGACCTCTGACTCCAAAGCCTGGGCTCTTTCCACTGAGCCACGCTGCTTCTCTATAAAGCTTGCTATAAAGCTATAAAGCTTCTCTATAGAGCTTGCAATCTAGTTCATGAAAAGTTTGAAATTTTGAGCAGCAAAAGTCACCAATCTAGATAGTTCCCACTAAAATAAACTATAGATGGTCAGGGCTGTTGTCATGTTTACTTAGACTCAGAGCCTTTTTACTCACAATGCTGATGGCATACTGAGGGAAGACAATCAGCATTCATACCCAGAAGGCACTTGCAACCAACCTCAGGAAGGAATGCTGGCCATTTTTGTCAACTTTAAAGCTATCAAATTAGTGGTAATTTGCAGAAAACACTCAAAAGATATTAAGAATGAAATATATTCTGGGACATTTTCATAGACTTGTCACTCTATAAAATCTGTTCAGCTACATTCACCTTGAAAATTCTCCCCAATTAGATGGCTCCTGGAGAGTCGAGGTTTCCACTCCATCTCTACATGAGTGTCCTGCTGGCACTTCAAACCCAACATCATCATAATTATAATAATAACAATCTGATATTTGCCAAGTGCTTTCTATATGCAAAACACTATACTAAGCACTAGAGTAGTTAGAAGGTAATCAGTTTGGTCACAGTTCCTGTCCTACATGGGGCTCATAATGTAATTATAAAGGAAAACAGATACTGAATTAGAGAGGAGGAAACTGAGGTATAGAGAAGTGACATGACTCACTCTAGGTCCCACAAGAGGCAGGGGGCAGAACTGGTATTAGACCCCAGGTCCTCTGTCTCCTAGGCCCATGCTCTTTCCACAAGGTCACATTTGAAATGTTTATGTTTAAACTAAACATGTCATCATCTCTCCCAAATCCTCTCCTTTTCCAAACTTTTCCATCCCTGGGGTTCCCCTCCCACCACTATCCTCCCTGTCCTTCTTCAACATTTCTACTATCAGCCCCTCCCTTCCCACCTAAGGCACCACCCTCCCCTCACAGCCCCCTAGTGATCCAGGCCCTGGCCATATCTTGGCTTGACCATTATTTAAGCTTGATCTCCCAGCCTCCAGTCTCTCTCCTCCCCAGTCCGCATTTCATTCTGCTGCTCATATCATTTCTCTAAAATTTCATTCTGCATATCTCACCACTGTTCATTATTCTCCCATGGTTGTCCATTCCTCTCTGTACTAAAGAGAAACTCCCGACCATTGACTCCGTAGCACTAAATCAGTTCTCACCTCTCCTGCTTCTCCTCACTCTTCTAATACAACCCAGTTTGCAGGCTGCATTCCCCTCAAACCAATTATCTCACTGCACGTCGTTCTCATCTCTTCCACCATTCACTGACCTCTTGAATGTGTCCTCTCTTCAGCCTGGAACCCCTTCACACTTCATATTTCCATCTCCCCATTTTCAAAGCCTTTCTGAAATCACTTCTCCCGGGAGCCTTCCCCAATTAATTTATAATCCCACCCACCTAATTTGGTCCCAGTTGCTTGGGAAATCTAAGCACTTAAGTACTCACATCACCCCAGAACTCTTCTATACATGTCATATTCTATTACTTCCTCTCTATAATTCATTTATTATCTGTCCCCCCTGCAAGATTGTAAGATCCTTGAAGGCACGGATCATGTCTACTAACCGCCTATACTCAGCCAAGCACTTGATACAGGTCTCTGCACCAAGTGCTCAGTAATACTGTTTTTTGATTGATTCCTCTTCTCCCTCTTTTTTAGACTGTGAGTCCCTCGTAGGAGAGGAACGGAGTCTGATCTCGGGGGCAATCAATGGGTCATTCCTTTATTTTGCTCTTTCCAAGTAATTAGTATGCTGGGCTGCAACAAATTAACTCTGAAAATATGATGCTGCTATTACTACTACTACTATTATTTTTTTTCCACCTCTACCACTATATTAAACTTTAGAGACTTCAGTTTTCTGGTAACAACCCAGCCTTCCCTGTTTCCTCTCACTCCTCAGCTCAACTGACCTCCTACTCCACTCCACCTCACCCACTCATCTCTCACTGAATTAAGACACATGGTGCATACTTTCTGATACCTGCAATCCATCATAGTAACTGTCTCCCCTGCTCGATTTTACGTTGGTTGAGGGCAGGGATCATGCCTTCCAATTTTATTGTACCCTCCCAAGCATGTAGTACAGTCCTCTTACACACAGATGCTGAATACATAAGTATGATTAATTATATATGGGAAAGAAGGGATGGTGAGGGAAAAAGCATATTCCACAGGTATGGGAGAGGATAAAAAATATCTCCCTTATATATTCTAGATGTGCCTTGGCCACTTCTCTAGATATCTCTATATCAGTCAGTACCATTCTTCTGAGACACTGTCAAGTAACTATCATGAGGCCGATGTGCCGATAACTTAAAGTGAATAAAACCTGATGTTAAAATCTCATCTATTCTTATTAGAGCTAAAATATTGTCTGAAGAGACTAAGTTGGATTCCAGGACCTTGTGAGCAATAAAGTCTTATATTTTCTAAGGAAATAACTTTATTCCATCAGCCATAATAATAATAATAATAATGTTGGTATTTGTTAAGCGCTTACTATGTGCCGAGCACTGTTCTAAGCGCTGGGGTAGACACAGGGGAATCAGGTTGTCCCACGTGGGGCTCACAGTCTTCATCCCCACTTTACAGATGAGGGAACTGAGGCACTGAGAAGTGAAGTGACTTGCCCACAGTCACACAGCTGACAAATGGCCTAGCCGGGATTCGAACCCATGACCTCTGACTCCAAGGCCCGTGCTCTTTCCACTGAGCCACGCTCCTTCCCATTGTTCTCCAAAGACACTGACATATTTTGCTATGGACAACTTTGTTTCCATTATGGAAAATTTAGACAATTTCTGAAATGTGACATAAATGCTTCATTTCTGCAACCGGGCAAGAGTTAATATAGATGCGGCCAGAGTGGCTACTCTCGCTTCTTAAGAATATTTGCCCATCTGGATCAGTGGAACACAACATGATGATCATTTTCATGTTGCTAGAAATAGGGGGGCAACTCTGAAATAAAGACGCAAAATTAGATGCTCTTTCTCCAGGTCAGAATGAACAGAAAATTGGCTCAGAATGATCAGTGGAGTTTTTAATAGACATTAATGGGGTCCTAAAGGAGGATGAGAGAGCTATTGGGGAGAGCAAATAAGTGGGAAAAAACAAGATCGATGAGCAGTAAAGATTTAATTTTCTCCTCACATTTCTTTTTAATCTGAATAAAGCTTTTCTACCTAAACATATTCTCTCAAAGACAAACATTTCACATCTCCAGTGAAGTTGTAAACAATAACAATTACACTGAATCCAGGAAGATTACTCTTGGATTTACAGTAGCTGAAAACATAAAAAAGAAGTCCAGGCTGAAAACCAGTATTAAAGGGAGACTTTGCATGTGTTTCTAACAAAGGTGAATTTATATCGTGGCTCAATGGAAAGAGCACGGGATTGGGAGTCAGAGGTCATGGGTTCGAATTCCGGCTCTGCCACTTGTCAGCTGTGTGACTGTGGGCAAGTCACTTCACTTCTCTGTGCCTCAGTTACCTCATCTGTTAAATGGGGATGAAGACTGTGACCCTCATGTGGGACAACCTAATTACCCTGTATACCCCAGTGCTTAGAACAGTGCTCTGCACATAGTAAGCGCTTAACAAATACCAACATTATTATTATATCAGAGAGTGTGGCAAAGGAATGGGTCTGCAATTATAATAATGTGGTATTTGTTGAGTGCTTACTATGTGCCAAGCACTGTACTGACTACTGAGGTCTTGTTTTGTCTTATGCCTTCGAGTCATCTTCGACCCACAGTGAAGCCATGGACACATCTCTCCCAAAATGCCCCACCTCCATCTGCAACTGTTCCGGTAGTGTATCCATAGAGTTTTCTTGGGAAAAATCCAGAAGTGGTTTATGTTGCCTTCTTCCACTTGGTAAACTTGAATCTCCACCCCTCAACTCTCTCCCGGGCCACTGCGACCCAGCACAGGGGAGTTTTGACTTGTAGCAGATTGCCTTCCACTCGTTAGCCACTGCCCAAGCTAGGAATGGAACGGGTAAGCCTCTGTTTGACTCTCCCTCCCATAGTTGAAACTGGTAGAGTATTGGAAACTCTCCAGGAGCAACCCTGAAAGGGGGAATACAGAGTTAGATACCAGACAATCAGATAGGACACAATCTCTGTCCCACAGGAAGTTCACAGTCTAAGTTGGAGAGAGAACGGGTATTCCATCCCCATTTTACAGATGAAGAATTGTGGCATTCTCACTTTCCTTCTCTCTTTATCCCTACATTGATATGTGGGGACTCAACAGCCATGTGAATGTGCCTGATGACTGGCTGTCTGCTCCCTCTCCCTCTCACTCCTCAGCTCCTCTGAACTCCTGCTCCACCGTTCTTTGCCCACTCAACAACTTTGACAGACACTTGATCTCATCATCTCTAATAACTGGAAAAACTCTACTGTCACCAAATCTGAAATCCCTCTATCTGATCGCAACCTCCTCACCTTCCTTCTATCCCACACACTCACTTTCCACAAATCTGTCCTGTTCCTTGAAAGAATCCCCCGATCTTTTAACCTCATTGAATTTTCTTGAGTTGTCATGCCACTTTCAATCTCCATACCCAAATTACATTTCCTTGAGGCACAAACTGACACCCTTAACAGCACTTTCTCTACTGAACTTAACTCACTCAAGCCTCTATCCCTTTGTCAGTCTCATATCACTAACCCACAGTATTGCCTCACCTCCACAGCACGCTTCCTTCATTACAGTGCATGAACTGCAGAGCACTGCAGGTGGAAATCCAGATATTACCTTCTCTGTGCCTCAGTTTCTTCATCTGTATATCAGGAATTAAATCCCACTCCCTCCTGCTATGACTGTAAACTCTACGTGGAATGGAATTTATGTCCAACCTGATCATCTTGACCCTCCCCCACCATTCAGTACAGTGCTTGGCACACAGTAAGTATTTAACAAATGTAACCATGATTATTATTATTACTGTTCAGGTCATCACTAAATCCTGTCAGTTCTACCTTCACAACATCACTGTAAGACCGTTAAAGGGCAGGGACTGTATCTGTTACCGATTTGTCATTCCAAGCTCTTGGTACAGTGCTCTGCACATAGTAAGCGCTCAGTAAATACTATTGAATAAATGAATCGCTAGAATCCTTCCTTTCCTCTCCATCCAAACTGCTAAAAATAATGATAATGATGACGGTATTTGTTAAACATTTACTATGTGCTAGGCAGTGTACTAAGTTCTGGACTGTATACAAGCAAACTGAATTAGACATAGTCCCTGGTCCATGTGGGGCTTACATTCTCAATCCCCATTGTATAGATAAGGTAACTGAGGGACAGAGAAATGAAGTGAGTTGCCCAAGGTCACACAGCAGACAAGTGGCAGAGTCTGGATTAGAACCATGAACATCTGACTTCCAGGCTCAACAATAATTGTGGCATTTCTTAAGTGCTTACTTTGTGACAGGTACTGTGCTAAGTGCTGAGGTGGATACAAGCAAATCGGGTTGAACACAGTCCCTGTCCCACATGGGGCTCACAGTCTCGATCCCTATTTTACAGATGAGGTAAGTGAGGCACAGAGAAGTGGACTTGTCCAAGGTCACACAGGAGACAAATGATGGAGTTGGGGTTAGTACCCATGACCTTCTGACTCCCAGACCTGTGCTCTATCCGGTACTCCATGATGCTATGACATTAATGCAAGCACTTATTCTATCCCACCTTGATCACTGTATCAGCCTCCTTGCTATCCTCCCTGCCTCCTGTTTCTCCCCAGTCCAGTCCATACTCCACTCTGCTCCCAGGATCATTTTCCATCCAAAACATTCACACCATGTTTCTCCACTCCTTATGAAACAGCAGTGGTTGCCCAACCACCTCCACATTTAACAAGAACTCCGCATCACTGGCTTTATAAGGCAGTCAATCACCTTGCTCTGTCCTACCTCACCTTACTACTCTCCTAGTACAAGCCGGCCCACATACTTTGTTCATCTAATGCCTACCTTGTCATTATACCTCAATCTTGTCTATCTGGCTGTCGAACTCTAGCCCACATTCTGTCTCTGGATTGGAATGCCCTCCCTCCTCAAATCAGACAGATAATTTCTCTTCCCCATTTCAAGGCCTTATTGAAGCCACATCTCCTCCAAGAAAACTCTCCTGACTAAGCCCTCCTCTCCACTTCTCCCACTCCTTTCTGCTCACCCTCACTTGCTTCCTTCATTCATCTTCCCGCTTATCACCTCATTAATGTTTCTGGTATTCATTTATTTATTTATTTATTTACGTATCTATGTATTTTAATGTCTGTCTCCTCCTTCAGACTGTGAGATTGTTATGGGCAGGGAATGTTTGTTGTTGTATTGTACTCTCCCAAGCCCTTAGGATAGTGCTTTGCACAGACCAAGCATTCAATAAATACGATTGAATGAATGAGTGAATTAATTCACTCTGCTGCATTGATAATCTTTCTATAAAAACATTCAGTCCATGTTTTCCCACTCCCCAAGAATCTCCACTGGTTCCCCATTCACCTTCACATCAAACAGAAACTCCTTACCACTGGCTTTAAAGCACTCAATCACCTTGCCCTTTTCCTATCATTAATTTCCTTCTTCAACCCAGCACACTCTCTTCTGTCCTGTAACACCAACCTATTCTCTGTAATTCATTCTCATTCATCTCACTGCCAACCCCTTTCTCATGTCTTTCCTCTAGCCTGGAATTTCCTCCCTCTTCATATCTGACAGACCACCACTCTCTCCACCTTTAAAACCTTATTAAAATCCCAGCTCCTCCAAGAGGCCTATTCCAACTCAGCCCCCATTTCCCCTAATCCCTCTCCCTTCTGCATCACTCTTGCACTTGGATTTGTACCCTTTCTTCACCCTATTTGCAGCTCCACAGCATTTATGTACATATCCAAAATCTATTATAAGGTTTGTCTCCTCCTCTAGACTGTTAACTCCTTGTGGGCAGGGAACATGTCCACCATATCTCTTATATCATAGTCTTCCAAGATCATAGTACAGTGCTCTGCACCCCATAAATTCTCAATAAATCAGGTCGATTGATTGATTGAGACACAGATAATTTAAGTGACTTTCTCAAGGTCACGCAACACAGACTTTTTTTAATCGTATTTATTAAGAGCTACTATGAGCCAGGCACCTAGGTTCTTTGACTCCCAGGCCTGTGAGCTTTCCACTGGGCCATTCTGCTTTAAGGCTGTGTTTATTTAATAGATGCCTGAAACACCCTGTCCTATTGTGTGTTTAGTTTCCCACACACATACAATCCTGATATATTCACATATATGTACTCACAAACACACTTCCCCCTTCTCCCTAACTCTTTCTTTTCTATCTTTCCAGAAACAGAAACAAGGTTGCTTTTACAAACATACAGACACAGTGACACCCAGGTACACCCCCTAAAACAGCTGAAACCGCCATGACTCAAGTTACTTAACTCACAGGAATTTACAGTAAATAATGAACAATTCTTCCCTTAGAACTCTGTGTAAATGCTATGAAGTCATGAGCCTTTTCACAATAAAAAATCTGCTTCACCAGACCACATCCCTCTTTCCTCTTTCAAAGGCCCATTAAAAACTTATCTCGGCACAGAGCTTGCCCTACTTGAGCCCTGCTGCTTCCTTAGTTACATATCAGCCATTCAGACCACAACAGCATTGAATTTACCATCTGATTCTTAGTTTGTGACTCATCTTGAGAGTATCTAGCCCTCCACCATTGCATAAAACAGATTCACCTTACCAAATTCCTTACCATTGACTTTAATGCACTCAATCAGCTCCTACACAACCTACCTTATTAGCCACTTTTTATGGTACTTGTTACGGAACTTAAGTGCTTACTATATGCCAAGCACTGTTGTAAGCACTGGGATAGATACAAGTTAATCTTGGTGAACAGAGTCACTGTCCTACAAGGGGTTGACACTATTAATCCCCATTTTACTGATGAGGTAATTGAGGCACAGAGAAGCTAATGGCTTTCCCAAGGTCACAGAGCAGTCAGGTGGAGGAACTGGGATTAGAACTCAGGTCCTTCTGACTCCCAGGATTATGCTCTGTCCATAAACCATGCTGTTTCTCCAACCAGTGGAGGCCCAGGATTTTACACTTGGGACTTGGGGGAACAGTGGTGTCCCAGATCCATGAAGAGTGTTTTGGAGGGGGGCAAGTCTGTCCAGGAGAACTTCACCCACAAAACCCCACCCTATTTTCCAGACTGTGGAACAAGTCTTGTGCTGAAAGACTGATTTTTTTTATTTGTTAAGTGCTTACTGTGTGTCAAGCACTGTTCTAAGCACTGAGAACTGTTCTATGCCTTGAGCCCTCCATGAGGAAACCAAATATCTTAAGAAAAAATGGTGGAGAATTATGGCTGAGAGTTGCCTTGCTACTACAACATAGTCTGAATGCTTTGGTCCTCTAAAGCCAACCTACTCACTGTAATAAGCACTGGGGAAGGCATATGATCTTCAGGTTGCAGACAGTCCCTGTACTATTCAGGGATTCGCAGTTCATATGGGATGGAGAACAGGTATATATTTTGCATTTTACAGATGAGGAACCTGAAGCCCAGAAAAGTTTTGAGACTTGCCCAAGATCACGAAGCAGGAAAGTGAAAGGGCAAGAATTAGGACCTAGGTTCTCTGACTGCCAGGCCTATGGTCTTTCCACTAGAATACAATATAGAAAAATCAATAATCTAAAAAAAAAAAATTCTTACTATGCTTGACCTCAAAGATCACAGGTTCTACCGAAATCACCATGACCCTGCCATATTCTGGGACACCTAAGGAGATTCCTCTATCAGAAAAAATAGACATTCAATCCTCCTAGAATTCTTCTAGAAAATAGAGTCAAACATATACAATTCCTTCAAAACAAATACTTGTTGGCAAACTACTCATTTTTTGATTGAGTCAGAGAATGTTGAGAGAGATCATCATCTAGAATACTACCCTAAATTTTAGATTGAAATAGAAGAATGTTATTTTTTGCCATAAAAGTAGCGTATCTTATTAAGTAGTAAGAAGATGACTACAATTCTGTTCATTCTTATCAGAATCAATCATTGGTATTTATGATGCTCTTACCATTCACAGAGTACTGTATTAAGTTCTTGGGAATGTACAATACAACAGATTTAGTTGAAATAATCTCTACCCATGAGGAGTCCACAGGAGACAGACATCAAGATAGATTAGGGATAGGGGAAATAGAAGAGTATAAGAATATTTAAATTCTTATTTAAATGGGGTGTTGGAGTGGTATCAAAGTGCTTAAGAGGTACAAAAGCCAAGTTAATCATCAATGCTGAGGGTGGAGTGCCTTCCATTCTTTTAAGGAAAGCAGAGTTTAGACAAATCAGAGGGCCTTATGTTGAAAAAACAAAGATGATTGGAGAACTGGAAGCTCCTATTAATAGAAAAGCAAACAGTAAATGCTATTTGCAAAGGGTATCTTGTCTTTTCAAATCTCTTTCGATAAAAAGAATGTAATGGTGCCTACTGGAATCCACCCGCTTGCATCCTTTCATTTCTCTCTGCCAAGTATTAAGGAATATTGTAGTACTGAGCAACTATTTGAAATGTGGAAGAACTCAGTAGGGAAAATATGTAGAAAAATCCAAGTAGCCACCCTATTGACATAATGGAACGAGGAATGATTCAGCAAGTTTATTTACCAGGAATACCGAGGACGGATATGAGCAAAATAATTTTAAACATTAAAAGAATCTTTGGGGAGAAAACTGTCCCAGGTAGATGGTGAAAGTAACTATTCAGAGTAAAAAATCTTCCTAAGGAACATTTCGGAATTAGAATCAGGGAATTATCTTTCTGGATCTAGGATGTTTTCCAGTTCTCACTTCGATAGTCATCAAATGTGATTTTTTAATTATTTATTTAATGAAGAATTGCCAGCACTGCACTACGCTATTACCACAAAAAAGATAAGTTAATGGAGCAAACTAAATTATGATTCACCTAAAACAAAGTATTGCATTAAAGACTAGAAAAATATAGCTGACAAGTCTAATGGTAACAGAACCAGATTAAAAAGTAAGATGAATAACAGGTCTTAAAGATGTGGGACTGTGTGATTACAATGAGAGTATGGCCACATCACTCCCAGCTGTAGTATATTTTGAATTGCAGACATGATTTGTTACATCATTTCCCAGGAAGCCCATTTGTTGCTATCAATGGAAAATGTCTAGAGAAGTGAATATAACTTGATATACTGCAACCAGCACTAAAGTCTTGTGCTGGCAAACCTATCCCTTGTCTCCAATAATTATACACCATTAATGGAGGCTGCTTTCTAGGATCTCAGTCAATAGGAACAAGTCAATTAAAGGTCTTTTACATTGGCATAGACTGCTAATGTATTGTCAGATGTTTCAGAATCCTGGCATCAAATTAGATAAATGAGCACTTAAAAAAAAAAAAAAAAAAAAAACCTGCCAGAGCGCTAACGGTTTCCTTGGGCATCCAAATTTAAACCAATTTCAAGCCTGTTTGGTGACATGAGGGAGACGCTCAAGATGGAGGTTAAAGAGTTCATCAAAAGTTTCAGTACCATTAAAAATTTCTATGGCAGCAAAATTACTGGACTATAAGCTCATGGTGAGCAGAGAATGTGCCTACCAACACTGTTCTATTGTCCTCTCCCATCTGCTTAGTACAGCCCTGGGGTATGTATAAATTATCAGGTGGGACACAATCTCTGTCCCGCATGAGGCTCGCAGATTGGGGAACTGCTGTGCAGCTGCTAAACACTCTATTCAGATTTCCAAAGTTCTATCCAATTGTTCAAAGAATCAACAACCTGGATCATTTACGTGTTGAGGGCTTTCATTTAGAGATCCTGAAGTTTAGTCGGACCTGAGCTTAGCTACTATTAATGGGCTACCCCTGAGCCACTTATTTCCTCTCAGTCTCCCTTTGATCTTAGTTTACACTCTACCACTCCCAAGGTTCCCAATTAACCCGTGACCAGTAGTACCCTCATCCTCTCTGTACAATGTTACTGAGTGAGAAAAGTCTGTCCATGTATAAATTGTCAAGGCCTTGGCTGATGACCCAGTAGCTTGGAATCGGTTTGGTGTCAGGTTGTGAATGGAAAATTGAAAGGCAGAGAAAGACAAGAAGACAAACAAGAATAATAGGGGACGAGTGCATTTGTGTGTGTATGTTTGGGTGTGAGACCTTATGAAAAACACTTCATTTTGTCTCAGGTAGAAATTTGGGGGCACAGAAATCTCAGTCATCACCTAACATCCCATTTTGACTGCTACAGCAGTAAGAAAGAAAAATATGTCTGAGAAATCTCTTACACTTCTCTGAGAACAGTGGTCTTGGAAATTTCAGATCTTGGAAACAGCCAAACTTCTATCAGACTGTCAATTTCCTGAGGGTAGGTATCATGTTTACCAACTGTATTGCACTCTCCCAGGTGCTTAGCACACAATGTGTAAGCATAAGCGTTTTTTTATAGTTATAAAGAATACAATTTCATCGATCAGACAATGATATTTATTGAGTACTCATTGTGTGTAGAGCATATACTCAGCTCTTGGAAGAGTAGAATACAACAGAGTTTATAGACATATTCCCTGCCCACATGTAGTTTTCAGTCTAAAGGAGGAGCTTATATAGTTTAGTGGCATAGTTTAGGAAGCACAGACTGGGAATCAGGAGTTGCAGGTTCTTATCCCATCTCTGCCCCTGACCTGCAAGAGCACCACGGGCAATAATAACTGTGGAATTTGCTAACCACTTACTCTCTGTCATGCACTGGGAAATATATAAGATAATCAGGTCAGACACAATCCCTGACCCACAAAGGGCTCCCAATTTACATAGGAGGTAGAACTGGAATTGCACCTGCATTTTACAGATGAGGAAACTGAGGCATAGAGACATTACACGACTTATCCAAGGTCATGCAGTAGACAGTCGAGGACCCAGGATTAGAACCCTGATCCTCTGACTCCCAGATCTGGGCTCTTTTCACTCGGCCACACTGTTCCTCTGGGCAAGTCACTTGTGTCTCTGGGACTTAGTTTCCTCAACTGTAAAGTGTGCAACTGATAATGGGTTTTCCTATCTCTTAAACTGTGAGCTCTGTTGGAGGACAGGAGCAGCATCCTTAATGATAATGTGGAATCAAACTTTATTTATTATGCATTATTTATTCATAGTAATGTCTGTCTCCCCATCTATATTGTAAATTCACTATGGGCAGGGAACAGGTCTGCTAATTCTCTTGACTGTACTCTTCCCAGTGCTTAGAACAGTGCTCCGTAAATAGTAAGCACTCAGTACATAACACTGATTGCATCTAACTTTAGCACAGCACTTGACATCTATTAAGCACCTAATACCTGCCAGTACTCTTATTAGGTCAATTCTCATCCTGAATCCAAGCACAAAATAGATGAAGAAAAGCTGGATCCTTTAATTCCCTCTCTGCCTTTACCTTCCTAGCTCAAGGGAATCAAGCACAGTTTTCCCCGACAATAGTTTCATGGACCATACAGTGGCTAATCTGCTTATTTACTTGTTTGCTTTAGATAACTTTAAGTAGAGAGGAGTTTTTACTCAGCAGGTTTGCTTTAGCTCTTCATTCTGAATCTGTAGGCTATTCCCAACTCCTTCCCTCCTCTTTCCTCGCTGCTCAGGTCTCTGGGCAGAGGAGGAAATAGTGTGATATTTGGGTGATACAGGACCAAAGTCACAAATTGTCTCAGTGATAGTCTAAAAATAAAAAGATGCTGAAGAACAATGCAATAAACTAAGAGCATGTTCACTGGGAGGAAACAGAGATGTGCTTGAAAACAGGTGGTAAGGATATGGAATTCATTAACCAGGAAAGCGCTGGCTTGGCAGATATCAAAAGATGTCAAGGAGGAGTTCACATAAAATGCACAGATAAGAGATCTGTCATATGTTAACCGTGGGAAAATGCCTGGATGCCAATAGTTTACAAAATTCTCTAGGAGGTCACATATAAAATAGGTCAAACAATTACCAGGCCTCTCTTGCTCTTCATTCAGTAAGCACTCAGTAAATACAGTCGCATGAATATTCTCGGAGACAGACTGAGGAGATGGATGGACCACCCGGATTCGACCCAGCATGGCTTATTTATATTTATAATTTCTTAAAAACACTTCCTTCTTTTGCACATTTAGGTGGCCCCCAGCTGTCAACCTCAACCTCAGAAAGAACACTGAAATACTATGGTCTTGGAACAAAGGTTTAGGCATTCCAAGTGTAAGTTGCTTGTGGGCAGGGATGTGTCACTTTTTTGCCTTGTACTTCCAGAGTGTTTAATGTGGTGTATTCCACCCAGTAAATCCCCAAGTTCTATTCCTACTTACCTTATGAAATTAGCTTATGAAATGAAGAATGAGTCCATAGAAGAACCTAAATGATGGCACTCAATGACACTATTCCTCTCCACACAAACCGCTACAATCTGATCCAATCACTTATCTTAGCCCAACTTGACTACTGTATCTGCATCCTTTGCTGAACCTCCCTTCCTTTTATCTCTCCCTACCTCCAGTCAATGCTTTCACTCTGCTGCCAGGATCGTGTTTACTAAAAAAAAAAAAAAAAATTCAGTCCACATCTCCCCATTCCTCAAGAACCTCCAGTGGTTGCCCAATCCACCTAAGCATCAACAGAAACTCCTTATCATCAGCTTTAAAGGACTCAAGTAGGCTCTCCCCTCGCTACCTTACATCACTATAGCCAGTGTGCACATTTCACTTCTCTAGCATCAGCTTGCTCACTATACCCAGGTCCTATCTCATTCATTCATTCATTCAATCATATTTATTGAGTGCTTACTGTGTGCAGAACACTGTACTAAGCACTTGGAAAGTATAATTCGGCAACAGAGACAATCCCTACCAACAATGGATCACAGGCTAGATGGGGGAGACAGAACATCAGAACAAAACAAATAGGCATCAGTAGCATCAAAATAGATAAATAGGAATTATAGATATGATACAAATCATTAATAAAATAGAATAATATGTACAAATATACACAAGTGCTGTGGAGTGGGGAAGTGGAGTAGAGCACGGAAGGAGTAGGGATGATGGGGAGGGGGAGAAGGAGAAGAGGGAAAATGGGGGCTCAGTCTGGGAAAGGTCCCCTGGAAGGATAGTGAGGTTCCTCAATAGGGGCTTTGAGTGAGGAGGAAGCAGAAGCTTAGTCTGGTTGGATGTGAAGGAAGGGAGGGCATTCGCCAGCGCAGAGGTAGGACATGGCCAGGGGTCATACCAAGCGGGGACAGGTGAGAATGAGCCCCAGCGAGAAGGTTTAGTGGTGAGAGGTGTGTGGACGGGCAGTTTAAAGGAGAGAAGGGGAGGGTGAGGTGGAGGGGAACAAGGTGATTGGAGCGCTTTGAAGCCAATATGTTAAGGAGGTAATTTGCTTCATGCGAAGGTTGATAGGCAACCACTGGAGATTTTTGAGGAGGGGAGTGACATGCCCAGGATCATTTCTGTAGAAAGATAGATCTGGGCAGCAGAGTGAAGTATAGCGACTGAAGTGGGGAGAGAAGGAGGATGGGAGATCAGACAGGAGGCTGATGCAGTAATGCCAGTTTGGGATAAATGACAGATTTGTTACCAACAAGGTAGCGGTTTGGATGGAGAGGGAAAGGCAAATCTTGGAGCCCTTTCCCACATCCACCCTCTCACCTGGAACTCCCTCCTCCTCCTCCATATTTACCACACAACCAGCCTCCCCACATTCAAAGCCTTATTAAGGTCATATATCCTCCAAGAGGGCATCCCCAATTAAGACTTTTTTCATCAGCTCCCTCTTCCTTCTGCATCATCTATGAACTTGGGCAAGTTGGACACTTGGCATTCACCCCACTATCAGGCCCACAGGACTTATGTCCATATCTGTTATTTATTGATTATATACTAATGCTGTCTCTCCCTTTAGACACTATGTGCAGCAAATGTGTTGTACTGTATTTCTCCAAAGTGTTCAGTACATTGCTTTGCACACTGTAAGTGCTCAATAAATAACACTGATGCATTAATTGAAGAAAGCAATTTTAGAACCTCAGTTTATAGCCTAGTAGAGAAGAAATAATCATAAGGTCAAGGATTTCATTCTTTGTATGATCTGGTTAACCATAAACCAGTCATTTTCCCTCAATGAAATTTAGTATTCTTGTTTTTTTGGCTGGGGTGTAGGTAGGGAACTCGAACATTTTATCTGTTGAGAAAATATTACAGAAAAAGTAACCAGCCTGCAGCAAATTGCAATAGGAAAATGCTTTGGGAATGATATATTAACTCTTTCAGGAGGCCTTAAACTTTCCAGCAAGGAATGTTGATGTGATTCAAAGCTTCTACCTTTGCCTTTCCACTTCTACTGCCCCAAAGTTGGTTACAAAGGCAAGTACACTGGGAATGAAAAATGATTTTCAAGCATGATTTTTAAATGTCTTTTTTTAATTTGAGAGAAGCCTCCCAAAATATCACTAGCTGATGAGTTATTTATGGCTCCTTCAATTGTTACCAATGAAGATAATCAGAACAGAATGGGAAGTGAGAGAAAAAGCCAGATGTGGGCTCAGATGCAGCTTAGGAAACAGGAATGCATGTTTTCTGAAAATATTGGGAGGAAAAAACTATTAGGTTTTTTAACAGCTTCAGTAACAATATTGAACATTTAGAAAAGCTCCAAAATACTCTAAAAATGTTCATAAATAAATCATTGCAATATACTCTGGAGAAGCGGGGTGAGCTACTGGAAAGATCCTAGCCCTGGGATTCAGGGGATTTGGGTACCAATTCTGATTCTACTACTTGCCTGATGGTGACCTTGGGCAAGTCATTTACCTTTTCTGTACTTCAGTTTCCTCATCTGTGAAAGGGGGATTCACTACCTGTTCTCCTTCCTTGTGGGACAGGGACCATGTCCAACCTGATGCCTGTCTACTCTATTGATGACTGTCTTCTTCTTTTGTTGCCTGTCTCCCCCCTTCTAGATTGTGAGCCCGTTGTTGGGTAGGGATTGTCTCTATCTGTTGCCAAATTGTACTTTCCAAGAGCTTAGTACAGTGCTCTTCACACAGTAAGTGCTCAGTAAATGACTTATTCATGTTATTCCTGTTCTTTATGTCTACCAGTAATTGAGTATTGGCTTTTCTGTCACATCCCCTGCCTTTGATTTTAGGCAGGTAACTCAAACCTTTGCTCATCTGCAGAAAGTGATTTGGCTATACAGATTTTGAACCCTTTGAAGACAGGGGTCATGTCTTTTATTAATATTTTCTTTTCCACCAAGTATTTGGAACAATAATAGAGTAGGAGTGGAATAAGCACTATTGATGAGTATAATAATAATAATGGTATTTGGTAAATCCATTGTCTGCTGTGTGACCCTGGGCAAGTCACTTTACTTCTCTGTGATTCAATTACCTCATCTGTAAAAATGGGGATTAAAAAATGTGAGGCCCACGTGCGACAATCTGAATACCCTGTGTCTACCCCAGCGCTTAGAACAGTGTTGGGCATATAGTAAGCACTTTACAAATACCATAATAATAATAATAATTATTATTATTAAATACGATTGAGTGAATGAATTAATTGGTTGCTTAAGGTGTGCAAAGTACTTTACTAACCGCTTTGGAGAGTACAATATAACAGTAAACAGGCACATTCCCTGACCACAATGAGCTTACAGTCTAGAGGGGGAGACAGACATTAAATAAATTACAGATACATAATTGCCGTGGGATTGTATGGTGGGGGACTGAATGAAGGGAGCAAGTCAGGATGACACAGAGGGGAGAGGGAGAAGAGAAAATGAGGGCTTAGTCAGGGAAGGCCTCTTGGAGGAGATATGCATTCAATAAGGCTTTGAAGGAGGAGAGAGTAATTGTCCAAACTGATAACTGTTAAGCTCTTACTATGTGCCAGGCACTGACTTAAGCACTGGAGTGGATACAAGCAAATCAGGCTGGACACAGTCCCTGTCCCGCTTGAGGCTCACAGTCTTAATCCCCCTTTTACAGATGAGGTACCTGAAACACAGAGAAGTAAAGTGACTTGCCCAAGGCTACACAGCAGATGAGGTGGAGCTGGATTTAAAACCCATGACCTTCTGATTCCCAGGGCCGGGCTGTATCCACTATGCCATGCTGCTTCCCTCCTACCTCAGTGCTTGGTCTGGAGCTTGGCATAAAATCAGGATTTACCAAATACCATTATTATTATTATTATTATTATACTCATCAATAGTGCTTATTCCACTCCTACTCTATTATTGTTCTAAATACTTGTCGGAAAAGAAAATATTAATAAAAGACATGACCCCTGTCTTCAAAGGGTTCAAAATCTGTATAGCCAAATCACTTTCTGCAGATGCGCAAAGGTTTGAGTTACCTGCCTAAAATCAAAGGCAGGGAATGTGACAGAAAAGCCAATACTCAATTACTGGTAGACATAAAGAACAGGAATAACATGAATAACTGAAATCATCTATAAACTACTGACCGCTTTTAACAATCAGATAGTTGTCATTTAGTGAGCATCTGCTGAGAGCTTTTACTAAACACTTGGTAGTGTCAAACAGAAAGAAGACACATCAAATTAATAATAATAATAATAATAATAATAATAATTTTGGTTTTTGTTATACTCACTAACCATTCAACTAGGTGCTGGGGTAGATACAAGACATTCAGATTAGATATTTTGTTTGTCCTATGTGGGGCTTCTCAGTCTATGAAGGAACATAGAGTTGACTTCAATGAGTTTACAATCTATTCAGGGTGACTAATAGAAACCAAATGCTTAAAGATAGCGGGAGCAAAGGAAGGACAAGGCAAAACAGATATGGCTATCCTGAATAAACAATAGAATGCACAACTGAATATCCATATGCGCATTAATACAGAGGATGGGTAGTTTGGGGCAAGACACAAGATAGCGGGAGCAAAGGAAGGACAAGGCAAAACAGATATGGCTATCCTGAATAAACAATAGAATGCACAACTGAATATCCATATGCACATTAATACAGAGGATGGGTAGTTTGGGGCAAGACACAACTTCTTTGTGCCTCAGTTACCACATCTGTAAAATGGAGATTAAGACTGTGAGTCTCATGTGGGACAGGGACTGTTTCCAATCCAATTGCTTGTATCCCTCCTAGAATTTAGTACAGTGCCTGGCATATAATAAGTGCTTAACAAATACCATTATCATTATTATTATTATTATTATTATGTGATTTGCCCAAAGTCATACAGCAGACAAGCCCCAGAGCCAGGATTCCCAGATCCTTCTGACTCCCAGGCCTAGTGGAAGGTCCTCTTGACTGTCTTCCTTTTACTTCTTTACTTCTTTTACCTTACATGGATAACAAATATTTGGCCAATATGTTGGGTAGCCCAAATCTTGAAAATATTGACTACATAAAGAAAATTTTGCCATTAGATGTGTTGCCACCTGTCCATCAGGCAAGGATATTTTCACTAATATTTGTTCAAGTCCTTAAAGACATTAGAAAAGGATCAAGTGGAAAATAACACCTAGGAGAAAAAGTAATCAAACTCCAGCTTCTCCCTTCTCCTTGGTGAAGTTTTTATTTGGTTGTGTCATTAACAAATTGAATTTGCAAGGTTGCTGCTATGGCAGGTTAGGATGTTTAAAGATACATTTCAGAGGTACATTTAAGTGTCCCATACCACAGGTTTTCTCTTTGTATTGGACAGAACACTGTTAGGGGATTAGAGAACATTTTTCAGACAACACATGTTGGTCCATATAGCAAGGTTTTCTCTGTGTATTTTGGATAGGACATTGTTGGGGGACTGGAGAATTATTTTTCTGACAGTGCATGTCAATAAGGAAAGAATTCTAAGCAATGTTGGGATTTCCTTCTGCACAATAGAGACCCATATGCAATCATCTAGTTAGAACAGTGAATGTTTTTCACGGGGTGGCCTGTAAATGAAAGCCCACAGATAAACAGATGAATGAAATATGTAGAAGAAGAAAAATACACATATTTTCCCAAGGGAGTTGAGGGAAAAGGGAATGAGGAAACCATTCAATCAATGAATTGAATTTAATATTAATAAGTGCTTACTGTGGGTGGAGCACTGTATTAAATGCTGGGGAGAGTACAATACAATACACTTGGGACACACATTTCTGGCCCTTGACGAGCTTACAGTCTAGAAGAAGAGATAGACATTAACATACATAAATTAAATCAAGTACAAAGGTACACATAGGTGCTATGGGGATGAGGGAGGGTGGATCAAGGGTGCAGGTCCAAGTTCAGGGGCAATGGAGAAGTGAGTGGGAATGAAGATAGAAAGAGGGTTTAGTAGGAAGGACTCTTGGGAAGGAGTATTTAATAAAGCTTCGAAGATGGGGAGCGTCCTTCAGATATGAAGAGGGAGGGCATATTTCAGGCCAGAAGGCAGGGACTCGTGGGCAAGAGGGTCAGTGACAAGGATAGATGGGCGTAGAAAGGACACGAGTATAAATAGTATTAGAAAGAGTGTAGTGTGGTAAGGGAGTTGAAGTTGGAGCGGGCAACTGATTCAGTGCATTTAAAGTCCTATGATAGGAGTTTCTGTTTGATGCAGAGGTGGATGGACAAACCACTGGAGGTGGTTGTTGAGGAGTGAGGGAAACATGGATTGAATATTTCTGGTAGAAAAATGATCTGGACAGGCAGAAGTGAGTATGTGCCCTCCTTTTTGCCTGTCTCCGCTGCTGGCCAGTGGCCCACATCTTGGTGGACAAGAGCACAGGCCTTGGCAGTCAGAGGTCATGGGTTCTAATCCTGGCTTCTGCCTCTTGTTAGCTGTGGTGACCTTGGGGCAAGTCATTTCACTTCTCTATGCCTCTCAGTTACCTCATCTGTAAAATGGAGATGAAGATTGTGAGCCCCACATGGGAAACCCGATTACCTTGTACCTACCACAGCGCTTAGAACAGTGCTTGGCACATTGTAAGCGCTGAACAAATACCCACATTGTTGTCTAAAGAGATATGAAAGGGTATCGGTGGGAATATAAGGAGTTCTGTTTTAGACATTAAATTTAAGGTGTTTGGTGGACATCCAGGGAGAGATATTCTGATGGCCGAAGAAAATCTGTGACAGCAGAGGAGAAAGATCAGGGCTGGAGATGTAGATTTGGGAACATCATTCTCATAGAGATGGTAGTTGAAGACAAAGGAGCATGATTTATTCAAGAGACTAGGTGTAGATGGAGAATAGGAAAGGACACAGAACTGAGTCTTGAGGGATCCCCACATTTAGGGGGTGGGAGAAAGAGGATGAGCTCGTGAAGGAGATTGAGAATGAATGGCCAGAGAGACAAGTTAAGAATCAGGAGAGGACAGTGTCAGTGAAGGTCTGGTCAACAGGGTGGAGGGCAGCTGAGAAATTGAGGAGAAATAGGACGGAGTAGAGGCCATTTTTTTGGCAAGAAGGAGATCATTAGGGACGCTTGAAAGGGTAGTTTCAGTGGAGTGAAGGAGATGGAAACCAAATTTTTAAAGGGGGAGTCAAGGAGAGAATTGGAAGACAGGAAATGGAGATAGTTGTATACACTCCAACTCGCTCAAGGAATTTGGAGAAGAATGGTAAGAGGAAAATGGGGCAATAACTGGAGGCAGCCATGGGATCAAGGGATGGCTTATATAGAGTTTCAAGATCAAGGTATCCCATGATATCCAGGGCAGCTCCCCTGGGCAACCCTAGCAGGTATAGGGCCTAGAACCTCCGGACTAGAAAGTTCCTACCCTCTTTCTGCACAGAAGTGGGATGGGTGGTTTGCCCACAGGGATCCCACTTCTGTGCACTCAATCACCTTGTCCCTTCCTACCTTACCTCCCTAATTCTTACTCTAATCCAGCCCATCCACTTCCTTCCTCTAACGACAAACCTACTCACCATACCTTCATCTCATCTACTTTGCCAATCAATCAATCAATCAAATGTATTTACTGAGCACTCACTGTGTGCAGAGAACTGAACTAAGAGCTAGGGAGAGTATAACAGTTCCTGGCACATGGTTAAGCACTTAACAAATAGCATAATTATTATTAGAGAAGCAACACGGCACAAAGGATAGAATATGGGCCTGGGAGTCAGAAAGTCATGGATTCTAATCCCAGTTCTGCCACTTGTCTGCTGAGTGTCCTTGGGTAAGTCACTTCAGTTCTCTTTGCCTCAATTACCTCCTCTGTAAAATGGCGATTGAAGCTGTGAGCTCCACGTGGGACAGGGACTGTGCCAACTCAATTTGCTTATCCTCACCAGTGTTTAGTACAGTGCCTAGCACATAGTAAGCACTTAACGAAAACTATCATTATCACTGTCATTAAGTCGAAGCTCGAGCACTTAATACAAAGGACCATACTTTGAGCATGAACATTAGTTACTCCAACCTGAGGAAAGCTCCCTATTGGCAAAAATCCATATGCCACAGATGGTGCAATTAAGGTGAGCGAGTTCGACCTGCTGGAAGGACACATTCATTTTTTTCTAGGCAACAAAGGGAGTATTTCATGAATAAATGCTGAAGTGCACAAACTGACACATTGTTTCCTGAAATGCCTAAGCTGTGCATAGGGAATAGAGAGGTTGGTATCCAAACAAGAGCTGAATGGGGGAGGAAACTGTAAGCAAGGAGGGCAGAGGAAATATTTCAAGGACACCATAAAACAAAGCTGCAGACAATGCTGCCTCCCAACTGAAAATTGCCAAAGATAGACCAACCAATATGGCGCAATGCTCTCAAGAAAAGAACAGCTCTTTTTGAGCAAAATCTACTTAGGGAATGAAAGAACTGGCCACAAAAGAGTAAACAACGCCAGGAATTGTAAACGTCGAACATGACAACACAACAAGGGACAGCTTCTTTTATGTGTTCAAAAATAGAGTCTGGACTGTAAATCTCATATTGGTATTTTCCGTCACATATGCGTTCACTGGGGAGACAGAGAGAGTAGGAAAGGCTAAAGAAAAAACAGTGGAACATCATAACTGTTCAGTGCATAACACAATATGACTCTGTTCATTTTGATCTGAGGCACTCGAACCACTTAATACCCATCATTAAGCTTTCCTAGAGTCAAGTGTGTTAACACACACTAAAGAGAAACTATAAACAAATAATTGTTGATTCACCCCTGTTGTCAATTGCTGAACAATTCTGGCTGAGTGAGCACCAACAATTAACGCACTAGTTAATGCTCTTTAAGAGGTGGTGTGTAGAAAGCATCCACAGTGAGGAAATAGTCCCCTTCAACCTAAGAATAAATACAGACGATCCCCTCGTGCTTGCTTTGTCCTACTCCTTCCCGTATTCTCCGTCAGGACACCACCTTCCTTTTTGGTCCAAGCAGTAGAAGCATCATTTTAATCACTTTAGCTCTCCATCTGGCCACTGGAAAGTGCAGTTCTAGAAGGACACATGCCTCACAGTAAAACACTTATTTTGTGCAGAACATCATACTGTTTCGGTAAGTACAATCTAATGGAGCTGTTGGTCACATTCCCTGCCTCCAAGGAGCTTACAGTCTAGAAGGGGAGCA
Source organism: Ornithorhynchus anatinus (assembly GCF_004115215.2). Lineage (NCBI taxonomy): Eukaryota > Metazoa > Chordata > Mammalia > Monotremata > Ornithorhynchidae > Ornithorhynchus > Ornithorhynchus anatinus. Next base: position 176,265,774 of record NC_041728.1, on the reverse strand, counting down.
AACATTAAAACAAATTACAGGTAGTGTGGCATTTGTTAAGCGTTTACTATATGCCTGGCATTCTACTAAGCGCTGATGTGGATACATGCATATCAGATTGGCATAGTCCCTGTCCCATGTGGAGCTTACAGTCTCAATCTCCATTTTACAGATGAGGTAACTGAGGCCCAGAGAAGTGAAAAGAGTTGCCCAAGGTCTCACAGCAGACAAGTTGGGGAGCCGGCATTAGAACCCATTACCTTCTGACTCCTATGTCCAAGCTGGTACATGAGTGCTGTGGGGCTGTGGGTAGGGTGAATAAAAGGTACAAAAACAAGTGCAAGGGTGATGCAGAAGCAGCATAGCTTAGTGGCAAAAGCACAAGCTGGGAGTTAGAGGTCACAGGTTCTAATCCCAGCTCCACCATTTGTCAGCTGTGTGACTCTGGTCAAGTCACTTAACTTCACTGTGCCTCAGTTACCTCATCTGTAAAATGGGGATTAAGACAGTGAGTCCTACATGGGACAACCTGCCCACTTGCAGCCAGAATTCCTTAGGCAGCACTTGCTGCCTAGAATTCCTTAACTCCAATTTTCTCCTGGACCCCCTCCAATCTGGCTTCCATCCTCTCCACTCTACCGAGACTGCTCTCTCTAAGGTCACCCATGACCTCCTTCTTGCCAAATCCAATTGCTCCTACTCTATCCTAATCCACCTTGACCTTTCAGCTGCCTTTGACACTGTCGAAGTTCTCCTTCTCCTCCACACTTTATCTCACCTTGGCTTCACGGACTCCGTCCTCTCCTGGTTCTCCTCTTATCTTTCTGGCTGTTCATTCTCAGTCTCCCTCGCAGGCTCCTCCTCCCCCTCCCCCCACCATCCTCTAACTGTTGGAGTTACTCAAGGGTCAGTTCATGGCCCTCTTCTGTTTTCCATCTACATTCACTCCCTCAGTGAACTCATTCGCTTTCACGGCTTCAACTATCATCTCTATGCAGGTGAAACACAAATCTACATCTCTGCCCCTGTCCTCTCCCCCTCCCTTCAGGCTCGTATCTCCTCCTGCCTCCAGGACGTCTCTACCTGGATGTCTGCCTGCTACCTAAAACTCCACATGTCCAAAACTGAACTCCTTATCTTCCCTCCCAAGCCCTGTCCTCTTCCTGACTTTCCTATCACTGTGGACGGTACGACCATCCTTCTTGTCTCTCAAGTCTGCAACCTTGGTGTCATCCTTGACTCGGCTCTCTCATTCACCCCACACATCCAATCCATCACCAAGACCTGCCAGTCTCACCTTTATAATATCGCCAAGATCCACCCGTTCCTTTCCACTCAAACAGCTATCTTACTGGTACAGGCTCTCATAATATCCCGGCTGGGTTATTGTGTCAGCCTGCTCTCTAATCTCCCTTCCTCCTGTCTCTCCCCACTCCAGTCTATTCTTCATTCAACTGCCTGGCTCATCTTCCTGCAGAAATGTTCTGGGCATGTCACTCCCCTTCTTAAAAACCTCCAGTGGTTGCCTATCAACCTCCGTACGAAACAAAAACTTCTCACTCTAGGCTTCAAGGATCTCCATCACCTTGTCCCCTCCTGCCTGTCCTCCCTTCTCTCTTTCTACTGCCCACCCCATAGGCTCCGCTCCTCTGCCACCCACCTCCTCACCGTCCCCCGTTCTTTCCTATCCCGCCATCGAACCCTGGCCCACGACCTCCCGCTGTCCTAAAATATCCTCCCTCCTCACCTCCGCCAAACTAATTCTCTTCCCCTCTTCAAAGTCCTACTGAGAGCTCACCTCCTCCAAGAGGCCTTCCCAGACTAAGCTTCCCCTTTTTCCTCTGCTGCCTCTCTGCCCCCCCTTCACCTCCCTTCAGCTAAGCCCCCTTTTCCCCCCCTTTCCCTTCCCCTCCCCTCAGCACTGTGCTTGTCCGCTCATTTGTCTATATTTTTATTAACATATTTATTTTGTTAATGAGATGTACATCCCCTTGATTCTATTTATTGCTATTATTTTTGTCTTTCTCCCCCGATTAGACTGTAAGCCCATCAATGGGCAGGGATTGTCTCTATCTGTTGCCGAATTGTACATTCCAAGCGCTTAGTACAGTGCTCTGCACAAAGTAAGTATTCAATAAATACTATTGAATGAACAATCTGATTACCTTGTATCTACCCCTGTGCTTAGAACAGTGCTTGGCACATAGTAAGCACTTAACAAAAACCAGCATTATTATTATTATTATAATCATGAGGGACTAGGGAAAATGAGACCTTAGCCGGGAAGGCCTCTTGTAGGACACATCATTTTAATAAGGCTCTGAAGGAGGGGAGAGTGATCATCTGTAGGATATGTAGGAACTATGACGTTTGATTAATGTTGCTCATGTTGACAGTATCATCCATTTTGGGAGCACAGAAATCCAAACTGATGCTGTTTAGATTGCGCAGAGGCAAAATCATTCCTCTTTGTAAAGTGTATATTATACATGTGTCATACACAAACCCTTTCTGAATCTGTGCCCTTTAAGCACTTAATTGATTGATTGATTCATTCAATTGTATTTATTGAGTGCTTACTTTGTGCAGAGTACTGTACTAAGCACTTGGAAAATATAATTCAACAACAAATAGAGACAATGCCTGCCCACAGTGGGCTCTAGAAGGGAGTAGACAGGTATAAAAACAAGTAAACAGGCATCAATAGCATCAATATAAATAAATAGAATTACAGATATATACACATCATTAATAAAAAAATAGAATGATAAATATGTACATATATACACAAGTGCTGTGGGGTGTGGAGGGAGGTAGACCAGAAGGAGCGAGTCGGGGTGATGGGGAGGGGAGGAGGAGCAGAGGAAAAGGGGGGCTTGGTCTGGGATAGTCACTTGATATTCACCCCCACCACTCAGCCCCACAGCACTTATGAACATATCTATAATTAATTCATTCATTTGAAGTCTGTCTCCCCTACTGGACTGTAGGCTTATTATGGGCAGGGAATGTGTCTGCCTCGTCTGTTGTTCTATAATTTCCCAAGTGCTTAGTACAGTGTTCAGCATGTGGTAAGTGCTCAATAAATAGAATTGCTATACTTAAAAAAAATCGAAGGTAAAATGTTAAGTGCCTTGGAAATATTAATCATAATGATGATACACTCTTACTTCCCAATACAGAACAATAAAGCAGGTCAAAAATGGAATTTTTCCCCATCAAGAGCCCCTAGAATGAATGATTCTTGTTTTATTGTAACCATGCCTGAAAGAGTGGGAAGTGATTTGCGATTTATTGCAGAGCTTTGAGCCTGTCTCTTGTAAAATCTTATTTTCCTTCTCCTTGAAAAAACATCCTTCCATAGCCCCTATGCAAATAAACGTACTCAGAACTGTTAAAACCTTTCTTAGAAGATCAGGTATATTGGGTTTGGACTGGTAAGACACTTCTCGAGACAACATGCTCCTTGTGGGCAGAGAGAGTCTCCAACTTCTGTACACTCTTAAGTGCTTAGTACAATACTCTGCACACAGTAAGCACTCAACAAATACCACTGATTCACCAATTAGTCTTGACCAAGCACTAAAAGCTAACTCCTCCCCATACTAGAAGGGATAAAATATTTCTTTCATTCATTTATTCACTTGATCATGGTTACTGAGTACTTACTATGAGCAGAGACTGTATTAAATACTTGGGAGAGTAGAATACAACAATAAACAGTGAGATTCCCCGCCCACGATGGGTTTGCAGGCTAGAGGCAGGGTGGGAGAAAAACATCAATACAAATAAATAAAATTACAATTATGGACATAAGTGCTGTGGGGAGGGGAGGGGGTAAGAGCAAAGGGAACAGATCAGGGTGACACAGAAGGGAGTGGGAGATGAGGAAAGATGGGCTTAGTTTGGGAAGGCCTCTTGGAGGAGATATGCCTTTAATAAGGTTATGATGGTGGGGAGAGCAATTGTCTGTCGGATCTTAAGAGGGAGGGCATTCCAGGCAAGAGGCAGATGTGGGCTAGGGGTCGGTGGCGAGATAGGCACAACTGAGGCACAAGCTTAGCACAAGAGGAGCGAAGTGTGCTGGCTGGTTGTAGAAGGAGAGAGGCGAGGTGAAGTAGGCGGGGTCAAGGTGTGTAGTGCTTTAAAACCAATGGTGAGGACCTTTTGTTTGATACGGAGGTGGCTGGGCAACCACTGGAGTTTTTGAGAAGCGGGCTGATATGTCCTGAACCTTTTGAAGAAAAATTATCTGGGCAGCAGAGTGAAGTATGGACTGGAGTGGGGAGAGACAGGAGGCTGGGAGGTCAGCAGGAAGGATGACACAGTAATCTAGACGGGATAGGATGACTGACTGTCTTAACATGATAGCCATTTGGATGGAGAGGGAAGGGTGGATTTTAGCGATGTTGTGAAGGTGGGACTGACAGGATTTAGTGATGGATTGAATATGGAGGTTGAATGAGAGAGAGGAGTCAAGGAAATCGCCAAGGTGATAGTCTTGTCAGACAGGTAGGATGGCGGTGCCATCTACAGTGATGCAAAAGTCACGGGGAGGACAGGGTTTTCAGCTATCCACTTGTCTGACCCCAGTGTTCTTCATTTTAGCCTCCACGTTAATGAACTAATGACACCAAAGATGTGAAAATAAAGGTATTTTCATACTAAGCCTCCTTTATGTTGAAACTAAAGAGAAAACAGTCTTTGAGAACAAAGCTGTACCTTTAAATAAAATGCACCGATAACCGGCAGAACACTGTAACAGCTGCCCCATTTAACATTACCAAGTAAACATCTGTTCACCTTCAGGTGTGTGAAAATGTACATCATTTGATAACTCTTACAAAATTCTGATTCACCCTAATATAGTCTTCTCAATGATCTCTTGGATAAGTGGCAATTGCAGAAGAGGAGAAAAAAAAGATACCTTTTAATTTGGTACTTATGACTTACTGAGGAAACCTTTTATCGAGGGAGATCATCAAAATAAAACAATTGCACTGTTAGGTAGGACTTTTTCCACCTCATTTTTAGATCGGGTTGCATCTTTTATTGGCTACCTTTACATAATGGAAAATTTCATTTCAATTCTCTACCTCCAATCCCCAGAATGGATATACCGAAGGCAGCAAGTAACATACAATTTGACAGTTGCTTCTGAAATTCTGCTGAACTTTCTCTTCGGAGTATCAGGCCATGGAATTGGCACCATTTAAATGCAGATATAAAATAAGGCATCTGATGAGATCATTTCTCATTTTATAAGACTTGGAAAAAGTGCAACCCTGATATCAGATGTACCGTAAAATCTCATTTTATATTTTATAATCTTTGTTTTCTGGATATGTTCCTCAGATATTTAAAAAAATGTTTTCAACACGGGTCTGGGGGTTAGAAGGTCATGGGTTCTAATTCTGACCACCACTTGTTTGCTGTGTGACCTTGAGCAAGTTCACTTCACTTCTCTGTGCCTCAGGAACCTCATCTATGAAATGGGGATTGATACCTTGACCCCACATGGGACAGGGACCGTGTCCAACTGGATTTGCTTGTATGCAGCCCAGGGTGTAGTACAGTGTCTGGCACAAAGTAAGTGCTTAGCAGATACCATCATCATTATTATTATCTAAAGTCTCCTTAAATCATTTTCAACTTCAGCCTCATAGTGCTTGCATTAAGTTTGAACTTTATCACAGTTTGCCCATTTTTAGATGTTACAGCTAAACCCAAGAAAAGGTGTTTTAGTATTAATTTCAAATGGGCCAGGGGTGCCTAATGGTATATGAGAAACCAAAGATCATTAACTGATTATGTCAATCATGTCTATTTTATTTGTAAATTTTCATCTTCTTGGTTTTTCTTTCTTCTTCCTTTCTTCTTCAGCCTTCTCCCTATTTTCTTCAGCCTTCTCCCCCTCTTTCATCTGCATCCTTCTCCACTTTCTTCCCGTTCTTTTCCATCTCCTCCCCCCTCTCCTAAATCAATAAATAGTGTTTACTGAGTGCTTATTCTATGCAGAGCAATGTGCTAAGTCCAGGGAAGAGAAAAAGAGAATTAGTAGATATAGCCCTTCTTTTTTTACATCCTTCTACTTCTTATTGTATATAAAGTGGAAACATGCCTGAGTGGAAGACAGGAGACCAGAATCTCAATTTTGCCAGTGGGCAGCTGCATAACCTTCACCTTTTTTATACTTTTTTAAAAATGGTATTTGTTAAGTGCTTGCTACACATTAAGTACAGTTCTAAACGCTGGGCAAGATAGACTGTAAGACTGTCAATGGCTGGTCTCTATCTGTTGCCGAATTGTACATTCCAAGCGCTTAGTACAGTGCTCTGCACATAGTAAGCGCTCAATAAATACTACTGAATGAAGTTCATCAGATGGGACACAGCCCTGTCCCACCTGGGGTTCATAGTCAAGTACGGGGGAGAATCTCCATTTAACATTTGAGGAAACAGAGTTCGAGATGTGAAGTGACTTGCCAAAGGTCACATAGCAGGCAAGTGGTGGACCTGGATTAGAATCCAGATCCTGAGGCTTCCAGGCCCTGAGGCTCCCAGACCCATGTTCAATCCACTAGACCAAGTTGCTTCTGTTTCTTCCTTTGTAAAATGAGGAAAATACTATTGGTACTCGCTTATCTCACAAGGATGGTGTAAGAATAAAATAACATTATGGCTGTGAAAATAGTCCTCACTTGGAAAAAGGAAATGCTCTGTAAAATTTTAACAGTATAATCACCACAGTTTTAATCACTATCATTAATTTGTTGAGAGCCCGGTTAGTATATGACACTGTCCTGAGCCTTCGTGGTTCATAATAAGGAAGTATAATAGGGAAGCAGCATGATCTAGTGAATAGAGCACAAACCTGGAAGTCAGAAGGACCTGGATTCTAGTCCCAGCTCTGCCTCTTGTCTGCTGTGTGACCTTGGGCAAGTCACTTCTTTGTGCCTCAGTTACCTCATCTGTAAAATGGGGATTAAGACTGAGCCCCATGTGGGACACGGACTGTGTCTGACCTGATATTCTTGTCTCTACCCTAGTGCTTGGTGCAGCAGCTGGCACAGAGTAAGCGCTTAAAAAATACCATTAAAAAATAAAAAAAGGAACACAGTGATGTCCTGCTATAATGGGACTTTAACTCAACTATGTTTGATATTGAGTGTAGAGTCTCACGAATGTGCATTTTTAAGCTCACAGTCTGAGGATGAAATCTGTAAAGAATGACAAATGGATCTCAGTCTTGTGGCCAGGACTAGACCTCACATCTCCACATTCCCAGGCCTCTTCTCTTTCAACTAGGCCAAGCTTTCTCTCTACTCTCAGATCTTAGGCATATATGTTTATTCAAATGTACAGTCAGTAATTAATTCTGCTCCTTCTATATGCTATTTTCCCACATTAGAGTGCAAATTCCCTGTGGGCAGGCAGTTCATCAGTCCTATAGGTTGCAGCTGCTCAAGTGCTTAGTACAGTAAAGGCATCCAGGGAGTACCTTTACAGCTACTCCTATAGGTTGATCAATCAATCATATGTATTGAGCTCTTCGTGCAGAGAACATTACCAAGCACTAGGAGTACAAACATATCAGGATGAAACAGCTAAATAATAAGTGAATGTATAGATTTATGTATACATATGCATATGGCTATGCATACATATGTGTATCTGGATCTGCCTCCTTTAAACATTTGCTATTCATCCCAGGCACTCGCAGCACTAAAGTATATATCTGTATTTTATTAATTTACTTCAGTGTCTGTCCCCCCTGTAGACTGTAAGCTTCATTTAAAAAAAAAAAAAACTTAATGGCTTTTGTTAAGTGCTTACTATGTGTTAAACACTGTTCTAAGTGCTGGGGTGCATACAAGTGAATGAGGTTGGACACAGTCCCTGTCCTGAATGGGACTCAAAGTCTAAGTAGTGGGCAGGGAATGTTTCCGTCAACTCAGTTACTTGGCACTCTCCAAAGCATTTAGTACAGTGCTCTGCACACAGTAAGTGCTAACAAATATCACTGATTGATTGATAATAAATTGAAATAAGCATATGTAGACAGGTTCGGGCAGAACTCTTCATTTTGACTGCGGATGAGTGAAGGACTCTGGGATTTTAAAGGATTATTGGAGGCTATTAGGCTATTAGGACAGAATAATAATAATAATCATAAGAAGAATGGTACTTAAGCACTTACTATGTGCTAAGCACTCCTCTAAGTCCTGGGGTAGGTTAATCAGGTTGGACACAGTCCCTGTCCCAGATGGGGCTCATGCTCTTAATCCCCATTTTACAGTGAGGTAACTGAGGCCCAGATAAGTGAAGTGACTTGTCTGGTCACACAGTAGACCTGTGGTAAATCCAGGATTAGATCCCAGGTCCTTCTGACTCCCAGGCCCGTGATTTATCCATTAAGCCACACTGCTTCTGTATGACAGAAATCACACCCACCTTTTCAGCCTTGACTGGAAACACTTAAGTCTCATCGAATGCCTTGTATGAGCCAATCTGGTAGCGTAGCTCAGAACTCTGGCTGTTATGGACACCCTTAGCTGACAAAAGATTGAAGCACATGCATTTTAAAAGATACATCATGGGTTCTAATCCCAGCTCCTCCACTTGTCAGCTATACGACTTTGAGCAAGTCACTTCACTTCTCCGTGCCTCAGTTACCTCATCTGTAAAATTAGGATTAAACTGTGAGCCCCATGTGGGACAACCTGATCACCTTGTATCCCCCCAGAGCTTAGAACAGTTCTTTGCACATAGTAAGTGCTTAATAAATACCATTATTATAGGTGTTAATTCGATGAAACTGGCTGTTGTGAATTAATCAGGGAAGGCTTTCTGTTGGAGGAGGAAGATGACAAGAGCTTTAAAAAGGGGGAGAGTTATGGTCAACCTGATTCAGGAAAGAAAGGAGCTGCACGCTTGGGAAACAGCATGAACTACAGGTCGGAGGAGGGAGGTTAACCAGCGAAGTACAGTTAAAAAGGTGACTTAGGGAGGAGAAAGGAGGATGAAGTGGGAATAATGTCTAAACTTGTTGTGAACAGGGAATGTGTCTATTTTGTATTCTCCCAAGTGCTTAGTAAAGTGGTCTGTTCACAGTAAGCGCTCAATAAATACAAATGAATGAATGAATGAATGAATCTAGAGAACTGCTATGTAATGTGGAGCATGCCGGTGGAAGGCTGACAATCCTTGAACCTAGTGATGCTTGACAGTGAGGCAAGCATGGGCCAGGAGAGTGGACAAATGAAAAATATGAAAATATCATCCCTTCTGAAACAGTTCAAAGGATTAAAGGACTATGGATTTTCATCCCAAAGGAGAAATGGAATCCCAGACTGATCTACTAGGCAGCTAGGACACTGAGCTATCTCATGTGTGATGAGGAAGAAGTTTGAGTATTAGACTTTTATTTTGGTCTTGAGCATCTCTAAATTATCTGAGTTTTATTGCACTGACTCACAATGGAGATGTCGGCTCTACCACTTGTCAGCTGTGTGACTTTGGGCAAGTCACTTAACTTCTCTGTGCCTCAGTTACCTCATCTGTAAAATGGGGATTAAGACTGTGAGCCCCACGTGGGACAACCTGATTCCCCTGTGTCTACCCCAGCGCTTAGAACAGTGCTCGGCACATAGTAAGCGCTTAACAAATACCAACATTATTATTCTCAGTGCCTTCGACATCGTTCAGGACAGTGATCACTCCTCTTACTAGATTCAGGTACTGAGTTCCATGAACTCCTTTTCAGAATGGATTCCCGACTATTCATTAAAAAGTTGGGAAATAAAATGAACTTTTCATCTCAGATTTGCACTACTACCCCATGCCATGTAACCCTGCTTGTGTACTGGATTCAATCTGTTCAGTCAATTGATCAGTGGTATTTAATGAGTGCTTGTTGGGTACACAACATTATACTAAGTGCTTGGGGAGTAAAATAAAATGGAATTAACACAATCCCTGCCCACACAGAGCTTACAGTTTAGTGGATTGTTTTAAACCAAAACATCAGCAAGTCCTATTTCAGCATTATTTCTTGCCACTCAAAAATGAAATCCACCAAAAACAATAATGATAACATCTGTGGTATTTGTTAGGCTCTTACTAGGTGCCAAGCACTATGCTAAGCACTGGGGTGGTTATAAGATAATCAAATCCAAACCAATCCCTGTCCAACTTGGGCCTCACAGTTTAAGAGTCTAAGAGCCTAATATTAAGAATTATAATGATAACTGTGATTTTTGCTCAGCACTTACTGTATGTTAAGCACTGTACTCAGTGCTGGGGTAGATACAAGATGATCAGCTCCAACATGGGGTTCACAGCCTAAGTAGGAGGAAGGACAGGTATTGAACCCCCATTTTACAGATGAGGGAACTGAGGTCCAGAGAAGTTAAGTGACTTGCCCATGATCTTACAGCAGACAAGTGGCAGAGTTGGGATTAGAACTCCAGTCCTCTGAGTCCCAGGGATGTGCTCTTTCCACTAGAATAGGCTCCTCTAGACTGTAAGCTTGTTGGGGGCAGGGAATGTACCTGTTTATTGGTGTATTGTACTCTCCCAAGCCTTTAGTTTTGTGCTCTGCATACAGTGAGCACTCAATAAATAAATAGAATGAATGTATGCTTCTCACAAAAGAACAGGTATTTGGTCCTCAATTTACAGATGAAAATACCGAAGCACAGAGAAGTTCAGGGACTTGTCGAAGCTCACACGTCAGACCAGGTCTCCTGACTGCCTTTCCTTCCACTAGCCCACACTGGTTCACAAGCTATTTCCCCACCAGTACTGCTAAATCCAGATCATAATTTAAACTAAAGCTAAACATGGATTTGCAAAACAGATGTCTAATGACAAATTTCCAGCAATGCCAAATTTATAATCCTCCACTTTGGTTTGACAACGATACAATATTTCTGGAATCGATTCACCAAGAAATAGGACTGTAACAACATTATGTGGATTTTGATTCTTAAGATTCTTTTCAACTATTTTCAGTGGTTGATATCAGTCACAAGATCTTTACAAGTTGGAATAAACTGAATTCACTTTGCATAGAAAGGAAAAAGGAAAATGTTCAGAATGTGCTATAGAGATTGCTACAAAGTTGTCTGCTGTGTGACCTTGGGCAAGTCACATGATTTCTCTGTGCTTCAATTACCTCATCTGTAAAATGAGGATTATTATTAATAATAATGGTAATAATAATTTTTGCATTTGTTAAGACCTTACTATGTGCCAAGCAAGTAGGTAGATAAAAGGTAATTGGGTTGTCCCATGTGGAGCTCACAGTCTTAATCCTGACTTTACAGATGAGATAACTGAGGCACAGAGAAGTTAGGGGGCTTGCCCAAGGTCACAGAGGAGACTAGTGGTGATTCCGGGATTAGAACCCACGTCCTCTGACTTCCAAGCCCGTGCTCTTTCTGCTAAGCCACATATAAGACAGGGACTGTGTTCAAATTAATTAACTTGTATCTACCCTAGCACATACAACAGTGCCTGGCACAAACTAAGGATTTGACAATTACCATTAAATATATAAAAAAAGACTATTTTGTGTGGTCCATTTGATCAAGATTAGATATGGTCTGCCTGCAAGGAATACTCCTTAAAGCTCCTCTTCTCACTCAGCTTCTCATTCATTCACTGGAAATGTGCTCAGAAAATTCAAGAAAAGAAGAATTCACAGTCTATTTCTTGAGGGCAGGGATCATGTCTACTAACTCTATTTTCTTCTCCCAATTTTAACATAGTGCTCTGCACACAGTGGCCTTTCAATAATTTACTAGTGATGAATTGATGTGTTTGCTCAGAATGCATAATAACACATTTCTAAAATCACATCAGCTATCTACTTATCATTTTCCCAGAATTTGGCTTCCACTCAACAATATTTCAACTTCCTCTGTGTCGAGGAAGGAAGCAGCATGGCCTAGTGGATAAAGCACAGACCTGGAAGTCAGAGGAACTCGTTCTCAGCCTGGATCTGCCAGTTGTCTGCTGTGTGACCTGGGGCAAGTCAACTTAATGTCTCTGTGCCTCAGTTTCCTCAAATGTAAAATGGGTAGACAGATATTGACTATAATCAATACCTGTCTTCCTTACTACTTAAACTGTGAGTCTCATGTGGGACAGGAACTGTGTCCCACCTCATTAACTTGAATCTCCCATAGTGGTTAGTACAGTGCTTGACGTATAGTAAGCACTTTGTAACACCATAACGAATACGTAAACTAAATGAATAGGAGGAGGAGGAGGAACTGTTTATAAATTCTACTTTGCTCTCCCAAGTAGTTAGCATAAGGCTCTGTACAGAATAAACAGTCAACAAACAAATACCAGTGATTGACTGAGGAGAGATACCCTTCTCTAGACTGTAACCTCCTTAAAGTCAGGAATCATGGATGTACTCTCCCAAGTGCTTAATATAGTGCTCTACACATAGTAAATGCTCAATAAATAGCCTTGATTAGTTGAGAGATAGGAGGAGAAAAGAAGGATGAGGAGAAGGAGGATAAAGATAAGAATCAATCCATCAATCATAGTTATTGAATGCTTACTGTGCGTAGCCCACTATACTAAGTATTTGGGAGAGTAGGGTATAACAGAGTTGATAGATGTGCCCACAATGAGCTTACAGTTTAGAGGGGGAGACAGACATTAATATACATTAATTACAGATCTATACATGAGTGTTTTGGGGCTGATGGAGGGGTGAATAAAAGGTGTAAATCCAAGTGCGAGGGTGATGCAGAAGTGAGTAGGAAAAGAGGAAATGAGGACTTAGTCATGGAAGGTCTCTTGGAGGAGAGACCTCGGAAGAGAGACAGTAACACAACCACTCCATCTCACCTGTCTCGCCACCCACCTGTGGCCCAAGTCCTACCTCTGGCCTGGAACGCCCTTCCTCCTCAAATTCACCAGACTATTACACTCCCTCGCTTCAAAGGCTTACTGAAGGCCAACGTCCTCCAAGAAGCCACCCGAGACTACGCTCTACTTTTTCTCACCTCCCACTCCCTGATTTGCTCCCTTTGCTCCTCCCCCGTCCTAGCCCCACAGCACTTATCTATATACCTCTAATTTTATTTTTTGCATTGATGTCTGCCTCCCTCCTTCTAAACTGTAAGCTCATTATGGGCAGGAAATCTCACTGTTTATTGTTGTCTTGTACTTCTCCAAGCACTTAGTACAGTGTCCTGCTCATAGTAGGTACTCACTAAATGTGATTAAATGAATGAATGAGTGAATGAGAGACAGGAGGCAGGACAACCAGCCAGCAAGGAGGGTGATGAAGTCATTAAGGTGGAATAGGACAAATGCTTGGATTAAGGTGGTAGGGGTTCAGATGGAGAGCAAATGGCAGATTTTAGTGATGTTATGAAGGTTGAACCAACAAGATTTGGTGACAGACTGAATATGTGGGTTCAGTGAGAGAGATTAGTTGACAGAAATGCCCAAGTTACAGACTTGTGAGACAGGGAGAACAGCGGTGCTGTTCCAGTGATTGGGAAGTCAGAGGGAAGACAGAGTTTAGGTGGGAAGATAAAGAATTTTATTTTGGACATGTAAAGTATGAGGTGTCAGCAAAACATCCAAGTAGAGATGTCCTAAAGGCAAAAGGAAACGTAAGAGTACGGAGAAGGAGAGAGATCAGAGCTGGAGAAGTAGATTTGGGAATCATCCATATGGAGATGGTGGATGGGAAGGGGATTAGTTCTCCAAGGGAGTGGGTGTAGATAAAGAATGGAAGAGGACCCAGAACTGAGTCTTAGGGAACTCCAACAGTTAGAGCGCGGGAGGCAGACCATGAAAGAGACTGAGAATGAGTGGCCGGAGACATACAAGGAGAATGAGGAGAGGATAGTGTCAGTGAAGCCAAGGTTAGTTTTTCCAGAAGGGGGTGGTCGACAGTGTTGATGGCAGCTGAGAAGTTAAAAGAGGATTAGGATGGAATAGATTTGGCAAAAAGAGGTCATTGGTGATCTTAGAGAGAGCAATTTCTCTGGAGTGTAGGGTTTGGAAGCCAGAATGGAGTCAAGGAGAGAAATGGAGGTGAGCAAATGGAGACAGCAAGTGTAGACCACTCATTCAAGGAGTTTAGACAGGAATGGTGGGATGGAGATTGGGTGATATCTGGGATATATGGGGCTGGGGAGGGAGGGAAGGAGGGTTTTGTTTTTTTTTAGGATGGTGGAGACATGAGCGTGTTTGAAAGCACTGGGGAAGAAGTTATTGGAGATTAAACAGTTGAAGATGGAAGTCAGGGAGGGAAGAAGGGAGCGGACAAGAGCTTTGATAAGATGCAACAGGATTAGGGTTGGAGGAAGGTGAAGGGTATGAATTTTGAGAGGAGGCAGGAAATCTCCTCTTGAGATACTGCTGTGGAAGATGGGACTGTTGAAGAAGGGGAAGGAACGGGGAAGGATTGTAGAGTAGCAGAGGAGATTTTAGGGGGCTCTGGCCATGTCACTCCCCTTCTCAAAAACCTTCAGTGGTTGCCTATCAACCTTCACATGTAACAAAAACTCCTCACTCTTGGCTTCAAAGCTGTCCATCACGTTACACCCTCCTATCTCACCTCCCTTCTCTCCTACAGTCCAGTCCACACACTCCGCTCCTCTGCCGCTAGCCTTATTGGGCCTTGTTCTCGGCTGTCCCACCATCAACCCCTGGCCCACGTCCTACCACTGTCCTGGAATGCCCTCCCTCCTCACATCCACCAAACTAACTCTCTTCCCCTCTTCAAATCCCTATTGAGAGCTCACCTCCTCCAGGAGGCCTTCCCAGACTGACCCCTCCCTTTTCCTCTGCCCCTCCTCCCCTCTCCATTCGCCCTTCTCCCTCCCTCTGTTCTTCTCCCTTCCCCTCCCCACAGCACTTGTGCATATTTGTATATATTATTCATTATTTGATTTTATAAATGATGTGAATATATATCTATGATTCTATTTATCTTGATGGTATTGATGTCTGACTACTTGTTTTGTTTTGTTGTCTGTCTCCCTTGTTTAGAGTGTGAGCCCATTGTTGGGCAGGGATTGTCTCTATCTGTTGCCGAATTGTACATTCCAAACACTTAGTACAGTGCTCTGCACATAGTAAGCACTCAATAAATATGATTGAATGAATGAATGAATGAATGAAAGGATGAAGAAGAGGTGGAGGATCAAGAAAAGGAGAAGAAGGAGAAATAGGACAGATGGTATTAAGAAGGAGAGAGAAAAAGAAAAAAAGGAAAGAGACTTGCCATTTCCAAGAATTTAAGGCTTTTTATGACAAATTTCTTGAAGGATTAAACCATATATGACAAAAGGACTATAAACACATCAAATGAGCAGCAGTATTTTCCAGTCTTCTGTTGCGAACATTCCTAGTGGAACATTGAGTGAAATCAATTATACACAGAACCAAAGGGCCATTGGGTTTTGGATGAGGAAGGGCAAAAAAATCAAATAGCTGAAATGAAAAATGGAAATAATAAACAGGCCACATTGCCTTGTGGTAGGGAAGTGGCAAAATGCTGATGTGTGATTTTATGAAAGCATCTCATATGAATTCCCCCACACAACTGAATTCTCTCATAACGTAGCGTGACCATTATCCAACCATAATTGTCCTCCTGCTATTATCTTAAATACATTACCACTGAATTCGATGTTTTCACCACCTTTTATTTTTAACATGTTTTATAGCTAATTTTGATGTGTGAATTATTCATAATACATTCCAAACTGGCTCCTCTGCATAAGATAATTGACCTTGTCGGCATAAAGTACCCACAGCCCTGCCTTGAGTTAATTAACTCTCTGATGTGGTCCATTATTTAAGGGTAATGACTTTTCATTAGGTTGGCAATATATTATTGCTTAACAAGCCCACCTGATGCCACATTTAAAGCATTTGGGTTTGTGCTTTTTACAAAACGAAGCCATCACTTCTGTGCTACCTCCATTCTCAATGACATGCATCAAACTTAAGACGACACTGCATTTACAGAGCAAGGTCAAATTTGGCCGGATGACACAAACAGGCCACGGCAAAGGCTAATGGGACACCGAGCCATCTTCCTTAACTAGACCCATTTCATACAACCTGTCTTTTAGTGAGGCAGTGTTCGAATGAAAGTTCAATACTGCTATACTCCCTGGATTCTCAATATCATTTGTTTGCTGGAGCTTTACTCTCAATAAGTAAAACAAAAAAGCAACTCCATTTCAAAGAGGGGAAAATGCATACAATTGATTCGTTTTAAAGATGCATATTAGCCCAAGAGCAATCCAAACAGCACACATTATTTTAAAAATCTTCCTAAAATAACATGACATTTTCTGTTAGGAAATAATTATTTTACCAAAATAGTTAAGCACTTTTACAATTACCTAATGTTCTTCAAACACAAGAACACTGATTCACCCCCATTGCTGTTTGCTAAATCTGAACTTTAAAAATCCCCAAACGGACATTTCAAAACAGTAGCCTACAGTTCCAAGCCAGAGTTTTCAAAAGATGGTGTTTCAGATGCTACAAAGATGAAGGGGAAATTATTTTTGTAAAAGTCAAGTATATACTATAGGATCAATTAATGAATCTATAATGATATTTATTGAGTGTGTAGAACACTGCCCTAAGAACATGAGAGAATACAACATGATAAAAAGAAATCTAACCATTCAAAAACAAAACAAAAGCAAATTCCTGAATTAATACAAGCTGAAAAATGCTCTATAAATCTCACAATCTCATTAGGGTCCTTCATTCAAATAGATTTCAATCCATCTTCTAACCAGCTTGAAGGAAAAACTGTTTCACACTGTTCACTAGAAAATCAGAACAATAGGGTGGCTTTTGGAAATTGTACTTTGACACAAATTGAGCCCATTGTAATTTTCTGGGTACTGTGATCTGAAAATCAAGGTAAGTAGTGTGGCCTAGTGGAAAGAGTACAGCCCTTGGAGTCAGAGAACCTAGGTTCTAATCTAGGCTCAGCCACATGTCTCCCATGTGACTTTGGGCAAGTTGCTTAACTTTATGTCCTCCTCTCTGATTATCTTGTATCTTCCAGTGTGTTTAGTACAGTGCTTGACAAGCAGTAAGAGCTTAAGCGAGACCAGTACTATTATTATTATATAGGTCCTCCCTGGGTTTGTCTCACCAGGGTTCTGCTGTCCTATGAAGAAAAATAATTCCAGCTCTATATCAAGGCACAGAGAGATCTGCTGAGGAAAAAGGCAGGGAATCATGTCCCCAGGCTGAGAGAAGGAGAGGGAAGTTGAGTGAAGGTAAAGGAAGAGGTGAACCCTGGAAGCTTGTGGAAAGGGACAATTAAGAGGGGAAATTAGGAGAGTTAAAGAAAGGGGAAGAGAAGGATAGACAGAGACACGCACAGAGGATAGAGAACAGAGGAGGAATATAAAGGAGTTCAGAAGGTGGTGCGAAGGGGGGAAAGAGAGAACATTAAACAGAAGGGTAAAAGTGATCATGAGAAGGTGAAATGAAGATAAGTTCAAGTAGGGAATGAGAGGGAAAGAGAAAATTCAGGAATAGAGAGAAGAAAAGGAAAGAAGGTGCAATAAGGTAGATTAAAGAAGAAAGGAACCAGGGTAGTAATCCCGGTTCTGACGCTTCTCTGCTGTCTGCCATTGGGCACATCACTTCACTTCTCTGTGCCTCAGTTCCTTCATCTGCAAAATGAGGATTAAGACTGTGAGCCCCTTGTGGGACATGGATTGTGGCCAACCTGATTACTTTGTATCTACCTCAGCACATAGAACATAGCACATAATAAGCATTTAACAAATACCATAAAAAAGGAGTATAGGCAGTGTGATCTAGTGGAAAGAACATGAGCCTGGGAGTCTGAGGATCTGGGTTCTAAACTCAGCTCTGCCTCTTGCTTGCTGTGAGATCTTAAGTCACCTAACTTCTCTGTGACTCAGTTTTCTTCTCCCAGTTTAGGCTGTGAGCCTGTAGTGAGAGCGGACTGTGTTAACCTGCTTAAATTTGATCTACCCCAGTACAGTGTTTGATACATACAGAGTGCTCAACAAATATCAACATTATTATTATTATTATTACAAGTGCAAGGAAAGGAGGAAGGACAAGCGAGGGAGGGAACCAGGAGAAGAATGAGAAAAGAAGGAAAGAATAGCATTGAGAGAATGTTATGTATGAAAAGGTGGGGAAAGAAATGGAAAAATCTTGGCTGAGGTAAATTCAGTGGGCTATACTATAATATATACTTTAATTGTGTGATTTGGTAGAATAAAGTTGAGGAATTAGGTAAGCTCTTCCATTAATGCCAGAATATAATGTTATTCACAAGTTGTTGCAAGGAGATTCAGTGTAAGAATAATAACAATTATGGTATTTGTTAAGTGCTTACTATGTGCCAAGCACTGTTTTAAGCACTGGGGTAGATACAAGATATTTGGGTTGAGTATAGTCCCTGTACCACACAGGGCTCACAGTCTCAATCCTCACTTTACAGATGAGGGAACTGAGGCAGAGAGAATTTAAGTGACTTGCCCAAGGTCACCCAACAGACAAGTGGCAGAGGCAGGATTAGAACTCATGACCTTCTGACTCCCAGGCCAGTGGTGTCTCCACAAGGCCATGAAGAAAGTAGGTACATATGTGTGAAGTCAGTGAATTGTCAGTACTATAATGTGATCTTTTCCCTAATTCCAGGTTCTTCAAGAACATAACTACTCCAGTTCAGCCCAAGGAATCAATTGATCACTAAATAAATCAATCATTTTTTGAGCACTTACCCTGTGCAGAACACTGTACTTAGCACTTGGAGTACAAGATAATGAACTGTCTTTAGCCTCAATCAGATGTATATGAAACATTACACTCACTACGATTTTCACAAAACATTCTTTCATTGTCACGCCTTCAAGAGCCAAGGATAAGATTTTCTCTTTCTTTTGTTATCTTTCTCCTCCTCCTTCATTCCCTCTGACTCTTTGTCCATCTCTCTTCATGTAATAATAATTATGGTAATCGTTAAGCACTTACTATGTGCTAAACACTATTCTAAGCGGTGTTTGGCACATAGTTCTACGTCTAACTATATCTATATATGGATCTATCCTAGTATCTATGCATCTTCAAAGATACACCACTGAGATGATCTTTAATAAGAACAAAGAAAATAATTGTTAAGTGAGATAGAGGGGACAGGTGAATGAGACCTACAAGGAATCTTTTCCTCAAGAAAATCAACACATGGATTCAGGAGAATCAAATTTGGTTGCATTAAATCATGAGGCACCTCCCATCTGCATTTCTCCTTGAGAGGGAAAAGATTAAAAGGAACAAATAGAGCTGTAGATGGGACTGAACACTACTAGCTACGCCTGGATTTAACCTTCCTTTCCTTTGCCTACAATAGGAGATGAAATTGCTACATCATCATCATCATCTTCAGCAGTCTTGAGCATCTACTCAGTGTCAAGCACTGCAGTAAGCATTTAGCAAAATAGGACAGAGAACAGAAATGCAATCATTGCTAAGTATCAAAATGTCCTTTGAGCATGACTCTAGGAAGGACAAAATACAAGTATGTTAAAGACAGATTACCTGCACAAGTCATTTCATTTCTCTATGTCTCAGTTTCCTCATCTGTAAAATGGGGCTTCCTGTTCTGCCCACCCTCCTATTTAGACTGTGAGCCCCATGTGGTTCAGGGACTGTATCCAGGGTGATTAATGTCGGCTTACTCTAGCACTTAGAATAGCACTTGCTACATAGTAAGCACTTAGATACCATCATCATGATTAAACATCACTTGCAAATCTAAAATGTTGGGAATGAGAGCTAAAATAGCAAAGTTGACTTGCAGAAAGCTGTCTTCTCTCATACACAAGGAGGAGGACCTGCCTGTGGTAAAACTCGGGGCATGTTGCTTTTGGCATCTTCAAAGCTCAGAGTTTTATTATGCCAGTCAATTCACTTTCATTGAGAATAAAGTAAACAATTTCAAGGGCTATTTTTCGCCACATCGTTTTAAGACATTAACTGTATAGACAAACGTGCCAATGAAGATTGTCGGATAATAAATTTTGCCTATTTAGAAAAAAAAATTGAAGGCAAGCTCTGCAATCTGCTGTGTTAAAAATCCAGTTTCTAGTGACTCAGGAGGGAAGACTAGAAAACTGCTTTTCTGGGCAGTAAAAATAGTGCCCCTACTTTGAATCATTATAGTCACCAACTGCAATGTTTTTTTTTCTTTCAATGCAGTGAAACCTGCACACTCAAACTCACAGTTAACAGGCATTTTTTTTTTATCAGCTCCCTTAGCCTCTGAACCAAATATTTCTTTAGGTGATTGAAATGACAAACGTAGAGGCTAAGAAATCAAGTGTCAGTAGAAATGAACCATTTTAAACATATTTATTCTGCACAGTCTCCAGAATAATGGGAAAGGCAATATCAGACACCCAAAATAAAAATAAGATATGATGTTTAATTTCCAAGAGAGGAAGGGGGCAGAGGGTGAGATCCATTTGAAATAACAGTGGGGCATTCCCCACTGGGAAATGCCAATTCAGTGACACCTTAAGGCATGATTCACTCTCGAGGCCTGACTTTATATTCCAAGATTCCTTCAGCTCTTGGGAAAGAGAGAAACCTCAAAGGTAAGCCAGGAAAGTATTGAAAACAATATTTTCCGGTTTACTCCTCTGCGGTTTGACACAAGCAAGGCGGTAGCTCAAACCAGCATGAATGAGTCAGCTCTGGAAGTGGGGAAAAAAAAATGGCTTCAACTTAAGC
Source organism: Ornithorhynchus anatinus (assembly GCF_004115215.2). Lineage (NCBI taxonomy): Eukaryota > Metazoa > Chordata > Mammalia > Monotremata > Ornithorhynchidae > Ornithorhynchus > Ornithorhynchus anatinus. Next base: position 176,244,994 of record NC_041728.1, on the reverse strand, counting down.
ACTTGCAGAACCGGAGGGCCATTAAAATTTCAACACACTGGTTGGTAATGTTAGAATTGGCCATTTATATGGCAAGGTAATGCTTCCAGACTCCACTCAATAACTCAAGTTGTAGGTTCTAGTACAAAACAGCCTTTCTGAGAGACCTGTTGGCCATTTTTAGTAGGTGCACCAAGGGTCTAAACGAACTCTAAGTTAATAGCAGCTTGCTAGCTTCATTTCAGTGACCACAACTGCACACTCTAGACTGATAGTTCCTGTCATTTCAGGGTGGTTATGTTTACACATTAGCTTCTGCTTCCCTTCCACAACCTGATTTCTAAAATAAGGCAGTGGATCTAATGGGCTGTTTCACTTTGCTAATTTATCTATTAATTTTACGAATGGCCTGGTTCATGGAAGATAAAATTCATCCTTTAAAAAGATGGCATTCTTTAGTGCAATATGGCTAAAGAGAACCCTAAGAATTGTACGGAAGTGAAATGAAACATCAGAGGCGGCACTTTAGAAGTTACTGGTCAGCATTGGAGGTGTCACTCATAGAAAGGGTAATTACCCAGTCAATGAGGTGAAGAGATTACTCAAGCAATAAAATCCTGATCTGTCCAGTGGAGGCTTCTAATGTTTCAGATGTTTGACTGGAGTCGCTAGCCTGCTTGTTCTTTCTCCTGAGCCAGAGTGAAGCAGTGTATTTATCCACTGAAACCTGGGATTAATATTGCAGTTGTATTTCACAATCTTGGTTTTCTTGGCCCTTCCTAAACCACTCTGAGTATCATTCTCCATGATGGCTTATCAAACAGCTGTGAGCACATAAAAATTTCAAAGACATTCTAGTCCATGAAGGGAGCCATTTTCTTGCCGTATCAACTGCCTCATATTGTGTCCTGCTAGACCCAGTGGATTATAACCACTGTGGTAATTGTTAAGTGCTTATTATGTGCTAAACTCCATACTAAGTGCTTGGGTATAGATACAAGATAACTAGATAAGTGAATCAGGATGGCTTAGAGCAGTCCACCACCTCTATTGCAAAAACTATCCAAGCCCATGTCCTACTGGCATTGTTAATAAATCATTGATATTTAAGCAATGCAAATAATCTTTGAAACAATTGTAGTATTTGTTAAGAGCTTACTATGTGCCAGGCACTAAGACCTAGAGTAAATACAAGATAATCAGTTGGACATAGTCCCTGTCCCACATAAGGCTCCCATTTTAAATTCCCATTTCACAGATGAGGTAACTGAGGCAAAATGAAGTTAAATGACCTGCCCAAGGTCACACAACAGATAATTGGCAGAGCCAGGATTAGAAACCAGGTCCTTCAGACTGTACTCAATGTTCGCTCAAATAGTAATAATAATAGTACTGCTACTAATAATTGAAGGATCTATTAAGTGCTTATTAAGAGCCAAGGACTGTCCCAGGTGCTAGAATAGTTAAAATTGGCCCATTAGGGAAGAAGCATGACCTAGTGGATAGAGCAAGGGCCTGGGAGTCAGAAGGACCTGTGTTCTAATCCTGACTCAGCCACTTGCCTGCTGTGTGACCTAGGGCAAGTGACTTCACTTCTCTATGCCTCAGTTAGCTCATCTATAAAATGAAGATTAAGAGTGTGGGCCCCATTTGAGAGAGAGACCGTGTCCATGCCAATTACCCTGTATCTACCCCAGTGCTTCAAACAGTGCCTGGCACATAGTAAGTGTTTAAAAAATACCGCAATTATTATTATTACAAGATAGTTTGGTCACAGTCCCTGCCTATCAGGGTGCTGACAATCTGCAAGGGACATAAAAGTTCCATTTCTGCATTGTCATGAACAAAATGTGCCTGTGTAGAAGAGAATTTATTCTCAAAGATGCACTCACGGATGCAATCCCAGAGTTGAAGACATCATCCTCAGACAGCAGGGTAACTCTACTATTTAAAAAACACAAATATCTAGGAACTTGTTCCCTGTGGCTTAGGGTGCCAAATAACCACAACTCAAATAAACTTCATTCCATGTAGTAAAATCTATATGCACGACCTTGAGGAAATTAATTTCTTCTCTGACAGGACTGAAGATATCTTGCAATAAGGGGAAATATCTAAAAGAAATATGGGATAATTGAGTAACTAGTTTGGAGTTTACTAATTTATGGATTTAATGGCATACAAGACTAGCCACACATATTTGTTCTAGACAGCACATGTGGGAATATAAAGGATTTGGGAAAGGGATCAACTATACGTGTTAGTCATAATGAGTTATACTCATTCATTCAATCATATGTATTGAGCACTTACTGTGCGCAGAGCACTGCACTAGGAACTTGGAATGTACAGTTTGGCAACAGATAGAGACAATCCCTGCTCAACAACGGGCTCTCAGTCTAAAAGGGGGAGACAGACAAACAAAACAAGTAGGCAGGCATCAATGCCATCAAAATAGATGAATGGAAACATATATACACAAGCTTATAAATCTGAGCTCAGTCCATTTCCAGGATCTCCTATTCCGCAAAGACAATGCATGTCCATTTCCATTAGCAAGCACTGAGCCTCTTGAGAGGTAGGTCAGTTTCCTACAATTTCCTAGATTGGTGAATTGAGAGGGTTCTTTTAATAGGTTTCATGCCTCGTCATCAATCAGTTAAAGGAAACAGTGGGAGAGCTGGAATTAAATTCATGTGATTAGTTTGGCTGGATATATAGATGATCAATCCCCTACCCGAGCCATGCCACCTGCCAGGAAATATCAGTTTTAAAGTGAAATATTTTCTCTCCCTCCAAGGTGTGTCATTCAAAGCAATTCTCATGTCCTAAGAACTTACATGTCCTTAGAAGCAGCATGGCTCACTGGAAAGAGCCGGGGCTTTGGAGTCAGAGGTCATGGGTTCGAACCCCGGCTCTGCCACTTGTCAGCTGTGTGACTTTGGGCAAGTCACTTAACTTCTCGGTGCCTCAGTTCCCTCATCTGTAAAATGGGGATGAAGACTGTGAGCCCCACGTGGGACAACCTGATTCCCCTGTGTCTACCCCAGCGCTTAGAACAGTGCTCGGCACATAGTAAGCGCTTAATAAATACCAACATTATTATTATTAACTTCCCCTGAGCACTTTTACTTACCCCTCCTCTAATCCCACAACAGTTGTGTACACTCCTATGCATGTGGTTATTTTCCCTACTTGTGTTTTAATTGCTGTCTTCTCTGTAGATGTATACTCTTTGCAAGCAGGGATTGTGCCTTCTTTATTGTACTCTCTGAAGCACTTAATACATTGCCCTGACAAATAATAATAATAATAATAATTACAGTATTTCTTGAGTTTTTTCTATATACTAAGCACTGTAGTAGATATAAGAGAATTGGGACTCATATGTTAAGTAGGAGGAAGTACAGGTATTGAATCCCCATTTTACAGATGGGAGAACTGAGGCACAGAGGAGTTAACTGAGTTAAGTATGTCAAGGTCGCACAGCAGGTACGCGGGAGAAACAGGATTAGAACTCAGGTCCTCTGACTACCAGGTCCGTGCTCATTCCACTATATCATGCTGCTTCTGTACACAGGAAGCTCTCAGGAAATATGATTAATTGTTTATATCCCTAGGAGAGGATGACAAAACTGGTACTGGTTTTGACCACTTGTTTTGTTTTTTGTTGTCTGTCTCCCCCATTTATACTGTGAATCCATTGCTGGGCAGGGATTGTCTCTCTCTTTTGCCGAACTGCTTGGTACAGTGCTGTGCACATAGTAAGCACTCAATAAATGCGATTGAATGAATGAATGAATGAATGGTAATGTATCTCTGAAGAAAACTGACCAATGGAACAATTGTAGTTTGTGTAGTTGGAGAAAATGAAGAAGGCAGAACATGAGTGATAGAAGTGGGCATTTCTTATTCTGAAGGGTAGGGGAAACCAAGATATGTCAACACCAATCAGGTTCTTTCGACCTTTATAGAATCCTCTCTAGATTGTAATGCCCTTTGATCAAAGGACAAAAGAAAAGTTAACTTTTTTTTCCACCTTCATACAGTTTAAGTAAATTCTTCCCCAGTGGAATGGTCTTAACTGTTCCCCATTTTTTTTAAAGAGCACCCTTCCAAGGATAGGGTCAATTGGTAAAATAAACCTGTCATGTCTATATTATGCTTATTAAGGGGAAACTGAGAATGAGGATGCGCCTGGTCCATTAACACCTTGTCTGTTTCATCGATGTAAGTGCCATGGCTAACATCGGGGTCTTATTAAATGGTACTGGGGAAAAACAGCAAGAGGAATAAGGGAAATGGAATATGGCTACTGCTGAAAAAATGAAACCACTGGGAGTGCTTATCATACACTATTAATGTTAATGTAGTGGAATTACTACATCCCCTTAATTAGACACATCATTCTTAACCTTTAGGTAAACCCTACGTTTAAGGAAATGAGGATGAGAAATGAAATAAGGGTCATCTGGAATAATGAAAAAGAAAAGGAAAGGAGGCAAAGCAGACCCTGGGGAAGCCAAACAAAATGTGGAAAGTTGGTCCTCATTGTAAGTTTTTCTAAACTGAGTAACATAAAGAAAAAGTGGACACCAACTCCGATTATGACCACACAAAATGAATAGAGTGAGTGTATATATTGGATGATGGCTCCTCTTTATGGTTTGAAGTGTCAAAATGCTTTGTCTGAGAAGGAGGGTGCCTACCCATTTTGAGACCCCTGGCATCTGTTTCCACTGTACCATATATGAACTCTCAAGACCAAAAATACCTCTAAGCTGAAATTTCCATGAAGATTGATCGATCGATCAATCAATCAATCAAAGTTATTTATTGAGTGCTTCCTGTGTGCAGAGCACTGAACTAAGTGCTTAAATGAAAATAGCAGCCACATTTTTAAATATGCTTTTTAAGAGCAGAAGTATAATTCACTAATGGTCAATAATAGTCAATAATTCACTAATTGCCAATTTATTGGCAACCATTTAAAAATGAGGTATTTTTATTTGTATTTATTTATTTATTTTTATATTTTTATTTATATATATTTTACATATTTTTATTTTTAAAATATGGTATTACCTAAGCATATGAATGACTGAGGAATTCCTCCAGGGCCTCGAAGATTCCACCGTGATCACGGTCCTCAAGGAGAAAGGCGAAAGATAAGAATGTGGAAATCCTTGAGGTATCTCATCATTTCCCATGACCAACAAGATACCTTCTAGCAAACTCTTGGATTAGCGACTAAATAAAACTGATCCAGTTTTTCTGCAATCACACTGTGACTTCATCCAAAGTGTCACAGAGTGGACACAATCTTTGCTGTGCATTGGCTAAATGAAAAGTGCTGAAACAGCACCAAGACCTCTACCCAGCTTGAATAACGCCTTACAGAATGATTTCATACCATCAGTACATCTGGGCTCTGGAAATTCTTAAGGAAATGTAGCTGACATGAAAGATTCAGATTATTTCATGAGGGCTGGCCAGGTCGAATTAAAGCGTCACCCGACCGATCCATTCTACTGCCAATGGAGTAAAGCATAAAGATAACAATAATAATTATGGTACTTGTTAAGTGCTTACTGTATGTCAAACACTGTTCTAAGTGCTGAGGTAGATAAAAGTTAATCAGGATGGACACAGTCCCTCTCCCACATGGGCTCACAGTCTTAATCCCCATTTTACAGATGAGGTAACTGAGGCACAGATAAGTGAAGTGACTTGCCCAAGGTCACACAGCAGACATGTGGCAGAGCTAGGATTAGAACCAAGGTCCTTCTGACTCCCAGGCCCATGTACTGTCCACTAAGCCACACTGATGCATAGTGGCCCTGACACTGCTCAATTTAGCCTCTGCATCCATCCTGGTAAATGCAATAACAAATCTGATTAAAACTTTTCCAACACAACAGGCTTCAAGCATCATTCTAGAAACAGTAAGAGTCACGAAATCCACCCAGGCCTTATGTACAGACAGTAAGTCTAAAGAAAACCGCTCTCATATATCCGCTAACACCAGGGAAGCCAAACACACCAAAATCTGTTTTGGAAACACAGGGTGAAACATCGACACATCAAAATGTTACCTAGGCGGCAGATTGACCAGCAATGCTAAAATGGACAGAAGAACAGTAACCGGAATCAAGAAGGCCAGCCCAGCCTTTGAGAGGTAGAAAAAATAATGGTATTTGCAAAGCACTTATTATGTGCCAGACAGAGTTCTAAGCTCTGGAGTAGATTGTACACTACTAAGTGCTTAGTACAGTGCTTTGCACACAGTCAGAACTCAATAAATAAAATTGAATAAATGAACGAGTAGAAGATAATCAGGTTGGACACAGTCCCTGTCCTGCATTGGGCTCACAGTCTTAACCTCCATTTTACAGATGAGAGAACTGAGACATAAACTAGTGAAGTGACTTGCCCAAGGTCACACAGCAGACAAATGGCAGAGCTGGAATTAGAACCCAGGTCATTCTGAATTCCAGACTCGTGCTTTAGCCACTAGACTGTGCTGCTTCTCTAACCGAATATGGTGGGATCAGACTCCAGACCAAACTAAAGGCCTAGAGAGCTATAGGTTTGCCCAATCTTCTCTAGAGTTGTGAGCCCTGAACCACACACAGCTACCATATCTGGCTCCTTGAGTAACTCCTTCAGCAGCCCATATGGCCATTCATGATATCAAACAGCAAGACAAGATCTCAGAATATGGAGCTCTGATAAGGAGTCAATCTTTTGGCATCGAAGACATTTTCATTTTACCACACCCTAGGTTTTGTGGGAAACCCTAGCAGCTGGTATAGGGAGAGCTGAAATTGGAAAACCAAAAGCAAGGAGGGTAGAGGAAATGTGTAGAGGACATGGTAAAGCAGAACCATAATAATAATCATTATTGTCAGCTGTGTGACTTTGGGCAAGTCACTTCATTTCTCTGTGCTTCAGTTACTTCATCTGTAAAATGGGGATTAAGACTGTGAGTCACACATGGGGCAACTTGATTAGCTTTTATCAATACCAGTGCTTAGAACAGTGGTTGGCACAGAGTAACTTTTTAATAAATACCACTATTATCATTATTATTATTATTTTGGCATTTGTTAAGTGAGGTGAATTAAGCACCGGTGTTAGATATAAGCAAATTGGGATGGACACAGTCCCTGTTTCACATGGGGCTCACAGTCTCCACCCACATTTTACAGATGAGATAATTGAGGCACAGAGAAGTAAAGTGACTTTCTCAAGGTCACAGAACAGAGAAGTGACAGAACCAAGACTAGAACCCATGACCTACTGACTCCCAGGCTCATGCTCTAGCCGCTGTGCCAAGTAATGCTACATGACAGATGAAAATCGATTGAGCACTGCTGAGCACAGACCAGCATGGTAAACTGCTTTTAGGTAATCAGTAGCTCTATCTGAGTAACCACTTTGGAATGAGAAAAGTGGAGGAAGAAGAAAAAGTGTCAGTTGCAGCAAACATTAACCACAACAACAAAAAACAGTTTTGTGTACTCTCTATGGGCCATTTTAGCCACACGTGGCACTCATAACGGAATTTCACCATCAATAGGTCTTGGAATTTGATTCAAATTTGGTGTCCTGCACACAGAAGGCACTCAGCATATTCTATCGATTGATGATATTGGGTGTCTCACCTTCAGTGTATTTTAAAGACAAGCATATATTCACACTGACTAAAGTTATACATAAAGAATAGAATGCAACACAATAGAAGAAAATAAAATATATTAAATTATACTATAATGCATATTTCTTAATAAGAGAAGGCTATCTTTGATCATGAAGATACTGTCTGGGCCAAACCATCGTGCGTGCTATGATTTCAGAGTCTGGCATGTGGCATGGCGTGGTGGATAGAGCATTGTCCTGAGAGTCAGAAGGTCATGGGTTCTAATCCCTGCTCCGCCACTTGTCATAAAAATAAAAATAAATAAATTGTGGTGTTTGTTAAGTGCTTACTATGTGCAAAGCACTGTTCAAAGCGCTGGGGGATACAAGGTGATCAGGTTGACCCATCTGGGGCTCACAGCTTTAATCCCCATTTGACAGATGAGGTAACTGAGGCACAGAGAAGTTAAGTGACTTGCCCAAGGTCACACAGCTCACCAGCGGAAGAGCTGGGATTAGAACCCGTGACCTCTGACTCCCAAGCCTGTGCTCTTTCCACTGAGCCATGCTGCTTCTCATCTGTCTTTGGGCAAATTGCTTCATTTCTCTGGGACTCAGTTACCTCATCTGTAAAGGGGGGATTGAGACCGTGAGCCCCACATGGGACAGGGACTGTGTCCAACCCAACTTGCTTGTATCTATCCCAGAGCTTAGTACAACCTTTAGAACCTTAATCAAATCGGGTGGAGGCTGACCAGGTACATAGTAAACACTTAATAAATACCATAATTATTATTATTGCCTAAGAATGTTGATGGCAGTATATTAAGAGTTGGTTCTCTTGAAGTTAAACATTTTTTTCATGTAAATTTAAAAAAAATGGCATTTATTGAGCACTTTATGTGTTCAGAGCACTGTAGTAAGGGCTTGAGAAATTCCAATGCCATAGCATTGGTGGACACAATCTCTGGCCACAAGTAATTTAGAATCTATAGAGGCACTAAAACATTATCTACCTGGATCATTTTCAGTAGGATTTATTTCCTTATTCATCTATTTAAATGATTTCTAGTTGGCTTTGGGCAATTCCGTCCGGGTAACCTGGTGTCTTAAGTTACTTACCAGTGGATTAAGCTGGGTGTTTTGGGAGAAGCAGCAGCTTTGGCAGAATTCCAGGTCATCATTTAGTGAATGGCTGCATAAATTAGACAAACAGTGCTGCAATGCACTAAAAATGTCCATGAGTAGTTTCAGAGTTTAAATGCTCCTCCCAAAGTGCTTTAGCTACTACCAGAGAGGAAAATTAGTTATAAGGAGAAGTGGGCTGTTCCAATCAACACAATGTGGAGCTGAAAATAATGATTGATTTAAGTGGGTCTTGTAACTTCCAAATAGAAGATCAATGGGAGAAACCTGACACCATCAAAAGTTTTCCATGCTGATGGGTACTCTTTTTAAACCATTTATGCTTTTAAAAGTAAGCATGCCTGTGGAGTAAACTGCTGGCATTCAGATTCAGAAGGAAATGCATCTTAAGAATAGAAAAATAATTCTTTCCAAGAATTTGCTCTTGAGTTAAATGACTTGTTTCTCCCTGAATTAGGGATGGAATTCAGGAATAAAAGAGATTTAAAACTGGACTCTTAGGAAGTAGATTGTAGGAAGTAGACTCTTTTTCTAGTTCATCAGGGTGTAAAAAATATCTAAGAGTTTTGTAATTTTTTTTAATTACCTCCTCAAATATATGTTACTTCAAAGCAGTAAAATTATTTTTCTTTACTACTCTCCCATAACTGTAGCTCTTCACTGGTTGCAACCATCTATTAGGTTGCATGACATCTGAAGTCTATCCATTTTGTATTCTACTCATTGTCCATATCAGAAAAAAAAAATGAATTGATCATTTTGTTTTAATCTGGCATTTGCTAGCAGTTTAGTGCATTTCTTTTTTTCTTGCCCCAGGCTCACGAGAAATAATTACTACCCAACATGGGACTGTGTCATACGTTTCAAAAATAGGATTTTTCCTTTCTTGCTCTAATGATGAGAACAGTTTGAAATGAAGCTTGACTTCCATTTTCATAGAATTTGAGGGTATGGGAAGAGAGTCTTTATATACTAAAGCATGAGCATTTTCTTCTGGATAATTCCCCTTCATTCTTTTTGGATTAATGCACTAAAGAGACATTCACTTCTAGTTATTCACTCTTTCATTTCCTAAATTTTTGCATGATTCATTTTTCTATCGGAGGCCCACCTGCATGGCTTTCTTCATTAAGGTATGTTTCATCTTAGTTAAATCCACCCACCTCCTATTTTGCCGTTATGTACCCTGTGTAGTACAAAGATTGAATTATTGGAGCATATGGGAAGGTGGCTTTCACACACCATAAAACTCAGGGACTTGATTCATGTGTGGTGACTTCTCAGAATTTTTTTTAAGTCCTGGGCATACTCACATAAACGTAAACACACACCTGCAGTGCTTCTTGAAACATGACAGTACTCCAAAAGGCCACTGTCGTTATTTAGAAAAATATCCACCGGCTGCCTATAATGTAGAAAAGTGGTATAACACGAAGTGATGCTCCTCTAATTTTTCACTACTATAGCCTGATTTCCCATGGAAAGAAGAGTTATAAAAACCCTCCATCACTCGAGCTTGACCTAGACATTCTTTGCCAGTTGTCTTGGGAAAACTATGTTTTTGAGAGTAACTTTACTGATAGCTTTAGTTACAATCTCTACCTCACCTAATCCAGTGAAGTACCAATCAATCATTCAATCAGTGGTAACCACTGAGCACTGATCGTGTGCAGAGACTGTACTGAGTACTTGGGAGAGTTCAATACAATAGAATTAGTAGATGTGATCCTTGCTCTCTAGTAGCTTACACTGTAGAGGGGGAGAGATAGAGACATTAAGATAATTTACTGATATGGAAAATTACAGTGTAGAAAGATATGCACATAAATACCGTGGAGTTGAGGGTGGGGTGATTATCAAGGGCTTAAATAGTTGTGCTGTTTGAACAGTTAGAGGGTAAATATTGGCTTTCTGAATATATGTACTGTATACTTCCCTGGAGAGCAACCCCAGAAAACTGGGTTTCACTAGGCTAGCAAATTTTCTCACAGACATAATTATTGATTCGTAAACAGATGCATTCATTTATCAAGTCCCTTGTTACTTGTCCCAGAAACTGAGTGGGTAAAACCTACTCTGCGCTTCATTTTTAGTCCCACCTTAGTGGATACTTTTCATTTTTAGACTATTCAACTACACGGAGTCATTGCTCCAGGTCTCTGACCTGCTCACGGGATGCTTTAATTATGAAGCCAAGTGGGAGTCAAGAGAGATCCAGCCATTCAATCCCACACCCTGAAATTTCTCAGAAGTACAATCCTATTCACATGGTGCAAGAGTTAACTGTGATAATGATAATAATAAAGACGGCAGTGATAATGATAACGATAATGAATATGATAGTGGTGTCTGTTAGCATGTGGGGCAGGGACCTCACAGTCTTAAGTGGGAGGGAGACCAGATATTTAATCCCCATTTTACAGATGCGGAAATTGAGGCAGAAGAAAACAGAAGGATTTGGCCAAGGGAGAGGGTGGCACTGTTGCCCAGGCTTGTAATCTTCCTATTAAGCCACGTTGCTTCTACCCCTATGTCAGATAGATACCACTGGCAAGTACAGTATCTCAATGAGTGCACATATGAAATGCAAATAAAATGATGTAAAAGGCATTACAGACTACATATCTCTCTAGACTGTAAACTCACTGTGGGCAGGGAATGTCTTTACCAACTTTGTTGTATTTTACTCTTCCAAGTGCTTAGAACTGAGAAGTAAGAGAATCAGGGTGGCTAAATGGCAAGAGCCTGGGCTTGGGAGTCAGAGGTCATGGGTTCTAATCCCAGCTCTGCCACTCATCAGTTGTGTGACTTTGGACAAGTCACTTAACTTCTCTGTGCCTCAGTTACCTCATCTGTAAAATGAGGATTTAAACTGCGCGCCCCACCTGGGACAACCTGATTACCTGTATCTACCCTAGTGCTTAGAACAGTGCTTGGCACATAGTAAGCACTGAACAAATAGTATCATCATTATTATTACCACAGTGCTCTGTGCACAGCAAGCACTCAATAAATATTATTGATTGCATGAATTTGGAGTCAGTCCAATCAACCGATAGTATGTATTAATCATCTGTGCAGAGCACTGTACTAGGTGCTTGGGAGACTACATATAACAGAGTTGAAAGACACAGTCCTTGCCCACAAGAAGTTTGAGGTCTAGACGGGAGGTCCAGATATGGATGATTAATCTGAACAGCCCTAAGCTTCCATGTTCACCACAACCAGGGAATCAAAGCTGCTAAAGATCTGCATCAGTGACACTTAGCTGATGCCTGTTACTGCTTCTCATTCTTGGCCTCTGACCATTATTTAGCAGCATGGTGTAGTGGAGAGGGTACAGGCCTGGTAATCAAAAGGTCATGGGTTCTAACTCCTGGTCTGCCACCTGTCTGGATAGAGCACGGGCCTAAGAGTCAGAAAGTCATGCGTTCTAATCCTGGCTCTGCCACCTTGCTATGTGGCCTTGGGCAAGTCACTTCAGTTCACTGTACCTCAGTTACCTCATCTGTAAAATGAGTATTAAGACTTTGAGCCCCAAGCAGGGCAGAGACGCTGTCCAACCCGATTTGCTCGCACTCAACCCAGCTCTTAGTAGACTGCCCGGTAATAATAATGATAATAATGGTTTTGTTAAGCACTTACTATGTGTCAGACACTGTTACTAAGCACTGGGGTGGATACAAGTAAATCGAGTTGGATACAGTCCCTATCCCACATGGAGCTCACAGTCTCAACTTTACAGATGCGGTGAATGAATTCATTCATTCATTCAATAGTATTTATTGAGCGCTTACTATGTGCAGAGCACTGTACTAAGCGCTTGGGATGAACAAGACGGCAACAGATAGAGACAGTCCCTGCCGTTTGATGGGCTTACAGTCTAATCGGGGGAGACGGACAGACAAGAACAATGGCAATAAACAGCGTCAAGGGGAAGAACATCTCGTAAAAACTGATGGCAACTAAATAGAATCAAGGCGATGTACAATTCATTAACAAAATAAATAGGGTAATGAAAATATATACAGTTGAGCGGACGAGTACAGTGCTGTGGGGATGGGAAGGGAGAGGTGGAGGAGCAGAGGGAAAAGGGGAAAATGAGGCCTTAGCTGCGGAGAGGTAAAGGGGGGATGGCAGAGGGAGTAGAGGGGGAAGAGGAGCTCAGTCTGGGAACGCCTCTTGGAGGAGGTGATTTTTAAGTAGGGTTTTGAAGAGGGAAAGAGAATCAGTTTGGCGGAGGTGAGGAGGGAGGGCGTTCCAGGACCATGGGAGGACGTGACCCAGGGGTCGACGGCGGGATAGGCGAGACTGAGGGACGGTGAGGAGGTGGGTGGCAGAGGAGCGGGAATGAATCACAGGGAATTGAAGTAATTTGACCAAGGCCACACAGCAGACAGGTGGCAGAGCCAGGATCAGGACGCATGGGTTTCTGACTCCCCGGCCCATGCTCTATCCACTATGCCACAAGCACTTAACAAATTACACAATTATCATTGAACTGGGATTAATTACGTCTGGAAGAGAAAATCTACACTAGAGTATTAAAGATGAGTATTACTATTAGTAGAGTAGTTTACTTTCTCAAAGAGTATCAAAAGTATTTGCTAGAGAATACACATTGCACTGCCCAATGGGGATTTTAAGAGGCTCAGTGAATCACTGAAGCAGCATTGCCTTAATGGATGGAGTATGGATCTGAAAGTCAGAAGGACCAGGGTTCTAATCCTGGTTCTGCCATTTGTCTGCTATGTGGCCTTGGGCAAGTCCCAGACTAAGCCCCACTTTGTCTCATCTCCCACTCCCTTTTGCATCTCCCTGACAATCCCTTAATCCCCCTCTCCCTGCCCCACAGTGTGTCTTAGTGGCAAGAGCATGGGTTTAGGAGTCAGAAGACTTGGATTCTAATACCGGCTCTACCTCTTGTCTGCTGTGTGACCCTGGGCAAACCGCTTAACTTCTCTGGGTCTCAGTAACCTCATCTGTAAAATGGGGATTAAGAGTCTGAGCCACATATGGGACAACCTGATTACCTTGTACCTATCGCAGTGCTTAGAACAGTGCTAGGTTCATAGTAAGCACTTAACAAATACCATAATTATTACTATATATCTGTGATTTTATTTATTTATACTGATATCTGTTTATTTGTATTGATGTCTGTCTCCCGCCACCCTCCAGACTGTGCAGGAATGGGCAGGAATTATCCCTCTCTATTGCAGTATTGTACTCCCAAAGTGCTTACTACAGTGCTCTGCACACAGTAAGCACTCATTAAATACAACTGAGTGAATGAAAAATCACTTCATTTCTCTTTGCCTTGCTTATCTGTAAACTAGGGATTAAGACCATGAGCCCCATATGGGACAGGTCCAACCTGATTAGACTGTGTCTATATCTGTGCTTAATACAGTGCCTGGCAGATAGTAAGCGCTTGACAAAAATAATAAAAATAAAAATCTGAGTCTTATTGAGAGCCTCAAAGCCATAACTAGAAAACAAGATCTATCATCAGTAGTATTTATTGGGCCTTTAAAGTGTGCAGAGCACTTCACTAAACCCTTGACCTCCTTCCCCTCCACCCCTACCCCAAGCATTCTACACCATCTACTAGGCAATGGATCTTATCCAATTAATCAGATATTTCCCACTTGGATGCAGAAGATAAGTCTAATAATTGTTGATTACAGTCAGAGGCCTGCACATTGCCCGCACAAGACCCAGAGGGAAAATGTAAATCTCAAAATGTTCACATTTCTTCAGCAGACAGTATGCATTCATTTTTCCTCACTCCAACTCTTAAGCCCCTTCACAAATCACAGGGGCTTAAACATTTTAAAACATGTTGTATTAGAAATGGGAAAATAACCTATCTGTTTGTATTAACACTCTTCCTCATGGATAGGCACCATGAATATACACATCAACACCCTTGCAAGTGCACATTTCATAACTCTGGGGTACCCAAGATATCACCAGCTAAAACAGATAACTCTTTCAACACTTTACACGTTGTTTCAGCTTTAGTTTACCACATGAGCCTTCCTATGGGTATTGCTCTTAGAGTGTGGGAGGAGGTGGGGCATTTATGACAGTGACTGGGAAATGGAGAAATAATTTTAAAAGCTGTGATGGAGTAAAATGAGAAAAGAAGCCTTACAGAGGGTTCGGGGCCGGGGGGGAGAGGGGAGTGGGAGGAGAAGAGTCACCAGGTCGATTGCCACAACTAAAACTTAAGTATTTATTTATACCACCCCTCAGCACTTGTTCATATATGCATAGTTAATTGTACAATTACGGAATCTTATTACCCTATTTATTTATATGTTTGTCTCTCTCTCTCCCATTAGGGTATAACGGATAGGGACAGAACCTTGTTCTAATGTGGGACTCAACCAAACGTTTAGGATAATGCACTGCCCTCAATGGGCACTCAGTAAGTACCGCTACTACTTCTATGACCCCCATATAACTTACAAGGAAATAAGTCAACTACCCTATTATGGAACCTTCGTCATTTAATATGAATACATTAATGAATTCATTCAATAGTATTTGTTGAGTGACTACTGTTTGCAGACCTCTGTACTAAGCGCTTGGGAGAGTACATGAAACAACAGACACACATTAATATACATAGCTATAATACTGATTTATAATTGAGTGAGCATACCATTTGGGTAAAAATGGACCATCCAACTTTATTTCAGAAATCAACCCTCTTTAGAATTTCATTCCAGTGAGGAAAATTAGTACCAACTTAGAGCATTTCGTCTTTAAGACACAGTTTTCCCGAAACTAATTGTCATAAAAAACGAGGCATGACTGATCTGCCTCTCCAACTCCTATAATTTACTATTTTGCGGGACTAATGGACTGACTCCATTTATTTGTAAATCAATCAAGTGTTCCAGACTATTCTATAATGGATCCCATCCAGGTCTCTGTTGGAATTTCATTTGTGCTGTGCCAGTGTCACGGTTGGGTGCTGAATTAATAATAATTGTGGTATTTCTTAAGAGTTTACCAGGAGCCAGGCACTGTACTAAGAACTGGGGTGGATACAAGCAAATCAGGTCAGACGTAGTCTTTGTCCCACATGGGGCTCACAGACTTAATCCCCATTTTCCAGATGAGGTAACTGAGGCACAGAGAAGTGATGTGACATGCCCAAGGTCACCCAGCAGACACGTAGTGGGGCTGGGATTAGAACCCATGTCCCTCTGAGCAGAGAAGCAGCTTGGCTCAGTGGAAAGAGCATGGGCTTTGGAGTCAGAGGTCATGAGTTCGAATCCCAGCTCTGCCACTTGTCAGCTGTGTGACTGTGGGCAAGTCACTTAACTTCTCTGGGCCTCAGTTACCTCATCTGTAAAATGGGGATTAAGATTGTGAGCCCCATGTGGGACAACCTGATTCCCCCGTGTCTCCCCCAGGGCTTAGAACAGTGCTCTGCACATAGTAAGCGCTTAACAAATACCAACATTATTAGGTTCGTACTCTATCCATTAGGCCACACTGCTTCTCTATCTGAATAGAGAATTGGCATCCTCTGTATTTCAGTTCACTGGATGATGAGAAGCTGCCCCTTTATCACATCCTCAGGGTAGTCAGAAGCTTTCAGCCACCTGCTGTCTCATGAACTGAGGAATTGTGTGTCACGGGAGGTACCCTGATGATAGCTCTCAACAGTAGACCTTAATAAGAGGCTAATCATAATAATAATTATGGTACTTGTAAAGTGCTATGTGCCAGACACTGTTCTAAGCACTGAGGATGATGCAAGTTAATGAGGTTGGCACAGCCCCTGTCCCACATAACAATAATAATGTTGGAAGTTGTTAAGCGCTTATTATGTGCAGAGCACTGTTCTAAGTGCTGGGGTAGATACAGGGTAATCAGGTTGTCCCACGTGAGGCTCACAGTCTTCATCCCCATTTTACAGATGAGGTAACTGAGGCACAGAGAATTTGCCTAAGGTCAGACAAGAGACATGCGGCAGAGTCGGGATTAGAACCCAGG
Source organism: Ornithorhynchus anatinus (assembly GCF_004115215.2). Lineage (NCBI taxonomy): Eukaryota > Metazoa > Chordata > Mammalia > Monotremata > Ornithorhynchidae > Ornithorhynchus > Ornithorhynchus anatinus. The sequence continues at coordinate 176,228,209 of NC_041728.1, read as the reverse complement.
TTCTGCTCACCCCCAGGCCCATGCTGTACCTATGAACCATGCTTCTTCCATACTACTGCAAAATTTGGTCATTTTGATTGTTCATAGGTTACATTCCTGCCCACTTTGGATGCCGCGGTGTGGTCTAGGTTATGGTTTGGATGCCTTAGGTTATGAATGAAGTCCTGAATCCCAAACATCATTAAGGAAAAAAAATGGAGAGAAGCATTCTAAATCTGGTCCAATTCACTGCTCTGCTCCAAGGATGGCAACCTCGGCTACTTCTTTGGGGTCACCAAAAAAAGCCCTCCCTGTAAAAAAAAATTACACACTCGGTTGTTTTAATATTGGCAATCCATGAGGGAAGAATATCAGAGGAAACTATGAAGGAATGGATGGATGATTACTCACTGAATAACAACTGAAAAAGCCACAGAACTGGATCACATATGATTGAACTCACCTGACTCATGTCAGTGAACCCAACTGAGGCTGTGGTTGAGAGAGCATTTAAAGAGTAGCATCACCTAGTGGAAAGAGCACGGGTCTGGGAGTTTTACTGTGCTCATGCATTAATTTATCTAATCCCTTTGTGAACCTTTTACTAATTTCTGCCTGCATAAATTCCTGGAGTAATGAATTCCATATGTTTACCACCTGCTCTATGAAATAGTTTGGTTTTTCTTTTTAGGAGCCACCTTCAAGCTTGAATGAGTAACTCCCTAGCCCTGGTTTGGGGTTTGGTGAACGATAATTCTATCTTTAATAATGTTGATATTTGTTAAGCGCTTATTATGTGCACAGCACTGTTCTAAGCGCTGGGGGAGATACAGGGTAATCAGGTTGTCCCAGGTGAGGCTCACAATCTGAATCCCCATTTTACAGATGAGGTAACTGAGGCACAGAGAAGTTAAGTGACTTGCCCACAGTCACACAGCTGACGAGTGGCAGAGCCGGAATTCGAACCCATGACCTCTGACTCCCAAGCCCGGGCTCTTTCCACTGAGCCACGCTGTTTCTCTGTATCTTTACCAAGGAGGTTACCCCGAACTCCTCTGCTGCCGTATCTGAAAGAATACCATCTCACCTCACTACTCTCCTACTACAAACCAGTCCACACATTTTACTCCTCTAACACCAACCTTCTCACTGTACCTCAGTCTTGTCTATCTCACCGCTGACTTCTTGCCCACATCCCGCCTCTGGCCTGGGATGCTCGCCCTGCTTATATCTGACAGACGATTACTCTCCCCACCTTCAAAGCCTTATTAATAATAATAGTTATTATTATTATGGTATTTATTAAGCTTTTACTATGTGCCAAGAACGGTTCTAAGCGCTGTAATAGGTACAAGGTAATCAGTTTGCCCCATGTGGGGCTCCCAGTTTTAATCCCCATTTTACAGATGAGGTAACTGAGGCACAGAGAAGTTAAGTGGCTTGCCCAAGGTCACACAACAGACAAGTGGCGGAGTCAGGGTTAGAATTCACATCCTCTGACACCCATGCTTGGGCTCTTTCCACTAAACTACGCTGCTTTTGAAGTCACATCTCCTCCAAGAGGCCTTCCCTTCCCTCTTTTCCTCTTCTCCCATTCCCTTCTGCATTGCACTGACTTTCTCCCTTTATTCACCCCCCTCCTTCCAGCTCCACAACACTTATGTATATATTTGTAATTTATTTATTTATTTTCATGTCTTTCTCCCCCCTCTAGACTATAACCTCGTTGTGGACAGGGAATGTATCTGTTATATTTTGTATTGTACTCTCCCAAGCCCTTAGTTTAGTGTTCTGCACACAGTAAGCACTCATTAAATACGACTAACTGACCGCCAGCCTATTAATGTTCAAAGCTCCATTAAAATCACATCTCTGCTAGGAAGCCCTCCCTGATTAATATATCATCTCCTCACCCAATTTTTCTTTTTCAGTCTATGTCGGCTCTGCACTTGAGTCCATATCCACTGTCCCCCAAACACATATATATATATATATTGTAAGATCCTTGAAGCCAAGAATCATGTCTGCCAATTCTAGTGCCCTCTCCCACATACTTAGTTCAGTGTTCCACACTCAAAAAGCACTCAATAAATACCACTGATTGACTGAGCAGACAATTTTAGCTCTTGTTACTGTTTCAAATTCATTTTGGGTTAATGCATTCCTCTTGCCATAACCTCATGCTTACAACCTCTCTTCTCCCTGGAACTCCCTCTCACTTCACATCCAGAATAACACTGCTTTCCCCATCTTAAAACCCCTCCCAAAATGGATACTAATAAGAGTAGTATTTGTTAAGTGCTTACTAAGTGTCAAGAACTGTTCTAAGCACTGGGGCAAATACAAGCTAATCAGGTGGGCCACAGTCCCTGTCCCATATGGGGCTCACAGTCTTAATCCCCATTCTACAGATGAGGAAACTGAAGTACAGAAAAGTGAAGTGACATCAAAGGTCACAGAGCAGACAAGTGGCGAAGCCGGGATTAGAACCCAGGACCTTCTGATGCCCAGGCCAATACTCTATCCACTAGGCCATGCTGCTTCCCATTAGAAAATTATGTCTTCCATGGGAAATCTTCCTTGATCAATCTTTCATCTGCCCCCACTATAATTCCCCTAACAAACTGCCTCCTCAGCACCATCATATCACCTAAGCATCTGTAAAAATAATAATAATTATGGTACTTGTTAAGCACTTAGCATGTGCAAAGCACTGTTTTAAGCAATGGGGTAATCAGGTTGGACACAGCCCCCATCACACATTGGGCTAACACTCTTAATAACCATGTTTTACAGATAAGGTAAGTGAAGCACAGAAAAGTTAAGTAACTTGACTAAGGTCACCCAGCATCCAAGTGGTGGATCTCGGATTAGAACCCATGACCTTCTGATTCCCAGGCCCATACTTTATCCACTACTGCATGCTGCTTCTCCCCTCCAGTACACTTCTGCATATACCTTTATCCTCATCCTTGGTTTTGCAACACATTTTCGTGACTGCCTGGATTGATCCGGAGGAAAAAAACAAAACAATCCATGTTATGTTTACTACCTTCATCTGCAGTGCTGATCGGGCTGGGCAATCAATCACAGCTAACAAGGAGCGACCCTGGAGTGACACTTACTTGGGGTGTTCAACAGACGTGATTTTTTGCAGAGGTAGGTTGCCTCCTGCTCACAGTATTCTGCACTGTTTATCAGGGCCTCCAGCTGTTCCATGCTGGTGCTGTAGTTGAAGGACATGGAGTACGGCTTCTCGGGATTAGCCCCTCGGACTCTCGTGAGCTCTGTGTTGTTGTGCTGTACGGTGGTCCAAATCGTATCTTCTGTAAAACCAAAATAATCGAAGGGAATATTTAGAAGGTAAACAGGTTCAATAGTCGCTGAACAACTACAGAGAAAACTGTATGTATGTAAAAACCATATGTATTTATTCATATTAGTGTCCATCTCCCCTCTAAATTCTAGATCGTGGGCAGGGAACGTGTCTGTTATAGCATACTCTCCCAAGCGCATAGTACAGTTCTCTGCACACGGTAGTAAGTGCTCAGTAAATACCACTGACTGATTGACACCAGGGCAGGCTGTATTTTTTCACTGGATAAACAGACCAGCTGCTGCAACTGGGTGGGAAGTGGCAAAGGAAAGAAAACTGTGATCACAGGGCATTTGAATAAACCCAGCAAGCTTTCAGGACAACTGTATCTACTAAATAAACCCTCAGTTCAAACCAGGCTGACTCATGTATTGAGAGACACTGGAATGTGGATCCAAAACAAGGAGGGGTGTCTATTCTACTTTTTTGGGCAATTAAAATGACAGTAGATACCTTTCTTGAGAGGCAGCATGATCCAATGTAAAGAGCCTGCAGAAGCAGCATGGCGTAGCAAATAAAGCATAGGCCTGGGAGTCAGAAAGTCATGGTTTTTAATCCTCCCTCTGCCATTTGTCTGCTCTGTAATCTTGGGCAAGTCAGTTCACCTCTTTGTGTCTCAATTACCTCTTCTGTAAAATGGGGATTGTGAAATGTGGGTCATGGACTGTGTCCTACCCAATTTACTTGTATCCACCTTAGCTCTTAGAACCGTGCCTGGAATTTAGTAAGCACTTAACAAATATCATAATTGTTATTATTATTGTAATTAACAGAGTCAGGAAACATGTGTTTTAATCCAGGCTCCACCACTTGCTGGCTGTGTCACCTTGGGCAAGTCATTTAACCTCTCTCTGTACCTCAAGTTCCTCATCCGTAAAATGAGGATTAGAGGATTAGATCTTCTCCTTCCCACTGAAACTATGAACCCCATGTGAGACAGGGACTGTAACTCACTTCATTATTCATTCATTCAATTGCATTTACTGAGTGCTTACTGTGTGCAGAGCACTGTACTAAGCGCTTGGGAAGTACAATTTGACAGTACAGTTATCCTCAGTCTATTCCAGTGTTTAACACAGCGCTTGGCATATAGTTAGCATTTGATAACTACCAAAGAAGACAAGAGCTGAGGCAAAGAATACACTCTTCTCTCTCTCTCTGGTTCAGTCTCAGCTCTAAACGTCTATTCTATGGCTTTACTGACTTCAACCACCTGAGTCAAAGATAAACCATTAACCTCTTTGCAAATACATGAGGCTGTAAACTCCTTTCCATGGGACCATTGGACTGGGTAGAAAAATCATTGCTATTCCATCTTTTCCTCTGTCTCATGAAATGACTGCAAAGGATTCAGTTGATTCAATATTTCTTTAGAAAAGCATCTGTCCAGTGAGTCATCATAAATTGCCGGGATTCTTTTTATTTTATTTTAAAAGAAGTGTCCCATCCATTTCCCAGTATATACCCATGCCCACATACATTTACAAATTGCAGAGCCTGAAGCATCTTGCAGGAGGGGACAGATACTACAGTCTCCATTTTCAGGTAGAGAAACCGGGGTTCAGAGAAGATATGTATCCAAGGTCACTCAGCAACTCAGTGGAGGCATCATTCACAGAAGACAGGCCTTCTGGTCCAACTTCTAATCTCTATGACCCAGTAAATGTAAAAATACAATTCAAGTATGTGGATTTATTTTCACTCTTGATTTACTGATGATAATTTTTCCAAAAGATTATTTCAGCAAGATCTTTTGGAATAGAACTGGTCAGCACCCAATAATTCTGTGGCTAAAATTAGACAACTTGGTAGGTAGAGATAGTAAGGAATCAATTTCACCAATGCTATTCTGGAGGCCCCTGTATTGGGAAGGGAGTAAAAAGGGGGAGAGAAAGAGGGAGGGAGGGAGGAAGGCAGGAAGGCAGGAAGCAAGGAAGGAAGAGGCTGGGGTACAGGGAAAGGGAGGAAAGGATCTGAAAATGGAAAGGCTATAGAGTTTCAAAGGAATGCACGACAGCAAGCCAGGGGTAAATCGGGAGCACTGGCTTCCTAAATTCTCTGTTCTCATTAAAAAAGACTGCTGTAGGACTCTCACAAAGATTGGGAAAGACTATGGGAGAGGCAGTTGGGGCAATCCAATTCATTAGGCCGCCCTCAGTTCAGGCATGGCATAGTGGGTAGAACGCAGGCTGGGAGTCGGAAGGTCATGAGTTCTAATTCCTGCTCCACCACTTGTCTGATGTGTGACCTTGGGCAAGTCACATTACTTCTCTGTCACCTCATCTGTAAAATGGGGATTAAGACAGAGAGCCCCATGCGGGACAGGGACTGTGTCCAACTTGATTATCTTGGAACTACCCGAGGGCTTAGAACAGTGCCTGACATATAGAAAGTGCTTAATAAATACCACAGTGATTATTTTAATAATAGTGATGATAGTATTTGTTAAGCAGTTTGGCTCAATGGAAAGAGCATGGATTTAGGAGTCAAAGGTCATGGGTTCTAATCCCAGCTCCACCACCTGTCAGCTGTGTGACTTTGGGCAAGTCACTTAACTTCTAGGTGCCTCAGTTACCTCATCTGTAAAATGGGGATTAAGATTGTGAGCCCCACGAGGGACAACCTGATTACCCTGTATCTCCCTCAGCACTTAGAACAGTGCTCAGCACATAGTAAGCACTTAACAAATACCAACATTATTATTACCAAGCGCTTACTATGTGCCGGGCACCATTAGTCTTGAAAGCATTTACAACAATGAGATGGACGTTTCATCACTCCCTATTTAAATATTCCAGCCAAATCTGCCACTATGGGGTGCGTTAGGGAGCTATTCTTCAGGCCAGGTTTTCCTCCCCTGTTCTGCCATCAATTGACAGCCTTGGGGTAGACCAAAGGAAGCCAATAAAAGGGGACATATCTAATGCATCGTGGCATAAAACGGGAAGCCTCCATCCCTGATGCATCTGTTCCCATTTAGGTGGGGAAAACACAAAGCCTAACACATTCACTGTGAGCGCCATTTAAAAATGATATAGGAATTTCTGAGGGAATCCATGTGCCCCCAGGCGCAGAGATATGAATTTCATTTGAAAGATAAAAGATGAAATTCATGCAGCAATTATGATCCTGGTAGTTTATGAGTCTCTGGCAGTTAGCTCCAGTTACTAAACAAACAGCGGTTTGGTTTAGTAAACAAATTTGTCAGTGCCTCTCTGTGTGCATTCCGATTTTAATTCACTGGACGACTAAGGTTACCTGATCCAAGCACTTATTATAACCTGCCTTGACTACTCTAACAGCTTCCTCACTGACCTCTCTGCCTCTTGTATCTACTCTCTCTAGTCCATGCTTTGCTCTGCTGCCTAGATCACTCTTCTAAAAAACAAAAACACACTCAGTCCATCTCTCCAGTCCTCAAAAGCCTCCAGTATGGTTACCCTTCCATCTCTACAGAAAACATTGAATTTAAGACACTCAAACAACTCTCCTCCTAGCTTATCTCTCTGATCTACTATCATCCAAGTCACACACTTTCCTCCTCTAAAGCCAACCTGCCTACTGTCTCTTGAATTCAGCTAACTCACTCTCCACCCTTTCCTGCATCCTCCCTCTGGCTTGGAACTTCTTACCGCCCTCATATCCAACACACCACTGCTCTCTCCGTCTTCAAAGCCCTACTTAAACTTGCATCTCCCTCAAGAGGCATTTCCTATCCAAACTCTCATTTCCCTGTTTAAGTCCTCCCTTCTGTGTTGCATTTCATTTGGGTCTGTACCGTTTAAGCACTTTGGTATTGACCAGTATAGAAGTCCCACAGCACATATATAAATACCCTTCTGTAATTGATTTCAATATCTGTCTCCCCCTCTTGTCTGTAAATTATCTGTGGGCAAGGATAGGGTTTACCAACTCTATTTTACTGTACTTTCCCAAGTGATTACAGCACAGTGCTCTGCACAGAGTAAATGCTCAATAAATGCCATTGATTGACATAACTGAGGGTAGATTCTTCCTAAGTACAGTACAATTCGATAAATATTATTATAACTTCTTTCCAAGTCCTTAGGCATGTGGTACATTTCCATTTCAGAGCACAAAATGGTCACCTAGACCACTGAAAGAGTCAGTGTTTCACCTTCATTGAGAAGCTGGAGAGGAATTGACATTATATGGTTGATAAAATGGAAATTACCCATTTTTAAAAACTGAGATCTTTTCACTTTCAGGCTTATTAACTGTCACTGGGCATATCAAATAAAGTCTGATGGCATGAAAGAGGACAAAACTTTGGCCAGCACTGAGATTTTGGCTAAATTAGAGTGTTTGGTAGCACGGAAACCCTGAGTAAGATCTGAAATTATATCATTAAGAAGAGTGGAATATCATCTTTCAAGTGACACGCAGTCTAACCTTCAGCTCCCGCTGGTCTACAAAGAACTTTAATTCACAGTCCACATATTCATCTGAGGTGCTCAAATCAGATTTAGTTTATAGCATAGCGAACAGGGAAGATTTGTCTGAAAAACTATCTGTCAATTCAAAGGTCCTGACAGAATCGTCAATCCAGCTTTCTGTACTCTGAGGATGAATTGGAGCTTTGATAATCAAAATATTGGCAGGTTTCTGAGATATGAAATATAAAGAAGATCTAAAGGAACAATTAAGTGTTCAAAACTGCTTTCCATTTTGCAGGCACCGCTAAACCTTCTTACAACTACAGAAGGTGACAGGCGAGAAGAGTGTTCCTTAATTTCATCCAGGAGTGCTGAAGGTCCCGGAAATTCAGGATCACCAATATCCTCTTCCCTCTACAGTCTGGCTCAGGTCTGAGGTTGTGGATCTGAACTTGGGAGGGCTCGAGAAATCCTCTCTAGTTCAGAGACACCTTGAATTCCTGTCACACCCAGGGTCCACAGGCGACCATGCTACTTCCTGGTGCTTCGTGAGATCTTCTTTCAGGTGTCTGGACCAGCCGGATGTGTACCTTCTGCAGTGGGCCCTGAGGCTAATTGTTGTCAGACTTTGAGGTTGAGTTGGGGATAGTTTACACCTCCAGCCTGTACATCCCCCCACAGCAGCTTGGGAGTTCTCCCTTAATAATAATTATTATTATTATGGTATTTGTTAAGCACTTAGTATGTGCCAAGCACTATTTTAAGCACTGGGGTAGATACAAGGTGTCCCAAGTGGGGCTCACAGTCAGAATCCCTATTTCACAGATGAGGTAACTGAGGCACAGAGAAGTTAAATTACTTGCCCAAGGTCACACAGCAGACAAATGAGGACCTGGGACTTGAACTCATGTACTCTGATTCCCAAGCCTGTGCTCTTGCCACTAGGCCATGCTTGGCCCTTAGACTATGAGCCCCATGTGCCACAGGGGCTGTGTCAGTCAACCGATTTATTGAGCACTTCCTGTGTGCAGAGCACTCTACTAAGCACTAGGGAGAGTACAATACAACAATAAACAGACACATTCCTTGCCCACAGCGAGCTTACAGTCTAGATGGGGAGATAGACATTAATCTAAATAAATAGATTATAGATATATACATAAGTACTATAGGGCTGGGAGGGGTGATGATGAATAAAAGGATCAAATTGGGGTGCTGCAGAAGGGACTGGGAGAAAAGGAAATGAGGGCTTAGTCTGGGAAGGCCTCTTGGAGGAGACGTGCCTTCAATAAGGCTTTGAAGAGGGGGAGAGTCATTGCCTGTCAGATATGAGGAGGGATGGTGACCCAGAATAGTGGCAAGATGAGGGCAAGAGGTAGGTGGCAAAATAGACGAGACTGAGGTACAGGGAGAAAGTTAGCATTAGAGGAGCAAAGTGTGCAGGTGGGGTTTAATAATAATCATGGTATTTGTTAAGTGCTTACTACGTGCCAAGCACTGTTCCAAACACTGAGCACTGTTCTAAGTTTAAGTGAGGCAGGAGGATACATAGTGATTGATTTAAACAACGGTGAAGAGTTTCTGTTTGGACAATGTCTGATCTGATAATAATAATAATGGTAATATTTGTTAAGTGCTTACTATGGTCCAAGCCCTGATGGGATAGATACAAGATCATTCATTCATTCATTCAATTGCATTTATTGAGTGCTTACTATGTGCAGAGGACTGTACTAAACCTTTGGAATGTACAATCCGGCAACAGATAGAGACAATCCCTGCCCAACAACGGGCTCATAACCCCTGGCACACATGGGGCTCCCCATCTAAGAGGGAGAACAGGTATCTTACCCAGGTCTTTCAGATGTGGAAACTGAGGTATAGAGAATTGTGACTTGCCATAGTCATACAGCAATGCACGTGCCACATCTTGGGATTAGAACCCAGGTTTCCTGTATCCCAGGCCAGTGCACTTGCCACTGGGCCAAACTGCTTCTCAATCTGCTTATGTTATATTACCCTCAGAGCTTTGTACGGTGCTTAGCACAAAGTAAACACTCAAGAAACACCATAATTCTTCTTTTTATTGGCACCCTCAAAATCTGTATCCCTGGCAGTAGACCTAAACTAGATCAACCTTTGCAGAGTGAGATGACTTTTTATTGGGCTTGGGGCAAGGATGGAGAATTCTGAAATGCAGTGGGGGAAACATTACCGATTATCAACTCTATTCCGCTGACGAGCCAGTGTTGCGCATGCTTAGTAAAATACTTGCATTAAAGGTTTAAATAGGTTGTCTCCTCGATGCTTATGGTTCTCAGAAGATCTACAAAAAGTGTAGATGCTTTGACATTTTTCTGGTTCTGGCTGCTACATTTATTTCCTCAGTAGTTAGAGCAAATGGAATATAATTGTGATATTGGTTAAGTGGTTACTGTGTGTCAAGCACTGTATTAAGTGCTGGGGTACATATGAGATAATCAGGTTGCTCACAGTCTAAGTAGGAGGGAGAACAGACATAGAATCATCATTTTGCAATTGAGGAACTGAGGCCCAAAGAAATTAAATGACTTTTTCGCGGCTTCACAGCAGATGAGTCGCAGAGCTGGGATTAGAACCCATGTCCTCTGACTCCCAGGTGCGTTTTTACTGTTTGCAGATTGCTGGATTAGGTGCTTGTGAAAGTGCTGTGTAATAAAGCAGAGAACTTGGATCTATATCCCTTAAGCAGATGGTATTCCCCTCACCTTGAGTTCCACAGCACATATTTGTAATTTATTTGAATAACTGTTTCCCTTTCTAGAATATAAATTTCTATGGGCAAGAAACTGGCCTACCAACTCTGTGGTACTTCTCTCTACCAGGCACAGTACAGTGCTCTGCACACAGTAAGCTTAATAAATACAACAGATTGATTGATGGGAGGTGTTCGATCTAATGACTATATCTAGAATGAGTTGAATTACAAAGTGTAAATTTTCAAATTAATGACAAGACAATTTTCTGCAGAGCAGAATACTGTCTTCTATCCTCTAGACTGTAAACTCACTGTGGTCAGGGAGCGTTCTACCAACTCTGTTGTGATTAGTACAGTGTTCTGCACATGGTAAGTACTCAATAAGTACCACTGATTGATTGATTCTATGGAATCATTTGAAGACATTCTTGGCATAAGCCTGCAGAAATACTTTAAGAAACAGTTGTCCTTAATCTCTGCATGACCTAAGCAATCCTTCTCTCTCTAATTTCCCCAACTGCATAATTGTTGACATAGAGAGCACTGATTTAATTTTCCCTCCTATTTTTTCCTCTCATTATCTCTGATTGGTATTATTATTATGGTGATGATGATTATTAATAACAGCAATTACAGATGCTGTAAGCTGTTCCATCAGTTACCATGGGGATACCTGCTTGTGATGAAAGACAAATAAAAAGAAAGAGAAAACGAAAGGGGACAGTAAAGAAGAAGGAAAAATCAGATTTGGCCCAATAGTCAATCTACAGATTGTATCTTTTTTCTCTCTCTTCAAAGTCTAAGGATGAATATTTATTGTAATTTTTCTATCCCTAGATTGAATAATTTTTCTCTTCTACACTCAAGCAATAGTTAAACACTTTTCATTGAATTTGAAGTTTAATCACTGGAAAGGGTCACATTAAGGGGAAGCAGTGTGACTTAGAAAAGGAACAGGACTGGGAGTCAGAGGATAATAATAATAATAATAATGTTGGTATTTGTTAAGCGCTTACTATGTGCCGAGCACTGTTCTAAGCGCTGGGGTAGACATAGGGGAATCAGGTTGTCCCACGTGGGGCTCACAGTCTTAATCCCCATTTTACAGATGAGGGAAATGAGGCACGGAGAAGTTAAGTGACTTGCCCACAGTCACACAGCCGACAAGTGGCAGTGCTGGGATTCGAACTCATAAGCCCTGACTCCAAAGCCCGTGCTCTTTCCACTGAGCCACGCTGCTTCTACAAGGATCTGGGTTCTAATCCAGACTCTACCACTTACCTGCTGTGTGACCTTGGACAAGTCATCTAACTCCAAACCTCAGTTCCCGCATTTGCAAAATAGGGGTTCAAAGCCTGTCTTCTCTCCTACTTAGAACGTGAGCCCCATCCGGGAGCTGATTATCTTTTATCTATTCCAGCGCTTATTATAATGTTTTGCACATAGTAAGTGCTTAACAGATGCACCAATCATTACAATTATTATTTGATTATCTGTAATATTAAAGTTCAAAACTATCTATTGGCATCAATCTCCAGAATACTTAGGGAAAATAATCATGTTTTAAAAATCTTAACACAGATAACAGAACCAAAATATAGTTAGGGTCCTGAATTCTCTTGGTATTCTGCAGGTCAGCCTGCAACCCCAGTGTCTTCTCAGATTAATACTAGACAAGATCTACACGGGGGTCTCTGAAGATTTTATGTTGTTGCCTCCTCATTGTGAATTGCAATGTGGCTGAACATCACTGGCAAATCACATTAGACAAATTCACAATGGTGATGAAATTTGGATTCTAGGTTCTCAGTGCAGATAGAAACTATGCCTCTAAACTGTAAGCTCACCGTGGGCAGGGAGCGTGTCTACCAACTCTCTTGTCCTCTCCCAATCACTTAGAGTGATGCCCTGCACACAGTAAGCACTTAATAAATATGATTGATTTATTGTAGTCTGGAGAGAATTAAGAATTATGGGAATAACACAGGAACCTTGCATTGAGAAGTCAGAACAACCCCTCTACGCAAAGTGCTGTACTCTTTCATTCATTCATTCATTCATTCATTCATTCAATAGTATTTATTGAGCGCTTAACTATGTGCAGAGCACTGTACTAAGCACTTGGAATGTACAAATCGGTAAGAGAGATAGTCCTTGCCCTTTGACGGGCTTACAGTCTAATCGGGGGAAACGGAAAGACAAGAACAATAGCAATAAATAGAATCAAGATTCTTTGGGCATGTGACTTCAAACTCACTTTGAAGTTAACTGGGGTAACTTCCTCTACTGTTACTCATTCACATTATTCCTGCCCCTTACCTGCTCTTAACAAGGAGTAAAGCTTAACTGTCACCATGTCAAATATACCAGCATTTCCACATTCCTGGAAAAAGCAGTACCAATTTAGAAGCAACTGACAATATAATCATTTGCTTTAGTTTAAATAGTATACACACATCAGCACACATTTATGCCTAGGAACAAGCTGTCAAAAGGCATCTCACTTACTCACCTGACTTCACTGTATGGTTTCCCAATAATGAGCTTGGCAATGATTTATTACATTTTATATATATATGTATATATATACATAGCAAATCTTTATTTGATTTTTTTGTGTTCCACTTTTCAGAAGGCTGAAATTTTTTTGAAAAATAGCATATTTGAGAAGTAGTTCAGACAGGCAGGAGGCTGGCAATAAGAGGGGGTGACCGAGATTCTTCTGCTGGGCTCGATGGTTACTATTTGAGTGGACTTGTCCAAGGACTTAAGTGAAAGCTTCAGATTCTAACCACCAGGAACAGGCAAAGGCAGGCATTAAATATTGACTAATTCTTCATAGCTTTCAATCAATAAATCAATAGTATTTGTTGAGCACTTGCTCTATGCAGGACACTGTGCTAAACACTTGGAAGAGTACAGTAGATTTAGTAGACCCAATGCCTGCTGTCAAGGAGCATGCAGTCTCTTGGGTGCAGATCACTGTACTAAGAAATGCAATAAATTAAGTGGATATGATTCCTCCCCTCAAGGAGTTTACTGTTGGCAGAACACTGAATTAGATATTTTGACAAATGAAATAGAATTTGCAGACATGATCCCTGCCTAGTGGAAATTGCCTGGGCGTCAGAGAACCTGGGTTCAAATCCCAGCTCTGACAGTTGCCTGCTGTGCGGCCTGGGCCTTAAGTTCTGTGTGCCTCATTTTCCTCATCTGTGAAATGGAGACTCAATATCCGGTTTCTCCCCAATTTAGACTGTGATTCCATGTACAGAGTAGGCGCTCCATAAATGACTGATTGAAATCCCCATCCCCCATCCACACTGTAAGAAATTCTGTTTTTCTCTTGCAGCTGAAGAGAGGAAGGAAGAAATCAGAAAGAAAAAGCAATGAGCTAAGCAACAGCTGCACATCCATAGGGTGGTGTATCAGACATGCTTGTCGGAGGAGGAAGAATCATAGTGGCAACGTGCCATTTTGCAAAATTGTTTGCAGAGTTGGGGAGTCAAAGATTGATTGATTAATAGCATTTTTTTTCCTGTAATCGGATTCCTGGGGGAATTCCAAGGAAAAAGGAACTGTTGACCTTGGTTAGGCAGATGGTGTAGCCCAGTTAAAAGAGCTGGGAGTCAAGGGATCCAGATTCTAATCACAACTGTGTAATCTTGGACGAGTCACTTAGCAGCTCTGTGCTTCATCTGTCTCACTGTTAAATGAGTTTAGGATTCCAGCTCTCCTTCTTAGATTATGAGCCCCTTTTGAGGCAGGGACTGTGGTCTGATCTGATTTTCTTGTGTCTGACTGAGCACTTGGCCCATAAGTAAAGCTCTAACAGATACCGAAGTAATAATGATTGGTTCCAATTGGCACTCTAGTTAGAGCTCTCAGCAGGATGACCGGCTGAATGGCTGATTTGGTGAGGAATCTAGAGGGTCCCATATCTCAGGGATACTGGCGGAGTGCAGCTTGGATCTTCAGTGTCTCAATTTTATTCATTCCCAGAATTGCAGCTGCTGTCCCAGCAGACTACTAATTCAAAATTCCCATCAGCTCCTCTTTAAAAATAGATTTAATTATAACATTTTCGAAAGCCAGAGTGTGGCAGCGGAACAGGTTAAGCAGCCGCCCTAAGTCTTTTAGGTCTCTTTCTCACTCCTGCTCCTTCTTCACAGAGTCAGGATTCTGCATGACTCAGGTTGCAGTCCTAGATTTTTTTTTTCCTTCCCACTAGACTATAAGCTTCTTGATGGTAGGTATCATGTCGACCATTTTTACTGTCTTGTACTCTCCCAGCAGCTCAGCCCCACAGCGCTAATGTGCATATCTGTAATTTATTTTAATGACTGTCTCCCATTCTGGACTTTAAGATCCTTGTGGGCAGATTGTAAGCTCGTTGTGGGCAGGGAATGTCTGTTGTTTTATTGTACTCGACCAAGCACTCAATACAGTGCTTTGCACACAGTAAATACATACATAAATAAATACAGTTGAATGAATGAAGGGAACATGTCTACCAACTTCCTTGTATAATAATAATAATAATGTTGGTATTTGTTAAGCACTTACTATGTGCAGAGCACTGTTCTAAGCGCTGGGGTAGACACAGGGGAATCAGGTTGTCCCACGTGGGGCTCACAGTCTTAATCTCCATTATACAGATGAGGTAACTGAGGCCCAGGGAAGTTAAGTGACTTGTCCACAGTCACACAGCTGACAAGTGGCAGAGCCGGGATTCGAACCCATGACCTCTGACTCCAAAGCCCGGGCTCTTTCCACTGAGCCACGCTGCTTCTCCCAAGTACATGCTGCTTCTCCCAGTACATGTATTGTACTCTCTCAAGCGCTTAGGAGAAGCAGCATGGCTTAGTGGAAGAAGCACAGACCTGGGAGTCTTAGAAACTGGGTTCTGGTCTCGGCTCTGCCACTTGCCTGCTCTGTGGCCTTGGCTAAATCACTTAACTTTTCTAGACCTCAGTTTCTTAATCTGTAAAATGGAGATTAAATCCTACTCTCTCCTACTTAAGCTGTGAGCCCCACATAGCAGAGGGACTGTGTCCAGCCTGATTATGTTCCATCTACCCCAACACTAAGTACGGCGCTTGGCACATGGTCAGCTTGAATGTTGTGAGTATCATTATGATAGCTATTAGGATTATTAGCATACAATCCTCTGCTCACGATAAGTGCTCTACAGATTGATTGAAATGAAAGAATCCTCAAGCACCCAATCACTGGTCAAGACTCTGACTTTTCATTTTTCATTGCCATTGTCTTTAACCAGGGCCTTGGCCAATATATGAAGATCACTAGCCAACCAAGCAAGCATGCAGCTCATGGCCTTTCCTCTGCCCCATCGTGAGGGGAGAAACAGCCATGGAGAGGAGGGAAGAGTTTCTTGAGGATTAGGTTAATTGGCCCTTTGCTACCAGAGGAAGAGAGAGTCACTTCCACAGTCTTCATCTCCGAGTAGCAGTAATTGTTGGAGTAGTAGGATGGATGGATAGATGGATGGATGGTTGGTTGGTCATACACTAGACTGTTAGCTTGTTGTGGGTAGGGAACATGTCTGCTAATTCTAGGTATAGCACTCTGCCTATAGTAAGCACTCAATAAATACCTTTGACTGATCGATCGGTGGATGGATGGAGCACCCATTTGGTGCATTTTACTGTACTACGTGCTTGGAATTGCAAAAAATAAGAGCTACATTCCCTGTCCCTGAAGAAGCTATTCTACTCTAATTGGAGTGACGGGCATACACACATCTACCACTGGAGTGGTTAAAATAGATCATTGAATGTACAGTAGAATAACTAGTAATGAGAATGGGTACAGATTATATCCTAAATGCTAGAGATGCCTGATGGGTTCTCAGGGTTTTGGGTGCTGTAAAGTTAATCGAGAATACCTGATTGGAGGAAGACAGATTGTTTTTTAGGAAGGCTAGGAATGGAGGGAGAGCCATGGTCTCGAATATGGGGAGGGAGGAAATGCCACGTCAGAGGTCGAGATTAGGGGAGAGGCTAACACTGAGGAAATGCCTCTCTTATAGGTGGCAAAGACTGAATCATTCTCCAGCAGAATATCTACATTGCCACCCCCCACTGACGGACCACCCTGAAATCCCTCAGTGGTTCAGCAGGGATAATAGGACCACCAAGCATTCCAATATCCCGTAGGGTCCACTGAAAACTAGAAGCTCTAAATGAAGCTCTTAAAGGAAGCTTTCCAAGTGCTCATTAAATTGCTAGGCAATGCAAAGGTGAGAATGCTTTAATTTCAGGATAATGCCTCCGCGTTATGACTTAGTAGTTTTATTTAATGGGCCAATTTAGTGGGAGATTATGCTGTCTGCGGCTTACCCAGTGAGACAGCTTTAGAGTGCTGGGCTTCCTTCTGCACAGGCAGCTCAATTCAGATCGTCCGCCTGGCTGTGCCTGAAGGCCCATCATTTACCTGGAAGCCCTGTGTCAACTCTATGTCATCTCCGACAGCACAACAAATTAAACCCTGGGAGGAAAACACTTTGAAAAAACTTTCCCCCGGTTCTCTATTGTCTAATTCTCATTTTTATTCTTCAGCCTGAAATGTACCTGTGAAAAATGCTTCACCTATGAAAATCAAATCATCCCTCTGAAATTTAAGCAGGTGATCCTGGGACGGGTGTATTATTCAGACTGATTAAACTGCCAGTGGGCCAAGACACATACGCCACACATGAGCAGATGCGGAGTCTGGCTGGGGCAGGATATCGATGCATTAGTGGAAAGGCTCACCGCTTGCCTTCTTCTGGCTGAATCTGACCCAAGCACTGACAAGGTGACCCGCATTGGTGATGGCCTGGATACGCCCGTGGCAGAAGAAACTTAATAATAATAATTATGGTATTTGTTAAGTGCTTAACTATGTACCAGGCACTGTACTAAGCGCTGGGGTGGATACAAGCAGATCGGGTTGGACACAGTCCCTGTCCCAAGTGGGTCTCAAGTCTCAATCCCCTTTTTACTTATGAGGTAACTGAGGCCCAGAGAAGTTAAGTGACTTGCCCAACGTCACACAGCTGACAAGTGTCAGTTCTTGGCCTCTTCTGTTCTCCATTTACACTCACTCCCTTGGTGAACTCATTCGCTCTCACGGCTTTGACTACCATCTCTACGCAGATGACACGCAGATCTACATCTCCGCCCCTGTCCTCTCCCCCTCCCTTCAGGCTCGCATCTCCTCCTGCCTCCGGGACGTCTCCACCTGGATGTCGGCCCGCCACCTAAAACTCAACATGAGCAAGACTGAGCTCCTCATCTTCCCTCCTGAGCCCGGTCCTCTCCCAGACTTCCCTATCACCGTGGATGGCACGACCATCCTTCCCGTCTCTCAGGCCCGCAATCTCAGTGTCATCCTTGACTCATCTCTCTCGTTCACCCCGCACATCCTATCCGTTACCGAGATCTGCCGGTTTCACCTTTACAATATCGCCAAGATCCGCCCTTTCCTCTCCACCCAAACGGCTACCTTACTGCTATGGGCTCTTGTTATATCCCGGCTAGACTACTGTGTCAGCCTTCTCTCTGATCTCCCTTCCTCCTCTCTCGCCCCGCTCCAGTCTATTCTTCACCCCGCTGCCCGGCTCATCTTCCTACAGAAACACTCTGGGCATGTCACTCCCCTTCTTAAACACCTCCAATGGTTGCCTATCAACCTCCGCTCCAAACAAAAACTCCTCACTCTAGGCTTCAAGGCTCTCCATCACCTTGCCTCTTCCTACTTCTCCTCCCTTCTCTCTTTCTACTGCCCACCCCACACACTCCGCTCCTCTGCCGCCCACCTCCTCAACATCCCTCGGTCTCGCCTATCCCGCCGTCGACCCCTGGGCCACGTCCTGCCGCGATCCTGGAATGCCCTCCCTCCTCACCTCCACCAAACTGATTCTCTTCCCCTCTTCAAAACCCTACTTAAAACTCACCTACTCCAAGAGGTCTTCCCAGACTGAGCTCCTCTTCTCCCTCTACTCCCTCTGCCATCCCCCCTTTACCTCTCCGCAGCTAAAGCCTCTTTTTCCCCTTTTCCCTCTGCTCCTCCCCCTCTCCCTTCCCATCCCCTCAGCACTGTACTCATCTGCTCAACTGTATATATTTTCATTACCCTATTTATTTTGTTAATGAAATGTACATCGCCTCGATTCTATTTAGTTGCCATTGTTTTTACGAGATGTTCTTCCCCTTGACTCTATTTATTGCCATTGTTCTTGTCTGCCTGTCTCCCCCGATTAGACTGTAAGCCCGTCAAATGGCAGGGACTGTCTCTATCTGTTGCCGACTTGTTCATTCCAAGTGCTTAGTACAGTGCTCTGCACATAGTAAGAGCTCAATAAATACTATTGAATGAATGAATGAAGTGGCAGAGTTGGGATTAGAACCCATGACCTCTGACTCCCAAGCCCGGGCCCTTTCCACTGAGCCACGCTGCTTCTCATAACTTGTGTCATGTGATTTACTTGTGTCTTAATGGGGATAAAGGGAGTGACAGAAGCCTGGGCTTGGAAGTCAGAGGACCTGGGTACTAATCCTGGCTCCGTCACTGGTCTGCTGTGTGATGTTGGGCTGGTCGATTCACTTCTCTGGGCCTCAGTTACCTCATCTATAAAATGGAGATAAAGACTGTGAGCCCCATGAGGGACAAGGACTATGTCCAACCTGATTAATTTGTATTTACCCCAGAGCCTAGAATAGTGCTTGGCACATAATAAATGCTTATCAAATACCATAATTATTATTGTTATTGTCTGCTTCGGGGGAGCTGCAAACCCTATGATAACCCACTAAATTGGCCCATTAAATAAAGTTACTAAGTCATAATGCAGGAGCATTATCCTGAAATTAAAACCACTTGTCTGTTGTTGACTTTGGGCAGGTCACTTCATTATTCGGTACCTCAATTATTATCTCATCTATAAAATGGGGAGTCAATACCTTTACTCCTTCCTACTTAGATTGTGAGCTCTGTGTGGATCAGGGAATGTATCTAACCTGATTATCTTGTATCTTCCCCGATATTTAGAACACTGCTTGACACATAGCAAGTGCTTAAAAAATACCACAGTTTATTATTATTGTTATTATCATTAATGATAAAAGGCTTTACCCCATACGGGCCACATATCCATCAAGGAATTCATTACTAGTAGTTTGTATCAATTCACAGTGGATGTGTACACTACTCAAAAGAGCACAGAAATACCCATCAAGCTATCTGTTATGAGTAGTTTGTATCAATTCGCAATGGATGTGTATCCTAGTGGAAAGAGCAAGAACTAGGACCCAGGAGACCCAAGTTTAAATATTTGCTCTCCCACTCATCTTCCGTCTGTCCTTGGGCAAGTCACTGAAGTTCTCTGACCCTCAGTTTCGTCACCTGTAAAAGACCTATCAATCAATCTATGGAATTTTTTGAACACTTACTATGTACAGAACCCTGTGCTGTTTGGGAGAGTACCACACAGCAGAGTTGGTGGACACAATCCTTAACTACAAGGAATTTACAATCTACAAAGGGAGGCAGGCATTAAAATAGATGATAGAGTATAAGAATATTTGTATAGACTTTGGGGGATGTAGGCAATAATGAAAGTGTTTAAGGAGTACACAGCCCTCACTGTGTTCAAAGTCAACACAGATGTGAGGGTGGATAGGAGAAACGAAGGGCTGATTTTTAGGAGGTTCTTGAAGGAGATGTGATTTTAGGAGGGTTTTGAAGGTGGAGAAAGTGGTGGACTCTTGGTTATGAAGAGGTAGGGAGTTCCAGGCCCAAGGGAGAATGTAGGTATGGGATCAACAGTGGGATAGATGAGGTCAAGGTACAGAGAGTAGGTTGCCATTAGAGGAGCAGAATGTGCAGGTTACATTGTAGTAGGACATCAATGAGGTTACGTAGGCAGGTGGGAGTTGACTGAGTGTCTTAACACCACAATGTAAGGAGTTTCTATTTGTTGCAGAGGTGGAAAGGCAACCATGGAAGGCTTTTGAGGAGTGGGGAAATATGGAGTGAGCGTTTTTTTTGGAGGAAAAATCATCCGAGTAGCAGAGTGAAGTATGGTGGGGCGATAGGGAGAGACAGGATGCAGGGAGATCAATAAGGATAACAATAATAATAACAATGGCATTTGTTAAGCGCTTACTATGTGCAAAGCACTGTTCTAAGCGCTGGAGAGGATACAAGCTGATCAGGTTGTCCCACATGGGGCTCACAGTATTAATCCCCATTTTACAGATGAGGTAACTGAAGCACAGAGAAGTTAAGTGACTTGTCTAAAGTCACACAGCTGACAAGTGGCTGAGCCAGGATTTGAACCCATGACCTCTGACTCCTAAGCCCGTGCTTTTTCCACTGAGCCAGGACTGATGCAGTAGTCAAGATGCAAAGTGATGAGTGCTTGGAACAGCGTGACAGCAGTCCGGATGGAGAGGAAAGAGAGGAGTTTAGAGATATTGTGAAGGTAGAACCAACATGATATCATGACAGATTTAATATGTGGGTTGAGTAACAGAGAGGAATCAAGGATAACACTGAGTTTATGGGCTTGTGAGACAGAGAGGATGATGACATGTCTACAATGACAGGAAAGTCTAGGGGAGTCTAGCAGCTTGGGTGGGAAGATGAGGGGTTATGTTTTGAACATGTTAAGGTACTGAATGCTTTAAAACACCACTTAAATAGCATACAGATAGCAGCAGCAGAGAGGGCTAGTGCCATGGTAAGAGTACACAGTGAAACAAATTCTCAGACAATGCTGCTTCTCTGATGAAAACTAGGAGCCAGTTCCTGAGGGAAGATATATTTGGATTATTTGACCAGTTCCACCATCCCCCACACCTAAGGGAGGGAGGAGGAAACTAGGAGGGTCACTCCATGGTGCTTCTCTTGGGCAACTCAGATGAACCAGAGAGAGGGATTCGTGAGGAAGTGGGGGGCCAAGATGGAAGAAGAAGACCACCCTCAGCCATCTTAAGGGGAGGGGGAGTGAGCTGTGTGCTTGGGAGAGCAAGAACTTAAACACCGGGATGCCCACAGGGAAAGTCTGAGGGTCTTAGAGGGAAAAATAGTAGATCCAGGGAAAGGCAATTTTGAAATGGATTTGTTTTCATTTGTTTAGAATTTATTAAACACCGGGGAGATCTCTGATCTTGGTGTCTGCCTGTGGTAAGGGGCTGGGGGAGAAGTTCCGGTTACCCCTATGGTCTGTAAGCTCGATGTGTCTGTTTATTGCTATATCGTACTCTCCTAAGTACTTACCACAGTGCTCTGCACACAGTAAGTGCTCGATAAACACAATTGGCTGATAGGGAGACACGTGGTCTGGAGCGCTATAGGTGAGGGAAGGTGCGCTTTGTCCGTGAGGATCCAGTAGCCAGCCCCAGGTTGGGGTGGAAGGATAGAGGGGTGAAGGGTAGCCCCTGATGATTTTTACACTTTAGGGCAGATTCCTGGACTTCTGTCATAGAATGGTGGTAGTGATAGAGTTGCAATTCTAAAAGAGAACTTCTTATCTTCTCACCCAAACCTGCCTCCCTCTGATTTCCCATCACTGTAGATGGCACCACTATCCTTCCTGTCTCACAAACCTGTAACCTTGGCGTTATCCTTGACTCCTCTCTCTCTCATGCAACCCACATATTCAATCCATCACTAAATCCTGTCAGTTCGACATTCACAACATCACTAAAATCCACAACATTGTTAAAATCCTCCCTTTGCTCTCTTTCCAAACTGTTGCCATGTTAATCCAAATCACTCATCCTATCCCACTTGGATTACTGTATTAGCCTCCTTGCTGACCTTCCGGCCTTCTGTCCCTTCCCCACTCCAGTCCATACTTCACTGCTACTCAGATCATTTTTCTACAAAAACATTCAGGGCCATGTTTCCCCACTCCTCAAAAATTTCCAGTGGTTGTCCATGCACCTTCGCATCAAACAGAAACTCTTCATCATTGGTTTTAAAGTAATCAGTCACATTGTCCCCTCCTACCTCACCTCACTACTCCCCTATTATAACCGAGCCCATCCACTTCGCTCCTCTAATGCTAACCTCCTCACTGTACCTCAATCTCATCTATCTCACTGCTGATCTCTCACCCACATCCTGCCTCTAGTTGGGACACCCTCCCTTCTCATATCCATCAGACAATTACTCTCTGCCACTTCAAAGTCTTATTGAAGGCACTTCTCCTAGATGCCTTCCCTGACTAAGCCCTCTTTTCCTTTTCTTCAACTCCCTTGTGAGTCACCCTGACTTGCTCCCTCTATTCAACCCCCTTTCCAGCCCCACCACACTTATGTACATACACAGCACTTGGAACAGTGCTTGGCATATAGTAAGCGCTTAACAAATACCATCATTATTATTATATCTATAGTTTACAGTAATGTTTGTCTTCCCCTTTAGACTGTAATCTTGTTGTGGGCAGGGAATGTGTCTATTTAGTTTATACTGTACTCTTCCAACCGCTTATTACAGTGCTCTGCACACAGTCAATGCTCAATATGACTGACTGACTGCAGAGATTCAGGGGGCAGTGAGTAGGATGGCCTTAAACACTCCAGAAGAACTAGAGGGCTTAAGGTAGCAATGGAGGCTGACTCTGATTCAGGAGCTTCTAAAATGACTCCAGAGGCTCATTTGGTCTGGATTTAAGGCAGATCAAATGCTGCACTGCCCTCAAGAATGGAAGGGCTATGTTTGAGCCAAAGTTTTTTTGGAAAGAAGAACAAGGAGGAAAAAGAAGAAACAGCTCGAGGTGTCACCACATGAACATCAACAGCATAACGAGCAACCTGTGGGCAGGGAACGTGTCTACTGACTCTGTTATATTGTAACCTCCCAGAACGCTTTGTACAGGGATCTGCAGTCACTAAGTGCTCAATAAATATGATTGATTGATTTTGTATGCTCAATATGTCTGGGATTGTGGATCCCTCATTGGACATTCCAGCCACCCTCATGCTCATCGGTGGATTTCACTGTCAGTGATGTTTGCTTAAAAAATCGGAAGACAGCGGTGTGGCCTAGTAGAAAGAGCATGGGCCTGGGAGTCAGAGAACCTAGATTCTAATGCCGGCCCCTCCCCCTACTTGCTGTGTGACCTTGGGCAAGCCATTTCACTTCTCTGGGCCTCAGTTAACTCATCTATAAAATAGGTAATAAGACTGTGAGCCCCATGTGGGACAGGGAATATGTCCGACCCGATCTGCTTGTATCCATCCCAAAACTAAGTACAGTGCCTGGCACATAGAACGCACTTTAAAAATACCACAATTATTAATATTATGTGTGAATGCCTTTGATCAAATCACTTAACTTCTCTGTGCTTCAGTTTTTTCATCTGTAAAACTGGAATTAAGAAACCTACTTCCTCCATGATCTGCTCACCTTGTAACTATCATTCATTCATTCAATCATATTTATTGAGCGCTTACTGTGTGCAGAACACTGTACTAAGCATTTGGAAAGTACAATTCTGCAAAAAATCGGCAATCCCTGCCCACAATGGGCTTGCTAAGTACAATGTTTGATGCATAGTACGTGCTTAACAAAATACCTCAATTATATATAGTATTGCATTTCATCCTGTTTTCAGGGAACCTTAACAAAAAAGCAGTTGTTAACTCATTTCAACTCCCATCCCAGATTGCGAGGGACAGAGATCATAATAATAATAATAATAATACTACTAATAATAATGTTGGTATTTGTTAAGGCTTACTATGTGCCAAGCATTGTTCTAAGCGCTGGATCTATTCTGTCCCAGTGCTTAGTACAGTGCTTTTAATGCAGTAAGTGCTTAACAAATACTCTCACTACTACTGCTCCTAGGAAGTAGGTTTTAATGCCCATTTAACAAGTACAAGGAGTATTCCCCAAAGAACACAGAGAATAATAACCAATTTGCTCCAGGACAACCAGTAAGTCAGCATCTCATTTGAGAAAAAAGCTCGAAAAAGCGCCTCAAATCCCACCTTTCCCAAAATGCTTGACAATGTTCCATCTCTGAATAGTTATTATTTCACATGAGCAGACCCAGAGAAGACAGTTATTAAGAAGTGCTGAGTGTCTGATTTCAGTTGGAGAAAACAAGGTCACGGCAATGGTAGAGGTAACTGGGTGCCCCATTTTCCTCATCAGAGTCCTATACCCTCAAATGACAATCTGACTCCATGTGTACAGGAAAATCAATGACCTATAATCACATTGCACAATCATGAACCAAGGAATTTGTGGAAAGAAACACCTAATAAACCTTAATTGCAGCCTCTCTTCCTGGTCCATATTATGAGCTCTGATAAGTATTGATGAATATGGCATGAAGCCAAAAACAAGGGAAATAGTAGTACAGTGATGAGGGTAATAAGAGATGGAAGCTTTGAAAATGGACTCCAAGCCTTTTAAAACTGAATAACAAATTTCCCTTCGAAGACTGACAGACAACTAACTGGCTGCCGTTTCTCTGAAAGGCTGATCAGAACGATAGAGGTAAAGAAATGTACAGTGTCTCCAAACACAAAGAAGTTTATTTTTATTAGTTACTTTGGCAAACCACGCATGTATTTCAATATGTAACGCTAAAGAAGTGGTCTGGTCTAGTGAAAGGACCCTGGACCTGAGACTCAGAAGATGTGGGCGCTAATCCTGGCTCTGCCCCCTGTCTATGTGACCTTGGACAAATCACTTAACTTCTCTGTATCTCAGTTTCCTCATCTGTAAAATGGGGATTCAGTGGGATTTTTTAAGCCCCATGTGAGGGAGAGAGATGATGTCGGACCTAATTAGCTTGGATTTACCCTAGCACTCTCTAAAGTGCTTGGAACATAGTAACCCCTTAACAAATACCATAATTATCATTATTATCTTAATGTGTAGGCAAGAAACCTGCAGATAGATTTAGACATCTTTTAGGCTGTCATCATGTATTGCTTTTGTTCTGCTCACAAACAAAACCTATGCCATGGCTAAAATAAAAGAGAGGGGATGGTGTTAGGGCCTGGGAAGGGAGGAGGGGAAGAGAAAGTCAGAGTAGACACAGTTGTTTTCACACCTTGGGCCTTGAAGAAGTTGTTAAATAATGGATACATCTCTAGACCAGTTAAAATTAAGCATTGATCTTGACACATCAACTTCTAAGTGTTATTGATTAGATGGAACATGGCTTATGCGCAGGATAAATACAAAGATTAAAAAAAAATCTGTGGCCCTTGGCCTTTGAATTATAATAGGAACTCTGGGGTTTAAAGTTGAACTCTACTCCCTAGGAGGTAGAAAAAAGGTATAGTTTTCACTATATATTGTCTAGTAGACAAACAATTCAGAAGCGGCAGGGCAAAATATTACCTACACAGATTGCCTGATCTCTGAACAAAGAAAACTCTAATATGCCGAATTTGTCAAAATAGAATGACCATGGGGATATCCTGACCTTTACCAAGAACTTCAGTAATTCACAGTGTTTACCTCCCCAAATGATATACCTTACTATGCTTTATCTCCCCCACGAAAATCAGTCTCTAGTTTTTTGGTCCTGCCTTCTTGGCTCTTATCACTTCTCCATAAGACATAACCAGGATTATCCACTTTAACTGAAATCCCAGCTTCCTCATGCCCAGATCTAGATTCACAGATGCTTAAGGGTTCTTTTATAATCACCCACACTCCCAGCCAATTATTGGTATATATTGAGTGCTTACTGTGTGCAGAGCACTGTGCTAAGCATTTGAGAGAGTATGATACAAGAGAGTAAGCTTGTTGTCTGCAGAGAATGTATCTGCTTACTCTGCATTGTATCATACTCTCCCAAGCACTTGGAACAGTGCTCTTCACAGAGTAAGTGCTCAATAAATGATTAATTGAGAGTTGGTAGATGCTATCCCTACCCTCAGAAAGCTTCCCATCAGCAATGTAACGATTGAACTCTCCAGAATACCTATCTCCCAGTGGATCACAAGTTCTTTGTCCTGTTTGCCTCACATCAACAGAAAATAATGATTCATAGTATTTAAGGGCTTATTATGTGCCAAACAGCTCCCTCCACATCACACCCCCACCCCTGCCCACGTCATAGCGTGACCCCCAAAACCAGTCACTCAGAGTTCTGCTGCACCGCTTCATTTCTAGGAATCCTCTATGTGCAGCAGCACGTAAAGAGGGTAACAACAGAGCAGGTGGCTAGGACAGTAATTGGGCAAATGTAATCACCTGTGTCCCATGGGCTTGGCAAAAGTAAGATTTTTATGCCATGCCCCTATGGCATTAGGCTATAAATCATTAGAATTTTTACAGCCCACTCAGACTGAACATTCAGCTCTGTGCATTACCCATCTAGACTGATGCTCTTCCCCAAGGGCAGGGAACGGGTCTATCAACTTTGTTGTATGGTACTCTCCCAAGTGCTTAGTAATAATAGTAATGATAATAATAGTGCTTGTTTAGCCCTTACTATGTACCAAGCACTTCAAAGCTCTCCATCACCATCCCCCCCTCCTACCTCACCTCCCTTCTCTCTTTCTACTGCCCACCCATTACTCTCTGCTCCTCTGCCACTCACTTCCTCACGGTCCCTCATTCATGCCTTCCCGCCGTCGACCCATGGCCCACATCCTACAGCTATCCTGGAATGCCCTCCCTCCTCACATCAGCCAAACTAACTCTCTTCCCCTCTTCAGAGACCTACTGAGTGCTCACCTCTTCCAGGAGGCCTTCCCAGACTGAGCCCCCCTTTCCCTCTGCTCTTCCTCCTCTCCCCTTCCCTCCCCACCCTCTGCTCTTCCCCCATCCCCTCCCCTCAGCACTGTGCTTATTTGTATATATTATTTATTACCCTATTTATTTTGTGGAGGTGTATATCTCCATGATTCTGTTTATCTTGATGATGATGTTTTGTTTTGTTTTGTTTTGTTTTGCTTTGCTGTCTGTCTCCCCCATTTAGACTGTGAGCCCATACATTCCAAGTGCTTAGTACATTAATTCATTCATTCAATAGTATTCATTGAGCGCTTACTATGTGCAGAGCACTGTATTAAGCACTTGGAATGTACAATTTGGCAATAGATAGAGACGATCCCTGCCCACTGATGGGCTTACAGTCTAATCGGGGGAAACAGACGGACAAAAACAAGTCAACTTAATAGCAATAAATAGAATCAAGGGGATGTACACCTCATTAACAAAATAAATAGGGTAATAAAAACACATACAAATGAGCACAGTGCTGAGGGGAAGGGAGAGGGGGAGGAGCAGAGGGAAAGGGGGAAAGGGGGCTTAGCTGAGGGAAGGTGTGGGGGGGCAGAGAGGGAGCAGAGGGAAAAGGGGAAGCTCAGTCTGGGAAGGCCTCTTGGAGGAGGTGAGCTCTCAGTAGAGCTTTGAAGAGGGCAAAAGAGTTAGTTTGGCGGAGGTGAAGAGGGAGGGCATTCCAGGACAGCGGGAGGACGTGGCCCAGGGGTCAACGGTGGGATAGGCGAGAATGGGGGATGGTGAGGAGGTGGGCGGCAGAGGAGCGAAGCGTGTGGGGTGGGCAGTGGAAAGAGAGAAGGGAGGAGAGGTAGGAAGGGGCAAGGTGATGGAGAACCTTGAAGCCCAGAGTGAGAAGTTTTTGTTTCTGTGGAGGTTAATAGGCAACCACTGGAGGCTTTTAAGGAATGGAGTGACATGCCCAGAATGTTTCCGCAGGAAGATGAGCCAGGCAGCAGAATGAAGCGGGGACTGGAGCGGGGAGAGAGAGGAGGAAGGGAGATCAGAGAGAAGGCTGACACAATAATCCAGCCGGGATATTATGAGAGCCTGTAGCAGTAAGATAGCCATTTGGGTGGAGAGCAAAGGGTGGATCTTGGCGACATTATAAAAGTGAGACTGGCAGGTCTTGGTGACGGATTGGATGTGTGGGGTGAATGAGAGAGCCGAGTCAAGGATGACTCCGAGGTTGCGGGCTTGAGAGACTGGAAGGATGGTCGTACCACCCATAGTGACAGGGAAGTCAGGAAGAGGACAGGGCTTGGGAGGGAAGATAAGGAGCTCAGTTTTGGACATATTAGTACAGTGCTCTGCACATAGTAAGTGCTCAATAAATACTACTGAATGAATTACAGGGTAGTCAGGTTGTCCTACGTGGGGCTCACAGTCATAATCCCTACTTTACAGATGAGGGAACTGAGGCCCGGAGAAGTTAAGTGGCTTGCCCAGGGTCACACAACAGACAAGTGGCAGAGCAGGGATTAGAACCCACATCCTCTGATTCCCAAGCCAGTGCTCTTTACACTAGGCCATGCTGCTTCTCACACATTAAGCACTCACCAAATCAATCATATTTTTTGAGTGCTTAATGTTGGTATTTGTTAAGCGCTTACTATGTGCAGAGCACTATTCTAAGCGCTGGGGGGGATACAAGGTGATCAGGCTGTCCCTCATGGGGCTCACAGTCTTCATCCCCATTTTACAGATGGGGTAACTGAGGCCCAGGGAAGTGAAGTGACTTGCCCACAGTCACACAGCTGACAAGTGGCAGAGCTGGGATTCAAACTCATGACCTCCGACTCCAAAGTCCGTGCTCTTTCCACTGAGCCATGCTGCTTCTCTTAATGTATGCAGAGCACTGAATTAAGTGTTTGGGAGCATGCAACAGACTTGGTAGACCTTTTCCCTGCCCACAGTGAACTTACAGTCTAGAGGAAATGACATTGTTTGATTGATTGGTTCCCCTCTTCACCTAGATGTGATTCCCATCTCCTCACATTGTCTCACTAGATTCAGTGAACCCAAGAATCTGCGGGCAGCCATCACGTGGCTCAATAAACAGTGACATTCCCTGCCTATGAGGAGCTTACAGTCTAGAGAGAGGATGTGACCAGGCGGTCTTATAGAGAGAGGATGTGGCTGGGGGTCCTCTATAAGGAGGATGTGGCTGGGAAGGTCTTCTAGAGGGCGGATGTGGATGAGCTTCTTTTAGAGGGAGGATGTGGCCAGGTTTGGTGGTGGTGGGGAGGGGTCCTCTAGAAGGAGGATGTGGCTGGAAATGAAATTTCCTATGTCATGACATCGTGCCGCCTACCCAGGTGATACACTTCCTGTTTGTGGTTTTGAGGGCCTTCCATGACCACCTCATCCAAGGCTAGGTTCATTTCATGGCTACCGTAAAGGTGTGGAAAAGGACCAGTGTAATGAGAAGCAACTCTAAAGGCTCGGTGAAGTCAGTGAAGTTCACTTTGAAGTGAGCAATCCCATAATCCTTCAACCAATCAGTGGAATGTATTGAACGATTTCTGTGTGCAGAGCACTCTATTAAGTGCTCAGGAGACTACAATAGTAATTGAGCTTGCATGTATGCTGCCTACGCTCATGGAGCTTACAGTCTAATAGCAGCATGGAAAGCAGCATGGCGTAGTGGATGGAACACGGGGCTAAGAGTGAGAAGGTCATAAGTTCTCATACTGGCTCCACCACTTGTCTGCTGTGTGACCTTGGACAAGTCACTTCACTTCTCCATGCCTCAGTGACCTCTTCTGTAAAACGGGGATTGAGGCTGTAAGTCCCACGTGGGACAGGGACTGTGTTTAATCCGATTTGCTTGTATCCATCCCAGCGCTTAGTACAATGCCTAGCACATAGTGCTTAAGTATCATAATTATCATCATTAGTAGTAGTAGTAGTAGTAGTAGTAGTAGTACAACTGGGTTCATGCTCAGCTTCCAGGATCCCTTTCAGCAAACCAATTATTTTACCCAGTGAAAGGCTTGGATGACCTAAACAACATGACTCCGAAGCAAGTGAGTCTTCCTTATGGGTTCCACAAAAATGACAATCACTGGATATGAGATCCAGTCTTTCTAGATCTTTCTAGATGTCATGGCTTGTTCCTAGACCCTTCCTCACCTGAGGATGATCATAAAAATGATAATGATAAGAAATAGTATTTATTCAGCATTTACTCTATGTATCTAATACTGTGGTGAACATTGGGTGAGATAGATGACCAGACGGAATATGATCCTGTTCCATTGGGGGCTCACAGTCTAAAAGGGAAGGAGACACAGCGTTATCTCCAGTGTTCAGATGAAGAAACTGAGGTTCAGAGAAATTAAATGATTGGCCAAAGTTCACCCAGCAGGCAAATGGCAGAGATGGTTTTAGAACTCATGTCTCCATGACTCCCAATCCTGGTTTCCTTCCACTAGGCCACACTGTCTCCCTCCTAACACTATGTATGTTTAAAATAGAAACATTTACTATTCTGTATCTATCTTGGGCATTTTTCCCACATCAAGAATGTCAGTCCAAAAGTATTATGAATGTTGAACTGCTTAATCAATCTACCAAAGAATTGTAATAGAAAATATCTACAAACTTAATAAGTGTACCCCACAATTTGAATACAATTAGCAGAAATCATAATTACTCCTTGCAGTTAACCTACACTAAACTTTTTTTATTCATTCAATCATATTTACTGAGTGCTTACTGTGTGCAGAGCACTGTACTAAGTGCTTGGAATGTACAATTCGGCAACAGATAGAGACAATCCCTGCCAACACAGTCTAAACCGGGGAGACAGACAACAAAACAGAACAAAGCAAAACAAGTAGTCTGGCATCAATATCATCAAGATGAATAGAATCATAGATATAAACACACCATTAACAAAATAGAGTAATAAATAATATATACAAATAGGCACAAGGGCTGTGGGGAGGGGAAGGGGGAAGAGCAGAGGAAGGGAGAAGGGCGAATGGGGAGGGGAGGAGGAGCAGAGGGAAAGGGAGGGTTTAGTCTGGGAAGGCCTCCTGGAGGAGGTGAGCTCTCAGTAGGGCTTTGAAGAGAAGAGAGTTTGGCAGATGTGAGGAGGAAGGGCATTCCAGGTCAGCGGTAGGACATGAGCCAGGGATCGATAGCATGACAGATGCTCTCAGATATAGCATAATAGAGATAAAGCAATTTCTAGATACTGATGATGCTTTATCCAAAGTTAGAGCACTCAGATGTAGCATAGGAGAGATGAAGCAATTTCTAGATACTGATGGTGCTTAGTCCAAAGTTAGTCATCTCCCTATTATAAGGTTTACTATGACTTTCTTTCTCCTGACAAACTCCATTAATAATTTTCTCATACATAGTTTTAATTACCTTTAGGAGATGTCCACGCATTTTGGGATTCTAACATTTTTAACATTTGCTGTGGAAAAATACTGAAAGTAAATTTAGGGTAATAAGTGTTCTTCTTTAATCAGGGGGTGGCCGGGGGCGGGGGGGGAGACAAGTGAAGGAGCATGGTGAGAGTCAGGAGATTAGGGTTATAGTTCCAGATAGAGTAGCAGCATGGCTCAGTGGAAAGGGCACGGTCTTGGGAATCAGAGGGCATGGGTTTGAATCCCAGCTCTGCCACTTGTCAGCTGTGTGACTGTGGGCAAGTCACTTCACTCCTCTGTGCCTCAGTTACCTCATCTGTAAAACGGAGATTAAGACTGTGAGCCTCGCGTGGGACAATCTGATTACCCTGCGTCTACCTCAGCGCTTAGAACAGTGCTCTGCACATAGTAAGCGCTTAACAAATACCAACATTATTACTATTAATATTATTCATTTGCCTGCTGTGTGACCTTGGTCAAGTCATTTATTTTCTTTGAGCCTCAGTTTCTTCATTTGCAAAATATGGATCAATCAGTGGTATTAAGTGCTTACTGTGTGTATAGCACTGTACTAAGCGCTTTGGAGAGCTGGTGAACAAGTTCCCCACCCACAAGGTACTTACAGTCTAGAGGTAACAGAATCTAGAGGGTTTGTCTTCCGGCCCTCTTAGGCTGCATTTTATCTGATCATCCAATGCAATCCCAACTTTTAGCATAGTTTTGGGCTCATGGTAAGCACTTCGTGAATACCATGACTATTTTTAACTCTGTCACATTTTACAAGCCTCAACTAAAAAGAACAAATGTAAGTTTGACACTTGTATTTAACTAGACTATTATCAGACTTTTTTGTTAGCACCGCTTTTGGCTGTTTGTTATAAAATTAGTTCTTTTGGGATTAATACAGACTTTATCTTGGTGTAGATCTTTGTTTAAAAAATGCTAAGCCAAATTATATAATTGCTAGTTCACCATAAAAACTTTTATGCAAGAAGTGCCCAGTTATTGACAATCACGCCTATTAATGTGTGACAATAAAATTCAGAAAGCATAATCTCTTTAGAATTACTCTCTGTCTAAAGCGAGGGCTACTATCTTTTATAAATTTAAAGGAAACTTAAATCGGGAGAAATGCTTTTACCTACAGCCATTACTAAACATGGTTAGTTACATGGTGAATAATAAAAGGTGCTTTTATCAAAGATTGCTTTATATTTCTTGATAACATGCACGTATATCTGGCATACAGAGACTCACAAGGGCATATCTTAGAAATGCCCCTTTTGGGGATTCAGTCCTTAAAAATAATAGCAGTGTACAGAGCAAATAGTTCAGATATAAAGTCTTGCAACTGCTTTACTATTTACATATCTGGAGAAAATGTACAGCTCTAGAGCGTGGCTCAGTGGAAAGAGCATGGGCTTGGGAGTCAGAGGTCATGAGTTCGAATCCCAGCTCTGCCACTTGTCAGCTGTGTAACTGTGGGCAAGTCACTTAACTTCTCTGTGCCTCAGTTACCTCATCTGTCAAATGGGAATTAACTGTGAGCCTCACGTGGGACAACCTGATTACCCTGTATCTACCCCAGCACTTAGAACAGTGCTCTGCACATAGTAAGTGCTTAACAAATACCAAAATACCAAACTATTATTATGGAGAAGCTTCACCAACTGAACAACTGCAAACTAAAAGCCTATGATGGCAGAAAGCCAAAGGTCAAAAAAGAATGCCCCTAACAGAAAGAGAGAGCAGGCATTCCTGCATAGAGTTGGCAAGTGGGGAAGGGACGAGTGAGAATCAGCAGGGGTAGGGGCTGATGCAGTCATTCAGTCAGCAGTTAATACTATTTATTGAGCACTTACTACATACAGATCACTGTAGTAAGCATTTGGGAGAGTAGACTAGAATAATAAAGTGACTTGCCCAAGTTCACACAGCACAGAAGTGGCGGAGCCGAGACTAGAACCCATGTACTTTTGACTCCTAGGTCCATGTACTTTCCACTAGGCCATGCTGCTTGGCTGCAAACAGGGAGTGTTCATTAAATACCACTGATTGATTAATTGATCTTTGAGCAACTCCACATTTCCAGTGAGGACAAAAGGACAGGGTTTAAATTTAGGCAAATAAAGATTTGGGTTAGATCATCTACCAAGTGCTTAGTATGGTGCTCTGCCCACAATAAGCTCTCCCCCTTCCCAATCTACATCCCTCTAATCTGTAAACTCACTGTGGACAGGGAATGTGTCTGTTTATTGTTGTATTGTACTCTCCCAAGTGCTTAGTACAGTGCTCTGCACATAGTAAGTGCTCAATAAATATGACTGAATAAATGACCTGAAAGATAAATACGATGGATTGATTGATTACGGCTGTTGAGTCCAGGACAGAGGAGGTAACAGGGGTGAGATTTGCATGAGAGCTATTTGGGTGGATTATGAATGTGTCTTGGCCCCCTAACAAATTTACCAATCCCTAGTAAAAGGTGCTGAATTATAACCCACCGCGGTGCTGGGGCCCATATGATTGACATCTGCCGGTCATATGGCACAATCTGACGACGACCTGGCACCTGCCTCTCATTAACACCCATGCAGTCAGTCTGTCAATCATACTTACTGAACACTTACTATGTGCAGAGTATTGTAATAATAATAATAATAATGGTATTTGGTAAGCGCTTACTATGTGCAAAGCACTATTCTAAACCCTGGGGGGATACAGGGTGATCAAGTTGTCCCACATTGGGGCTCACAGAATTCATCTTCATTTGACAGATGAGGGAACTGAAGTACAGAGAAGTTAAGTGACTCGCCCACAGTCACACAGCTGACAAGCGGTGGAGCAGTGATTCGAACCCATGACCTCTGACTCCCAAGCCCAGGCCCTTTCCACTGAGCCACGCTGCTTCTCAAGCACTTGGGAGAGTACAGTATAACATTATAACAGACGCATTCCTTACCCACAACAAGCTATCAGTCTAGAGAGGGGGAGACGGACATTAATATAAACTACAGATACGGACATAAGTGTTGTGGGGCCGGGAGCGGGGTTGAATAAAAGGAACAAGTCAAGGCAATGAAAAAGGGATTGGGAGAAGAGGAAAGGAGGGCTCAGGCAGGGAAGGCCTCTCGCACTCTAAAGGGCTGGAGACTTCATCTGGAGAGTCCTCATGACCCATGCAAATTTTTCTCCAAGTGGAACCACAGTCATACCCGATCAGTCAGTAATTTCTCCTTTACTAAAATATTTTTGATTCTTCCCTTAGTAGTGGTTCAGTCCACCAGGGCAATCCCATTCTAACCTCGGCTCCTCCCGTCTAACTGGGCGACCTTGGAAAAATTGGTGAAGCACCTTCCACTTGGATTTTCCCCACAGTAGAAAAGGGATATCATTTATCATCCAGAAGCTGTACAGCACTATGGTGGAGCCTAACTAATCGACTTCAATGTGTTTTTAAAAGATGAAGTGCTCTGAAAATGTGAAATACCATAATAGTTCAAGTGGTATATTTATATTTTTGGATGGACAGATATCCAATTACCAAGGCAGAACATGAAGGTTACAGAGAGCACAGAAGGAAGTGAAGCAGCATGGCATAGTGGATAGAGCACGGGCCTGAGAGTCACAAGGACATGGGTTCTAATCCCAACTCCACCACTTGTCTGCTGTGTGGCTTTAGGCAAGTACTTCACTTCTCTGTGCCTCAGTTACCTTATCTGTAAAATGGGGAATGAGACTGTGAGTTCCACGTGGGACTGTGTCTAATCCGATTTACTTGTATCCACCCCAGTGCTTAGTACAGTGCCCTGCACATAGTAAGCACTTAACAAATACCATAAATATTATTATTATTATTGTTATTATTATTATGGAATACCTGGGACTGGTCTGGAGTAGAAGATAAACTATGATTCGATGAATAGGAGCGAGATCCTTGAAACACTTGAATAATAATAATAATATTGGTATTTAAGCGCTTACTATGTGCAGAGCACTGTTCTAAGCACTGGGGTAGATACAGGGTAATCAGGTTGTCCCACGTGAGGCTCACAGTCTTCATCCCCATTTTACAGATGAGGGAACTGAGGCACTGACAAGTGGCAGAGCTGGGATTACTGGGGCATGGGTCGAGACTTGCACAGAACTAATAAAAATATTCATCTTAATAATAATGGTGGTATTTATTAAGCACTTCCTATGTGACAGGCACTATACTAAGCTCTGGGTGGATATAACCAAATTGGGTTGGCCACAGTCCCCATCCTGCATGGCACTCACAGTCTTAATGCCTATTTTACAGTTGAGGTAACTAAGGCACAGAGAAGTGAAGTGACTTGCCCTAAGCCACACAGCAGACACCTGGCAGAGCCAGAATTAGAATCCTTGACCTTCTGCCTCCCAGGCCCTGTTCTATCCACTACGCCATGCTAGACATTGTTAGGGGTGACCGTGGAAGAATAACGAGGCGGGCTACCGGTGGCATTTAACCAATCTAGCGCCCAGGGCCTGAACAGACACACCATGTATCTGCCGGCTCCAACCTGGATTCACCTGGATTCATATTCCTGGGAGAAAGGCGGCCCCGATACAGGATAACCTCATCCATGCACCAGGTGCGGGATGGCTCAACTCCAGGAAGGTAGTCTTTATCTCACAAACATGGGGTTAGACAACATACAGCAAGGACAAACCCAAATGTTTGGAGAGCAGAAAAATACCAGATTTGGTTGGGAGGACACTTCTCAAGGTGATAACGCTCCCGTAGCCCCTCTCCCTCTACTACTACTACTAATTAATAATGATAGTATTTGTTAAGTTCTTACTATGTGCAAGGCACTGTACTAAGTGCTGAGGTAGCTACAAACAAATCGGGTTGGACACGGTCCCTGTCCCACGTGAGCTCACAGTCTCAATCTCCATTTTCCAGATGAGGCAACTGAAGCCCAGAGAAGTAAAGTTCATTCAATCGTATTTATTGAGGACTTACTATGCCCAGAGCACTCTATTAAGCACTTGGGCAAGTCAGCTGAAGCGACTTGTCCAAGGGCACCCAGCAGACACCTAGCAGAGCCAGAATTAGAACCCATGACCTTCTGACTTTCAGGCCTGTGCTCTCTCCACTACACCATGTCTACTGGGTCTAATCCCTGCTCCGCCGTTTGTCTGCTGGGTGACCTAGGGCAATTCACTTCACTGGGCCTCAGTTGCCTCATCTGTACCAGGAAGCAGCATGGTTCAGTGGATAGAGCCTGGGCTTTGGAGTCAGAGGTCCTACTTAAAACTCACCTCCTCCAAGAGGCCTTCCCAGACTGAGCTCCCCTTCTCCCTCTACTCCCTCTGCCGTCCCCCTTCACCTCTCCGCAGCTAAACCCTCTTTTCCCCCCATTTCCCTCTGCTCCTCCCCGTCTCCCTTCCCATCCCCTCAGCATTGTACTCGTCCTCTCAACTGTATATATTTACATTACCCTATTTATTTTGTTAATGAAATGTACAGTGCCTTGATTCTATTTAGTTGCCATTGTTTTTATGAGATGTTCTTCCCCTTGACTCTATTTATTGCCATCGTTCTTGTCTGTTCGTCTCCCCCGATTAGACTGTAAGCCCGTCAAACGGCAGGGACTGTCTCTATCTGTTGCCGACTTGTTCATTCCAAGCACTTAGTACAGTGCTCTGCACATAGTAAGCGCTCAATATATACTATTGAATGAATGAATGAAAGGTCATGAGTTCGACTCCCAGCTCTGCCACTTGTAAGCTGTGTGACTGTGGGCAAGTCACTAAACTTCTCTGTGCCTTAGTTCTCTCATCTGTAAAATGGGGATTAAAAGTGTGTGAGCCCCACGTGGGACAACCTGATTACCCTGTATCTCCCCCAGCGCTTAGAACAGTGCTTGGCACATAGTAACAAATACCAACATTATTATTATTATTATTATTAATAAAAGCGATTAGGGCTAGCAAGGTCTAGTGGCTAAAACATGGGCTTGGAAGTCAGAGTATATGGGTTCTAATCCAGGCTCTGCTACTTTTCTCCCATGTGACCGGGGGCAAGTCCCTTAACTTCTCAGTGCCTCAGTTACTTCATCTGTAAAATGGGGATTAAGACTGTGAGCCCCATGTGGGACAACCTGCGTGGCTTGGTGGAAAGAGCTCGGGTTTAGGAGTCAGAGGTTGTGGGTTTGAATCTCGGCTCTGCCACTTGTCAGCTGTGTGACTGTGGGCAAGTCACTTCACTTCTCTGGGCCTCTGTTACCTCATCTGGAAAAATGGGATTAAGCCTGTGAGCCTCAACAACCTGATTACCCCGTTCCTACCCCAGCGCTTAGAACAGTGCTCTGCACATAGTAAGTGCTTAACAAATACCAAGATTATTATTATTACCCCAGCGCTTAGAACAGTGCTTGGCATATAGTAAGAGCTTAACAAATACCATAATAATAAGGGAAGGCAGACAGAGATCCCCAGGAGACAAATCATAATAAAGCAAAGGGAAAGGAAGTGGTTCATTCAATCATATTGATTGAGTGCTTTCTGTTGGCAGAGGACTGTACTAAGTGCTTGAGAGAGTACAATATAATAATAAAAGGGGTTGAATTTGATTATTCCAAGGAAGAGAGAGTGGCTTTTCAATTGCTGATGCTTCAACGAACAATTTCTTAATTGAGTGCCAGGGAGAAGTGCTCAAGGAATCTTGCTCTTACTTATAGAGCTAGCATTGATTTAGCTTTGTTAAAATACTCCGTTCCTCTGACTTAGTGCATGATGCTTTCATCCCATTCATTTATTAAGTCATGATTACTTCTATCAGTAAGAGTTCAACACAGTGAAAAACCCTCTACAGATTCGATTTATGAATAAGGCTAAATGCGAATACAATACGGTAACCTTACCTGTTATATTGCAGTAAACGTATATTGGTCTGAGAGGCCCACTTCCATCCGAGTCCACCTGGAAAAAACCTGATGGATTTCCTTTGTGTCTGTAGGCTTCACAGGATTGTTCATAGATAGCTGAAAAAGAGACAGGGTTAGTCAGAATGATTTGATTTACACTACCTAAATTTGTTATAATTCAATTTCCTAAACTCTCTCTCCCCTCTCTGCCTCAGCCTAAAACTGCCATGTGTAACCCTTAAGGCAGTTGAAGTATTCACCCTTACCATTCCAAATGCTAATACAAACAAAACACACATTCGGTGTCTCTATGTTTGTTTGTTTGTTTTTT
This sequence comes from Ornithorhynchus anatinus, assembly GCF_004115215.2. Classification (NCBI taxonomy): domain Eukaryota; kingdom Metazoa; phylum Chordata; class Mammalia; order Monotremata; family Ornithorhynchidae; genus Ornithorhynchus; species Ornithorhynchus anatinus. Next base: position 176,189,338 of record NC_041728.1, on the reverse strand, counting down.
ATGGTGTTTGTTAAGTAATTCTATGTGCCAGTCATTCTACTAAGTAGTGAGATAGATATGAGCTAATATGGTAGGACACAGTCCCTGCCCCACATGGGGCTCTCTCAGTCTTAATCCCCCATTTTACAGAAGAGGTAAAGGAGGCACAGAGAATTTAAGGGATGACCCCAAGGTCAGGGCCACATAACTAGTAGAGCTTCAACCTCAAAAACCAGATTAGAATTATAAAGCAGCTTCAAATTTTGGTCCCTGAACCATTAAAATCCAGTCATTCACTATTAATCTTAAGGTGGATTTTAAATTGTTTTCCTGTTACAAAATGTTTTTATCATCTCTTTTAATGAGACAATCAAAATCTCCTGAAACCTTGCTCCTGGAAAGAACCCCAGGTTGAGCCTGTTATTGTTCTTTCCAAGAGTGGCACGTTACCTGTAGGGATATTCCCCCTGTTCCATGGCCGGGATTGTCATGGAGCAGATGGCCCTCTCGCACAAGAGGAGGTCTTCAAAATGCTCCTTACTCAGCTCCATACTGCCCATTCTACATATAAATATGGTAGATCAAGCATACTTATTGACTGCTTACTATATGCGAAGGACTTGTATATTCCCTTGATTCTATTTATCGTGATAATGTTGTCTTGTTTTTGTTTCGTTCTGTTTTCTCTGCCGTCTGTCTCCCCCGATTAGACTGAGCCCGTCACTGGGTAGGGATTGTCTCTATTTGTTGCAAAACTGTACATTCCAAGCGCTTAGTACAGTGCTCTGCACATAGTAAGCGCTCAATAAATATTATTGGATGAATGAATGAACCAATCAGTGGCGTTTATCGAGGCCTTACTGGTTGCAGAACACTGTACTAAGTGTTTGAGAGAGGTCACTCAAACAGTTGGTCTTCATGATACTGCTGAATAAGAATGATAATGGTATTTGGTAAGCACTCACTATATGCCAAGCACTGTGCTAAGCACTGGATTAGAACTATGTCTCACAACTTTACCCATACTTGGTAAGTTTTTATCGAGACCGTTTAATTTCACTCTGCTCTGAATTTGAAAGTGAAACTGTTCTGATTTCTTGGTAGAGGAATAATATTAAGGACTCTCTCCACCAGGTTTATGCTCTGCTTTCCAATTAATGGATCTTTAAAAAAGTGGAAGTGAGAATGGTGAGAAATGTCACAAAAGACATCCTTTCATCCTTTGCTTTTTCTCTTACTCCCACTTCCTCTCTCACCTTAACTCAGTTTTAATTTCTAATTAAGATAATCCAATATGGTCATTTTCTTTTATTATGAGAAAAAATAAGCAGTGACTATTGTGTTCACAATGCTACTTAATAGAAAATTGGAAAACTGAGTCAAACATGTAATTGATTCCATAAATATGCAAGGATGACGTCTTCCCCAGAGAAGCAGCGTGGCGCAGTGGAAAGAGCACGGGCTTTGGAGTCAGGGCTCATGAGTTCAAATCCCAGCTCTGTCACTTGTCGGCTGTGTGACTGTGGGCAGGTCACTTAACTTCTCTGTGCCTCAGTTCCCTCATCTGTAAAATGGGGATTAAGACTGTGAGCCCCACGTGGGATGACCTGATTCCCCTGTGTTTACCCCAGCGCTTAGAACAGTGGTCTGCACATAGTAAGCGCTTAACAAGTACCAACATTATTATTATTATTATTATTCCCCAATAACATGCAATCTCCCATATTAGAGGATAAGCTCCTTTTTATTCTGGACTTCTTGAGCTTTTAGTTTAGTGCCTTGCACGAAGATGACACTCAGTAATTGTTAGAGTTACTAAGACTACTGTGATGAAAAGTTCTATTCATGTAAAAATGCATTCTAACATTACAAGTTGCTGATAGTCACCCTTTGTTTTGTGTGGTTATATTTGTTTTGCTTTCCCCTGAACTAAACTTAATTTTTAGGATCTTGTATAGAAAAGTAATCTCTTCTTGGTTAAATCTACAAT